>NW_008239871.1:0-691 GCF_000691975.1 Corvus brachyrhynchos | reverse complement strand
ATGCGGACATTTCGCATTTCTAAAGATCAAGCAAAGGCCATTAAAAGTGCCTGTCTGGACTGTCAGCTTGTGCAGCCCCCTGTATCCACAGTAGTCAATCCGAGAGGATTGCAGAGCCTGCAATTATGGCAGACAGATGTTACAAAATACCCATTATTTGGGAGATTTAAAAATATTCATGTATCTGTGGACACCTTTTCATGTGCAGTCTTTGCTTCCCTGCACATAGGCGAAACAGCAAAACATGCATGTCAACATTTTTTGCAAGCATTTGTATCATTGGGTGTTCCTCAGGAAATTAAAACAGACAATGGTCCAGCTTACAGAGGACGAACCCTTGACACATTTTTGAAAAATTGGGGTGTTCGTCATATATTTGGCATTCCTAATTCTTCTACAGGCCAAGCCATCATTGAAAGAACACACCATACCTTAAAATCCCTTTTGGATCAACAGAAAAGGGGGGAAGCAGAGGCTGCACCTCAGATGCGGTTGAACAAAGCTTTGTACGTTTTAAAATTCTTGAATAGCTCCTTTTCAGAACCTACTCCACCAATTATCAGGCATTTTTCAAATAGTACTCAGGGGAAATTGAGGGAAAATCCTTTAGTGTTGATCAAAGATTTAGAGACCGGAAAGATTGAGGGTCCATTTCAACTAATAACTTGGGACAAAGGGTATGCTTGTGTCT
>NW_008239870.1:0-251 GCF_000691975.1 Corvus brachyrhynchos | reverse complement strand
CGGAAGAGTGGGGAACTTTTTGGATTCCTGGGATTCCCAGCAGCCTGGGAAGGGTGGGGACCAAGAAGAGAGTGGGATCCCCAATACAAGCATGACCCACAGCAGCTGGGATGGGGGGAACCCCGAACACAAAAGGGGAGGGATCACAAAATATGAACTCCTGGGAGGCTTTCTCAGGACTTAATCTTGGTGTTTGGGATGTTTCTATGCACCCCAAATGCCCAGTGACTTCTCGAGATGGACTTGGGCAG
>NW_008239869.1:8307-10049 GCF_000691975.1 Corvus brachyrhynchos | reverse complement strand
CCCCCGGGGGCCATTCCCGGCCCCGGATCCCAAATCCCTGCGGATCCCCCGGGGGCCATTCCCGGCCCCGGATCCCAATTCCCAGCCCTGGATCCCCATTCTGGGGTTGGATCCCCATTCCCAAGGCTGGATCTCAATTCCAGGACTGGATCCTAATTCCAGGTCTGGATCCCAATTCCCAGGGCTGGATCCCAATTCTGGGGCTGGATCCCCATTCCCAGCCCTGGATCCCAATTCCCGGCCCTGGATCCCCATTCCAGGGCTGGATCCTCATTCCCAGCCCCGGATCCCCGTTCTGGGACTGGATCCTCATTCCCGGCCCCGGATTCCCCTTCCTGGCCCTGGATCCCAATTCCCAGGGCTGGATCCCAATTCCAGGACTAGATCCTAATTCCAGGTCTGGATCCCCATTCCTGGGGCTGGATCCCCATTCCTGGGGCTGGATCCCAAATCCCAGCCCTGGATCCCAGTTCCCAGCCCCAGATCTGCATTCCCAGCCCTGGATCCCCATTCCCAGGGCTGGATCCTCATTCCCAGCCCCGGATCCCAATCCCCAGGGCTGGATCCCAATTCCTGAGTTCGATCCCAATCCCCAGGGCTGGATCCCCATTCCTGGCCCCAGATCCCCATTCCCAGCCCCAGATCCCCATTCCAGGGCTGGATCCCCAATTCCCAGCCCTGGATCCCAATTCCCAGCCCCAGATCCCCATTCCCAGCCCCGGATCCCCATTCCAGGGCTGGATCCCCAATTCCCAGCCCTGGATCCCAGTTCCCAGCCCCAGATCCTCATTCCCAGCCCCAGATCCCCATTCCCAGCTCTGGATCCCCATTCCCAGGGCTGGATCCTCATTCCCAGCCCCAGATCCCCATTCCCAGCTCTGGATCCCCATTCCAGGGCTGGATCCCAATTCCCAGCCCCAGATCCCCATTCCCAGCCCCGGATCCCCATTCCCAGCCCCGGATCCCCATTCCCAGCCCCGGATCCCCATTCCCAGCCCCAGATCCCCATTCCCAGCCCCGGATCCCCATTCCCAGCCCCGGATCCCCAATTCCCAAATCCCAAAAAAGCCCCTGGGGACTCCGGGCAAGGCGGGAAGCGGCGGAGCCGTGGGTTTTATAGAGATCTGTATGGAGAGAGCCCAGGATCCCGCGGGATCCCACATTCCCACGGGGGATCCCACATTCCCACACGGAATCCCGCCACCTTCCCGTGCGGAATCCGGCTCCTTCTCTCGTGTAAAAATCCCAAGTCCAGTTCCGGAGTCGCTGCTCCCAATCCCGAAGTCCAGGGACCAATCCCAGAGCGGAGCCGGAGCGGGGAAATCCGGGAACGCCGGAGCGGGATCCCCCGGAATTCCCGCGGGATCCCCCGGGGCGGAGCAGGGAATCGGAGGAGGGGCTGGAATTGGGGTCCCACGGGGTTTTGGGGTCCCCACCCGGCCTCGAGGATCCCGTGGGATTTGGGGCGTCCCTGGATTCCGGAGTCCTGCTGGATTTTGGGATCCCGTGGGATTTTAGGGTCCCACAGGATCGGGGGCGCTGCCAGGGTTTGGGGATCCCAGTGGATTTCGGGATCCTGTTGGAGTTTGGGGTCCGTCCCCCCGGATTTGGGGGCGTGGCGGCTCAGCCGGATTTTGGGGATCCCACTGGAATTTGGGGATCCCACTGGAATTTGGGGCTCCTGGGGTGTTCCAGGTTTCCCCGGGATTTGGGATCCCACAGGATTTCGGGCTACCGTGAGA
>NW_008239869.1:2006-8064 GCF_000691975.1 Corvus brachyrhynchos | reverse complement strand
GGCTCCGATGCCGGAACTTTGGGATTTGGGAACGCCTCAGGAGCACAGGAACCGAGGGATCCGCTGGGATCCTCTGCGATCCTTTGGGATTCTTCGCTGGGGTGCTCCGGGATGATCTGGGATTTTCCAGGATGCTCCAGGACACTCTGGGATCCTCCAGGATGCTCCGGGATCTTCTGGGGTCCTCTGGGATGCTCCGGGATCTCCTGGGATCCCTTGTGATGCTCTGGGATCTCCTGGGATCCTCCAGGATGCTCCGGGATCTCCTGGGGTCCTCTGGGATGCTCTGGGATGCTCCGGGATTCTCTGGGACAGTCTGGAATCCTTTGTGATGCTCTGGGATCTCCTGGGATCCTCCAGGATGCTCCGGGATCTCCTGGGGTCCTCTGGGATGCTCCGGGATTCTCTGGGATGCTCCAGGATCTCCTGGGATCCTCCAGGATGCTCTGGGATCCCTTGGGATCCTCTGGGACGCTCCGGGATTCTCTGGGATGCTCCGGGATCTCCTGGGGTCCTCTGGGATGCTCCAGGATACTCTGGAATCTCCCAGGATCCTCCAGGATCTCCTGGGGTCCTCTGGGATGCTCCGGGATGCTCTGGGACGCTCTGGAATCCTTTGTGATGCTCTGGGATCTCCCAGGATCCCTTCGGGGTCTCTTCGGCGTCCTCTGGGATGCTCTGGAATCCCTTGTGACGCTCTGAGCTGCTCCGGGATCTCCCGGGATCCTCCAGGATGCTCCGGGATCTCCCGGGATCCTCCAGGATGCTCTGGGATCCCTTCGGGGTCCTCTGGGATCCTCCAGGATGCTCCGGAATCCCCTGGGAACCCATCCACGATCTCCAGGGATGCTCCAGGATTCCCCGGGATGCTCCGTGGGGAGCGGCGGCTCCGGGGTCTGTGCGAAGCAGGAGGAGTCGCTTCCCTTTTCCCGGTCCTTTTCCAGGTCCTTTTCCGGATCCTTTTCCAGGTCCTTTCCCGGTCCTTTTCCAGGTCCTTTCCGGGTCCTTTTCCAGGTCCTTTTCCAGGTCCTGTCTCTGTCCTTGTCCCGCTCCCGGCCTTAGGACACGGCCGGGTCCTTGGGCGTGGGCGGCTCCGGGCCCGGCAGCAGCGCGGGATCCTCGGGATACTCCTCGGGATACTCCTCGGGATATTCGTCGCCGTCCGGGAAGCACGGCCCCTCCCCCAGCTCGAAAAAGATGGGAAGATCCCCGGATCCGACGTCCACGGCGCTGGAATCCACCAGGAACAGCGGCTGCACCGTGCAGGGCACCAGCTGCTTCCCTGGAAAACAGGGATTGGGAATTGGGATTGGGATTGCGAGACTGGGAATGTGGGATTGGGATTGGGATAATCCACTGGGAACAGTGGCTGAACTGTGCAGGGCACCGGCTGCTTCCCTGGAAAACAGGGATTGGGAATTGGGATTGGGATTGCGAGACTGGGAATGGGGGATTGGGAATGTGGGATTGGGAATGGGGGATTGGGATAATCCACTGGGAACAGTGGCTGAACTGTGCAGGGCACCGGCTGCTTCCCTGGAAAACAGGGATTGGGAATTGGGATTGGGATTGCGAGACTGGGAATGGGGGATTGGGAATGTGGGATTGGGAATGGGGGATTGGGATAATCCACTGGGAACAGTGGCTGAACTGTGCAGGGCACCGGCTGCTTCCCTGGAAAACAGGGATTGGGAATTGGGATTGGGATTGCGAGACTGGGAATGGGGGATTGGGAATGTGGGATTGGGAATGGGGGATTGGGATAATCCACTGGGAACAGTGGCTGAACTGTGCAGGGCACCGGCTGCTTCCCTGGAAAACAGGGATTGGGAATTGGGATTGGGATTGCGAGACTGGGAATGGGGGATTGGGAATGTGGGATTGGGAATGGGGGATTGGGATAATCCACTGGGAACAGTGGCTGAACTGTGCAGGGCACCGGCTGCTTCCCTGGAAAACAGGGATTGGGAATTGGGATTGGGATTGCGAGACTGGGAATGGGGGATTGGGAATGTGGGATTGGGAATGGGGGATTGGGATAATCCACTGGGAACAGTGGCTGAACTGTGCAGGGCACCGGCTGCTTCCCTGGAAAACAGGGATTGGGAATTGGGATTGGGATTGCGAGACTGGGAATGGGGGATTGGGAATGTGGGATTGGGAATGGGGGATTGGGATAATCCACTGGGAACAGTGGCTGAACTGTGCAGGGCACCGGCTGCTTCCCTGGAAAACAGGGATTGGGAATTGGGATTGGGATTGCGAGACTGGGAATGGGGGATTGGGAATGTGGGATTGGGAATGGGGGATTGGGATAATCCACTGGGAACAGTGGCTGAACTGTGCAGGGCACCGGCTGCTTCCCTGGAAAACAGGGATTGGGAATTGGGATTGGGATTGCGAGACTGGGAATGGGGGATTGGGAATGTGGGATTGGGAATGGGGGATTGGGATAATCCACTGGGAACAGTGGCTGAACTGTGCAGGGCACCGGCTGCTTCCCTGGAAAACAGGGATTGGGAATTGGGATTGGGATTGCGAGACTGGGAATGGGGGATTGGGAATGTGGGATTGGGAATGGGGGATTGGGATAATCCACTGGGAACAGTGGCTGAACTGTGCAGGGCACCGGCTGCTTCCCTGGAAAACAGGGATTGGGAATTGGGATTGGGAATTGGAGATTGGGATTGTGAGACTGGGAATGTGGGATGGGGATTGGGAAGGTGGGATTGGGAATGGAATATTGGGAAAGGGGGATTGGGATTGGGAATGGGGGATTGGGAGATTGGGAATGGGGGATGGGGATTGGGAATGGGGGATTGGGATGGTGAGACTGGGAGTGTGGGATGGGGATTGGGAATGGGGGATTGGGAATGTGGGATTGGGAATTGGGATTGGGATTGGGGGATTGGGAATTGGGAATGGGGGATTGGGAATGGGGGATTGGAAATGCGGGATTGGGAATGGGGGATTGGGAATTGGGATTGGGAATGTGGGACTGGGATTGGGGGATAGGGAATGGGAATGGGGGAATGTGGGACTGGGAATGTGGGACTGGGAATGTGGGATTGGGACTGGGGGATGGGCAGGGAAGGTCCGGGATGGGCAGCAGGGAATGTCCCAGCTCCGGGCTGGAATCCCAGGACAGTTTGGGTGGGAAGGGCCCTCTATCCCAATCCCATTATCCCACCTCAATCCCGATCCCATCCCAATCCCAATCCTATGGATCCCATCCCAATCCCATTATCCCAATCCCAGTCCCGTTATCCCATCCCAATCCCATTATCCCACCTCAATCCCGATCCCATCCCAATCCCAATCCTATGGATCCCATCCCAATCCCATTATCCCAATCCCAGTCCCGTTATCCCATCCCAATCCCATTATCCCACCTCAATCCCGATCCCATCCCAATCCCAATCCTATGGATCCCATCCCAATCCCATTATCCCAATCCCAGTCCCGTTATCCCATCCCAATCCCATTATCCCACCTCAATCCCGATCCCATCCCAATCCCAATCCTATGGATCCCATCCCAATCCCATTATCCCAATCCCAGTCCCGTTATCCCATCCCAATCCCATTATCCCACCTCAATCCCGATCCCATCCCAATCCCAATCCTATGGATCCCATCCCAATCCCATTATCCCAATCCCAGTCCCGTTATCCCATCCCAATCCCATTATCCCACCTCAATCCCGATCCCATCCCAATCCCAATCCTATGGATCCCATCCCAATCCCATTATCCCAATCCCAGTCCCGTTATCCCATCCCAATCCCATTATCCCACCTCAATCCCGATCCCATCCCAATCCCAATCCTATGGATCCCATCCCAATCCCATTATCCCAATCCCAGTCCCGTTATCCCATCCCAATCCCATTATCCCACCTCAATCCCGATCCCATCCCAATCCCAATCCTATGGATCCCATCCCAATCCCATTATCCCAATCCCAGTCCCGTTATCCCATCCCAATCCCATTATCCCACCTCAATCCCGATCCCATCCCAATCCCAATCCTATGGATCCCATCCCAATCCCATTATCCCAATCCCAGTCCCGTTATCCCATCCCAATCCCATTATCCCACCTCAATCCCGATCCCATCCCAATCCCAATCCTATGGATCCCATCCCAATCCCATTATCCCAATCCCAGTCCCGTTATCCCATCCCAATCCCATTATCCCACCTCAATCCCGATCCCATCCCAATCCCAATCCTATGGATCCCATCCCAATCCCATTATCCCAATCCCAGTCCCGTTATCCCATCCCAATCCCATTATCCCACCTCAATCCCGATCCCATCCCAATCCCAATCCTATGGATCCCATCCCAATCCCATTATCCCAATCCCAGTCCCGTTATCCCATCCCAATCCCATTATCCCACCTCAATCCCGATCCCATCCCAATCCCAATCCTATGGATCCCATCCCAATCCCATTATCCCAATCCCAGTCCCGTTATCCCATCCCAATCCCATTATCCCACCTCAATCCCGATCCCATCCCAATCCCAATCCTATGGATCCCATCCCAATCCCATTATCCCAATCCCAGTCCCGTTATCCCATCCCAATCCCATTATCCCACCTCAATCCCGATCCCATCCCAATCCCAATCCTATGGATCCCATCCCAATCCCATTATCCCAATCCCAGTCCCGTTATCCCATCCCAATCCCATTATCCCACCTCAATCCCGATCCCATCCCAATCCCAATCCTATGGATCCCATCCCAATCCCATTATCCCAATCCCAGTCCCGTTATCCCATCCCAATCCCATTATCCCACCTCAATCCCGATCCCATCCCCATCCCATGGATCCCAATCCCAATCCCATTATCCCACCCCAATCCCATGGGTCCCATCCCATCCCAATCCCATGGATCCCATTACCCCACCTCAATCCCATCCCAAGGATCCCATGGATCCCATTATCCCACAGATCCCCCTCTCCTGGGATCTCCGGCTGGGCCCGGGCCCATTCCTGGGTGGAGCAGCCCCGTTCCAGCCGCGCCCTTTGGGATTCCCGTGGGATTCCCGGTCCCAATTCCCGGACCCTGATCCCAATCCCAGTCCCAATTCCTGGATCCCAATCCCAATCCCGATCCCTCTTTTCCCAGACCCCGATCCCAATCCCAGTCCCAATTCCCGGACCCTGATCCCAATCCCGATCCCTCTTTTCCTGGACCCCAATTCCCAATCCCAGTCCCAATTCCTGGATCCCAATTCCAATCCCGATCCCAATTCCCAGACCCTGATCCCAATCCCGATCCCTCTTTTCCTGGACCCCAATCCCAATCCTGGTCCCAATTCCCGGACCCTGATCCCAATCCCGATCCCTCTTTTCCTGGACCCTGATCCCGATCCCGGTCCCAATTCCCAGACCCCGATCCCAATCCCGATCCCTCTTTTCCTGGGCCCTGATCCCGATCCCGATCCCTCTTTTCCCAGACCCCAATCCCAATCCCGATCCCAATTTCCGGACCCTGATCCCAATCCCGATCCCAATTCCCAGACCCTGATCCCAATCCCGATCCCTCTTTTCCCACACTCCGATCCCAATCCCAATCCCTCTTTTCCCAGACCCTGATCCCAATCCTGGTCCCAATTCCCAGACCCTGATCCCAATCCCAATCCCTCTTTTCCCGAACCCCGATCCTAATCCCGATCCCTCTTTTCCCAGACCCCAATCCCAATCCCGATCCCAATTCCCGGACCCCGATCCCAATCCCGATCCCTCTTTTTTTCCCAGACCCCGACCCCCACCCCGATCCCTCTTTTCCAGCCCCGTCCCTCATTCCAGAGAGGAATTCCGGTGGGAAGTCCGGTGGGAATACCGGAGTCCCCCGCGCCGGCCTCAGCCTCTGTCGGCTTCTGCTGCTCCTGGGACGAGAGGAGATCCTGGATCTGCCGGAATTCCGGGAATGATTCGCGTTTATTCCAAGGGGTTTTTTTTTTAGGAATTCTGAAGCCACAGCTCCCAATGCCGGGAATGCCCCGGGAGCCGAGAGAGAAATCCCAACCTCAGCCCCTCCTCATC
>NW_008239869.1:0-361 GCF_000691975.1 Corvus brachyrhynchos | reverse complement strand
GGCCCCGCACCCCAACCCCAGCCCGGACCCAAACCCCAGCCCCGATCCCAATCCCAGCCCCAATCCCGATCCCAATCCCACCAGATCCCAATCCTGGCCTCGATCGCGATCCCGATCCCGGCCCCGATCCCGATCCCAGCCCTGATCCTGATCCCGGCCCCGATCCCAGATTTCCCCTCTGGATTCCGGCTCTTCCCGGCCCCAACCCCTCCCCCCCCCGTCCCCATCCCGTGGGATCGGGAATTCCCGCCTTCCAGGAGTGGATCCCAAAGGAGGATCCCAAAGGAGCTTTTCCTTCGGGAAAATCCTCGGGAATGGCACCGGGGGATCCCTGGGATCTCCCCCATTCCCACCCCTTGGA
>NW_008239868.1:0-221 GCF_000691975.1 Corvus brachyrhynchos | reverse complement strand
AGAACCAGGCAAAAAACACCATGCAGCCAGCAGTGAGAGACAGGGCGAGTCTTTCCTCTATGCAGAGCCCAGACAAGATCAATTTCTCAGCTGCAACTTACAGACACCAACTTTCTTCCAAGTCAGAGAAAAAGGAAAAGTGAGATCACGTGAGGAAGACCAACATGATGGCACCAAGGTCAGTGGGGGAATGTAAGAGACGGTCCGAAAATCCCTCATCT
>NW_008239867.1:0-203 GCF_000691975.1 Corvus brachyrhynchos | reverse complement strand
TCAAAAAGGGGTCCCCCTTTTCCCCTAGCTGAGAACCAGTGCGCAATTTGCAAAAAGCAGGGGCATTGGAAAAATGAGTGTCCATCACGAGCAGAAAAGAAGCCCCCAGTTCCGGAACTAACTGTAAATACGGACTGCCAGGGACCGAAGGTAACTACCCCAGCAGAGCTTTCGGTTGTAGCTAAGCTGGGGAATGATGATGT
>NW_008239866.1:0-1571 GCF_000691975.1 Corvus brachyrhynchos | reverse complement strand
ATTTTTGGGGGATTTTTGGGGCATTTTTTGGGGCATTTTTGAGGCATTTTCGAGGCTTTTTTCTATTTTTGGGGGGCATTTTTGGGGTGGTTTTTGTTGCTTTTTGGGGCAATTCAGGGGCAATTCTCAGGAATTCTGGGGAATTTTGGGAATATTTTCGGAACTTTTTCGGGGCCATTCTCAGGCTCTCTCTTCATTTTTTTGGGGCCATTTTGGAGCCTTTTCCCCCCTGATTTTTTCCATAAAATGTCGCTTTTGATTCCGATTTTGTTCGGGATTTTGGGGGGGGGATTTTTTGGGAATTCCGGGTCCCTCTGGGCTCTCCCCATCCCATTCCCATTCCCGTTCCCATTCCCAGTCAAGCAGGATTCCAACCACACCATCGGGGTGGAATTCGGCTCCAAGGTCGTCAACGTGGGCGGCAAAACCGTCAAGCTGCAGATCTGGGACACGGCTGGCCAGGAGAGGTTCAGGTAGCTCCTTTTGCCCACTTTTCCCCGCTTTTTCCCACTTTTTCCCACTTTTTCCTGGTTTTTCCCACTTTTCCTCACCTTTTCCTACTTTTTCCTGCTTTTTTCCCGCTTTTTTCCTGATTTTTTCCTGACTTTTTCCTTGTTTTTTGCCTTTTTTCCCCTATTTTCCCCCCATTTTCCCCCCATTTTTTTCTCATTTTTTCTCTCATTTTTTCCTGATTTTTTCCTGACTTTTTCCTTGTTTTTTGCCTTTTTTCCCCTATTTTCCCCCCATTTTCCCCCCATTTTTTTCTCATTTTTTCTCTCATTTTTTCCTGATTTTTTCCTGACTTTTTCCTTGTTTTTTGCCTTTTTTCCCCTATTTTCCCCCCATTTTCCCCCCATTTTTTTCTCATTTTTTCTCTCATTTTTTCCTGATTTTTTCCTGGTTTTTTATCTTTTTTTCCCCTGTTTTTCCCCCATTTTTTCCTCGTTTTTCCCCTCATTTTTTCCTATTTTTTTCCTGGTTTTTCCCACTTTTTCCCACCTTTTCCCCACTTTTCCCCACTTTTTCCCACTTTTTCTCTCTTTTCCCACTTTTTCCTGATTTTTTCCAGATTTTTTCCTTGTTTTTTATCTTTTTTTTCCTGTTTTTCCCCCATTTTTCCTCATTTTTTCCTCATTTTTCCTCACTTTTTTCTATTATTTCCTGGTTTTTCTCACTTTTTCCCACTTTTCCCCATTTTTTCCTCATTTTTTTATCATTTTTTCTGATTTTCCCCCCTTCCCCCCCCTTTTTTCTCCTCATTTTTTCCTCATTTTTTTTTATTTTTTACCTGTTTTTCCTGGGTTTTCCCACTTTTCCCCACTTTTTCCCACTTTTTCCGGATTTTTTCCTGATTTTTTCCTCGTTTTTTACCTTTTTACCCTGTTTTTCCCTATTTTTTCCCTGATTTTTTCCTATTTTTTCCTGGGTTTTCCCACTTTTCCCCACTTTTTCCCACTTTTTCTTGCTTTTTTCCCCATTTTTTCCTGATTTTTTCCTTGTTTTTTATCTTTTTTTTCCTGTTTTTCCCCCATTTTTTCCAATTTTTCCCTGTTTTTTCTCATTTTTTCCCA
>NW_008239865.1:9903-11044 GCF_000691975.1 Corvus brachyrhynchos | reverse complement strand
AGTTTAGTTAATGACAGAAATAAAGGCATTAGTCATTGTTACAAAAGTACATCTTTATAATAAAGCTACTTTAACATTATATATATAGCATCCATTTTAACATTTGCAGAAAGCCAATATTATAATATGTATCTATCACAGTATCAAGGAAAGGTAGTGAATATTTACAGATTCAAAGTATGTGTGTGTGATGGTACATGCGTTTGGAAAGCTGGGAGGAGAGAGGTTTTTTAACTTGCAGGGAAAAACATTCTTTGTTCATGAGAGCTCAATTACTCAGTTGTTGGAGGTGAATTTACCAAAAGAGGTATAAAAAAGAGCTGTTAAGGGACATTAGGCAGGGTACTCAGAAGAGACAATAGGTAATCAACTGGCCAATAGAGAGGTTCAGAAAGTGGCACTTCTGCCAGAGGTCTCTGAGATCCTCCCTTTGCTCCCCGTGACTCAGCTGTTGCCAGGCGGAGGGGGGGTGGTGGTGGTGGTGGTGCTGTCTTTTCCACCAGAGGAGATGGAGATAATTAAAGGTGGTGGGGCAGAAAAAAGAGGGGAGAATTGAGTTACAAAGGACAGTAAACAGTGGATGCCAGGAGCTTTGACCCTGCAAATATTGGGAGGCTCCATGGGGGGAGTTGTTGGGACTCTCGAAGATTGGCAGAGACTTCAAGATCTTCAAGATGTACTGCTTCAAGTCTTTTTGTTTTAGCAAAACGAACTATTGAGGGGTGCCTGGCTAAAGTTAATAGCCAGACTACAAAGGAGACTGCAAGGCAGGGGAATGACCTTGGGCTATACGTCCTTTCCAGGGATGTCGGGTGTATTTTGCTGACATGCCCTGGGTGAGAGAGCTTAGATATCCTCTGGTAGTGGTATTGAAACTTAAGTGGTATGTAACAAAACTGTTGCTGTGACCCAGCCCACTGCTGGGCTGGGGCAGGGGAATGTCAGTCAATTCAGGGCTCTCCTGTGGGCAGAATTCCCCACCCAGGACTGTGGATACAATATTGCTGCTTGTAGAGGAATTCCTTGTGGAACGGGGGCATAGGATACCCCAGGAAAGCTTGGGCATCCCAGGGCTGTTGCAGAAGTACCCCTGACGGGGCCTCAAACTGAAGATAGGCTTGCAAGGCACCTGCTAGCCGGC
>NW_008239865.1:2713-6106 GCF_000691975.1 Corvus brachyrhynchos | reverse complement strand
TGTTTTAGGATTTTAGCCAATCACCCCAGGGGGTGGCTGATCCTTTGACCAATTAGACTATGAAGAAAAAAGTCTATAAAAGAGTTTGTAAAACAATTAAATAAATCAATCTTGCTGCACAATTCCTGCCTGTTGGATCTCTCTTCTCCTCCCTACCACTGCGGTATACCATCCTGTAGGACAGTGACCATGAGGGAGGGTGGATGGGTGGCACAGAGACCTAAGCCACATCCCCCTGGGCTGCGCCCGGGTCCAAACAGCCTCCCCCTGTTCGGGAAAATTCTCTCTTACTCAGTTGTTCATGGGTTCCTTGTTATAACTCCGGCCTCTTGGTTTCCCCCATTGGTTCTTGTTGAATTGTTTCCTCCCCCTGGCTTATAACTCATTGGTTGCTTTCCCCTTTCCCTTTAGTTTTCAAACCCCCTATAAAACTGAGGGCAAAAGCCTCTCAGGGGCATTAAGATCTTTGCCATGTTCTGGTTGCTAAACTTCTGACAATAAACCTGTTAGAAGCCAGACTAGAAGCCCCTCTCTTTGCCTCCGGAGCAACGCGAGCCCAGACCATCAGGTCCCTGAAGTGCCTCCTCCTTAGAGGAACCAGCACGCTCACCCAGCCAGTGCTTTCCTTCTAAGCCGGTCCAGAAAGACATCACAGAAATAACGCTGCATCTCCTCGGACTGAGGACATTTCAGAGCTCATGCTAGTGAGCCAGGGACAGCGTTAGTTAACCACAAGTGACATTGTAACAAGATGCGCATGTAAAGTAAGCAAGATAACAGAGCAAGCAAGATAGCAAAGCCAGTGAGAGAACACCTGCCATCAAGAGCAAGATAGCAAGTGTTAATGGAACTTGCAAACTGCAAAATTAGCTAAAAACAAGTTAGACTGAAAAACAAGAAGCACCAGGCATGCGCTGAAAATAGAGGCAAAAAGTTCAAACATGAGGAAGACTACAGAAGCCTTCATGAAAAGACCACCGGAAGACTGACAACCACCACAGAAGGAACTGACGCATGCACGAAAGCAACAAACTGTTGTAAAACCATGACACAGCTTTCTGCAAATAGGAGTATGCTAATGATATGTTGTAATTGTGACATTGCGTGGAAGGACTTTTAAAATGTAACTGAAAGCTAAAGAAGATTGAGTGAGTTTTTGGCGGAGAGATCCCCCTCACTCCTGGCGCTGAATAAACAAATACCTGCTCTGTAGCCATCTGACTATAGAGTTTTATTTTCTTGCCCAGTTTTGGGTATCAGTATGCCAGCTGGTAGGGTGGCCAGAGGAGTTTCTAGCTGCTTCAGCAACTATTTGATATTTCTGAATATGGGATTGTGAAGGCAGTGGACTTGGACAGGGGAACTCATTTTACAGGGGGATCCTTCAAGGGATTATGGCTGCTTTGAGAATTCACTGGGACCTCCATACCCTCTGGCACCCTGAGAATTCAGGTCAAGTAGAAAGGATGAAAGGAGGAATACAGAAACACCCTTTGAAGCTGGTGACACAAACTAAGATGCAATGGCTACGGCTTTTGCCATTAGCTTTGGCAAGAATAAGATCCAAACCCGAGGGAATATTCAATTATTCCCCTTTGAATTGTTTGGATTCTTACTCTGTTAATTTTCAATGTGACAGGGAGGTGAAGATGTATATTTAAACCAGTATGTGGCCAGGATACTGTGTCTCATGTGATCTCATTGACAGGAAGCCCAGTTCGAACAGATGCTGCCTTTGGACTTTGCTGTTCATAACAATCAACCAGGACCACAGAGACAGCAGCCAGGGCAGGTGAACACAGGTGGACCCATCATAGGTCAAGGCCTTTAAAGCCCTGGAGATTTGGACTTCTCAGCTGGAAGAAAAGGATGGGAGACCTCGGCTAGCAGTAGCCACGCATTAGCTACAAGGATTAATGGGCTAATATGAACTGTCATTGTCTGCTGTATGTGGTGTTCGGGTGGAGGGGAGTTCACTGCGTTTTCCCCTGAAGTGTCCCCGGCAAGACATCGCTTAGGGTGATGCCGTATAGCACACTAGCAAGCTTACTCCTTCCCCCTGTGCAGCTGTTTACGCGCAGATCACACACACACAAGACAGAATGCTCAGCATTACCAGAGGCAAAGGTCAAGGAGGGCTCTCCCGCATGGCAAATTCCACGGACGAGGTTTATTTCATCCTGCCACGAAAGGCAGGCCAGAGACGAAAGAGGCTGAACACATGTGGGATCCAGCTTTTTGTACTGGAGCCAAACCAATGAACTGAGGGCACGGGGGCGGTACAAAGGCGGGACTAGGGAGGGAACCAACGAGGAGAAGGAAGGGGCAGAGTGGGGGACTAGGCCAGGCATACAGCTGCACAGGCAGGTGGGAAAAGTAGTTTTCCTTGTATCCAGAGTCTGGTGAGATATTTATACTTCGCTATCCCACCAGTGAGTGGTCTCACCAGAGCTCTCTGGTTCCTTGACCTTCAATACAACAATTGTCTACTTTGTTCTCTGTATTTACTGTATACTCTGCTTCTCTGTATTTACTTGCCACATGTGGTCCAGGGACCAGACATGGAAAAGTTGGGAGGGGATGTTTCAAATATTCCAGGTTGTTAAAAAAGAAAGAGTTAAGTTAATAATAACTAGGGTTTGTAAAGACAAATTGAGAAATAAGAAGAGGATGGATTGGGAGGAAAGATGTGTGCTAATGTCTTTACAGACAATTTGATGGGTGTTAACGTCTTTGAAATGGGTCTTAATGCCTCTACTAACTTTGGGCAGCAGGTTCCTTACCAGGCCCAGACAGCTCGGCTCCTGGAAGAGACAAGTGGGTCTGCACAAGCCTGAACTTCTGAACTTTGGGGTAAAACAGTAGGTTCAAGGGGGGGATATGGGGTAGGCGGTTCAGGAAGGCTGTACCTTCCTAGTACCTCAGCCAATGGGGAAAGGAAGAAGGCAACATGCGGCCAGGAGTTAGGATAAAAGGGAGGCTGTGTCCTCTGAAACTTCGAGAGAGAAAACCCGCGAACATGTGCCCCGGTTGACTCTCTCCATTCGAATAAAGTAACAGGACTCCTCTGCCTCCTTTTTGGACATAAACCTCTGGAACTGGAGGATTTTCTGACAATTGGGAATCATCTCTGGCTTGATTTGGGGTAGGGGAGGCTGTAGCCCACAGGCCATTTTGATAGGAGCAGGTTTGCACAGATTTCCCCCCCCAACCGAGGTGGTGATGCATTGGTGTCTTGGTTTGAAAGACAGGTGTCTGCTAAGGAAGGCAGAAGCCTCCCTCGGAATGGCAGATGCAACCACCCTTCCCTCCGAGTTATTATAATTTTGAAATCAAGGAGCTTTTAGGCAAAGATGTGGGAAATAGGAATAACAGTTCTTTACTATTATATAT
>NW_008239865.1:0-580 GCF_000691975.1 Corvus brachyrhynchos | reverse complement strand
GTTTCCAATTCGGGCGCGCTGCGTGATGAGGGCAATCCATTTGCTCCAAGTAGCATCGGTGGCGTGATGCATGGAAGGAACCTTTCCTTTGAACATCCACCCCAGCACCGGTAGTCGGGGTGCCAGGAGGAGTTGTGCCTCTGAGCCGATTACTTCTGAGGCAGCTTGGACTCCTTCCTAAGTTGCCAAGATTTCTTTCTCTGTGGGAGTGTAGTTGGCTTCAGATCCTCTATAGCTTCGGCTCCAGAATCCCAGTGGTCGGCCCCAAGTCTCACCAGGTACCTTCTGCCAGAGGCTCCAGGACAGACCATTGTTCCTGGCTGCAGAGTAGAGCATGTTCTTCACCTCTGGTCCTGTCCTGACTGGGCCAAGGGCTACGGCGTGAGCAATTTCCTGCTTGATCTGGGCGAAGGCTTGTTGCTGTTCAGGGCTCCAGTCGATATCGTTCTTCTTTCGGGCAACCAGGTAGAGAGGGCTCATGATCTGGCTGTACTAAGGAATGTGCATTCTCCAGAAACCTGTGGTGCCTAGGAAAGCTTGCGTTTCATTCTTGTTGGTTGGTGGAGACATTGCTGTGATC
>NW_008239864.1:0-265 GCF_000691975.1 Corvus brachyrhynchos | reverse complement strand
TCCTGTGTCACCACCAACGAGGCGAGGCATGGATCACACCACAGCCACAAAACAACGTGTGGGTATTTCTGGCCCAAGCCCTCAACCAGACTGGGATATGCTTGGGCATGGGCGGGGCAAAGGACCCAATGTCTACCTGTCTTATTGGTATTCCCTTGCACGCTGAGGAGTTTGTTGCCTACACCCACAACACCCACATCCTCCAGCCCCACCGCTGGGACGGGTGGATGCGTGTGGAAGGTATCTTTTCAGCTTTTTACCAGCT
>NW_008239863.1:15363-15748 GCF_000691975.1 Corvus brachyrhynchos | reverse complement strand
ATGCTACAGTGGATGCAGTTACACACTTGGATGTCTAAGCCAAAGCTCTCGCTACAACCCTTGCAAGACGCCACGACAGTGTTCATCATTAGGACTATCTCCGGGAGCATCTCTAGGAACTGAGGTTTCTCCTTTCCCGTTTGGAGCAAAAGTCCTCATCTGGTTCACCTCTCCCTGTCCAAACTTCTCATGAAATTACAGCTGCGTCAGCATCTGCCTATCTCAGTGCAGGTGCTTTTGCTCACGAGTTGAACACTCCACCCCCCAGATCTTCATGGAATTGCAACAGGATACTCTGATATATCATAGCTTCACAACAGAATTTCAGCTTTAAGCATCTCCTCTCTCTCTTCCCTCAGGTTTTCAGCTCTTCACAGCAATAAAA
>NW_008239863.1:12423-15247 GCF_000691975.1 Corvus brachyrhynchos | reverse complement strand
CAACCTCAACACCTTCCCGGGCCCAAACCCCCCCCCCGCCGCTCTCACACAAGAAAAGAAAACGGGGGAGCCACGAGTCCTAGAATGGCTCTTTTCGACCTTGCAGCCAAAGACAACACTGCAAGAGCAAATTGAAAATCTGGCCGAGCTAATCCGAAAAGGGCGAGACCGAGCACTTCAAGTAACGGGCCGAGAACCCAACACCATTTATGTCCCCATAAAGAAAGACGTACTAGATTGGTATCTACAATATTCCAATGCCCTCCGCGCCAGCCTGCTCACAGAAGGGACTCCAGCTGATACCTGGCCAGTTAAAGTGCCTATGCTACAGTGGATGCAGTTACACACTTGGATGCCTAAGCCAAAGCCCTCGCTACAACCCTTGTGAGACGCCACGACAGTGTTTACTGACGCAGGAAGAAGATCGATGAGAGCCACCGCCATATGGCACGACGGCAAACAGTGGTGCCAACATGTCCTGCCAGCAGACCCAGATGATTCCTTGCAGACACTGGAACTGGCCGCTGTCGTTTGGGCACTCAGCAACTGGCTGAAAGACCACGTCAACATCATTACAGACTCCCTGTACATTGCAGGCGTGGCACAGCGAATCAAAACCGCTCGCATTAAAGAAGTGTCCAATAAAAGGTTGTTTACCCTACTGTGCCAGCTAAGACAAGCAGTACAGCAGCAAGAAGAAGCCTAAGCAGTACTCCACATCCGCAGTCACAAGTGGAACGAAGGCCTAGGAGAAGGCAATGCCCTCGCAGATTGACTAGTGACCGCCATCACCGTGCCCCTCGATCAATTTCAGCTCGCACGACAAGCCCATGAGACATTCCACCAGAATGCCAAAGGTTTGCATCAGCAGTTCCGCATTACAATGGAAGACGCGAGAGGTATTGTGCGAACCTGCCCCACATGCGGTCATCATGGACTAGGCCTAGGAATCGGAGTCAACCCCCGTGGAACAGGTCCCAATAGCCTCTGGCAGATGTATGTGACCCATGTCCCTGCTTTTGGTAAATTACAATATGTGCATGTCGCCATAGACACCTTTAGCCATTTCATATGGGCTACGGCACAGTCAAGTGAGAAGGCGCTACACGTAGCTAGACATCTCACAGTCTGCTTTGCAGTCATGGGAGTGCCAAATCAGTTGAAAACAGACAACGGCCCTGCTTACGCCAGCGCAAACATGAGACGGTTCTGCCAAAAATGGGGCGTGCAGCATGTTCTGGGAATCCCGCACTCTCCAACAGGGCAAGCCATCGTTGAGCGGGCCAACCAGACACTTAAGCAATACTTGGAGAAACACCATGAGGTCAAGGACCCTCAAGAAGGACTGGCAAAAGCACTCTTCGTGCTGAACTATCTTTGTATCACAGGAGACAGAGATGTTCCAGCCGCCATAACACATTTTAAGGAATCAGAAACCAAACCGAAGACACCGTCCATGAAAGTCTTATATCGGAACCCCCGAACCGGACATTGGGAAGGGCCAGCAGAAGTACAATATATAGGGAGAGGTCACATGTGTGTGCTTACTCCCACAGGTCCGTTGTGGGTACCGAGCCGTTGGACCCGACCTGCTCTAGCAGATGACAGAGAGTCGCCACGAGATCAGGCAAAGACATCTGTTCCGACTCCACCTAGCAACTAGAGATCCGCTTCAACAACTTGAGAAACTTTTGGGTCAATCCCTCCACTGGACTACTCAGCGGGAACTATTGGACCTAATAAACTGGATTAAGAGGCAAGGGTGGCAAGGTGTGCAGTGTAACACTTGCTTACGCTGCGGACAAATAAGGTGTCGCGCTTGGGTAAAAATACTGTGTAGGGGTTTTCATCGCAAGGTGTGGATGTGTCGTTGTGGTGGTCCTGAGGGGGGCCCCCCAGGGCAATCGTGCACCTCATAGCCCACCGAAAGAACATGTGGGTCACCTGGGCTAACCAGACAGGCCAAGAGTCCTTCTGCTTATCACTAGCCACGCCTTCCGATCCCTTCCGTACCTGCCTTATCGGGATCCCATTGACAAAATCCAGTAGCCTCAAAAGCTACACCTCTAAATATCAAGAGCCAGAAGCCGCCCTCTCAGCCTTTTGTGTTGTGACGAGCGGTAGCATAGCGCTCGACATCTGCAAGACCCTTCAAATTAAGCAGAACCCTTTAGCCGCCCAAGCGCAAAAGATCGCCCTAGGCCTTAATACATCTATTTAGGTTCCATGCCTGGTCCCTATTGCCTTATGTTTGGATACTATGGCTATAATGGGAATTTAAGGTCCCAACAGCCAATCAATGATAGCACATGGCTGAGCCCCACCACCTCATGGTACTCCAACAGCACAGCCTACTGCAATGGCTCAGTGTGGCCAGTTAATGACTCTCCACAAAAACCTAGGGCGTTACCCTTGGGAACCTTCCTTATTTGTGGAGATAGAGCATAGCCAGGAGTGCCTTCTAAGCCGATGGGAGGGCCGTGTTATTTTGGGAAGCTAACAATGTTTGCCCCTAGCATCCAGCAAATCCTAAACATCACGCACAAACGATCACGACGGAGCATTCGTCAGTTAGGCCCTGATTGCAGAGACAATGTGGAATTATGGGAACCCCCTGCTGTCTTTTTTGCCTCACTCCTAGCACCAGGGGTCGCCTCAGCACACGCCCTCACCCAGCTCAAAAAGCTCGCGTGTTGGGCAGGCAAGCAGGCGAATGCCACCTCAGACGTGCTGGGTGAGCTCGCTGCAGATGTAGATAGCCTTCGCGATGCACTACTGCAGGACTGAGCAGACACTGACTTTTTATTACTAGCGCAAGGCCATA
>NW_008239863.1:10521-11368 GCF_000691975.1 Corvus brachyrhynchos | reverse complement strand
GCCGCACCGAGCAGGGCCCGGCCCAGCCCTGCTGGGCTGCGCTGCAGGCCCCCCCCAGTTACCTGTCCAAAAGCTGGAAGCAAGAGAGCTTTCCTGGCATTTGTTCATTCTTAAATGTGGATCACAGAGGCGTGTCAAGCTTCTTAAGTGGTTTTAAAAAGTTGCCGATATTCAAACTAGCCAGTTGATTGGTTCTGTTGGGTCCAGAGGAAGCTGTAAGCACCTCTTTGCAAGAGAATCACTTCCGTGGCTGATGGAGACCTCTAACTAAAAACCCGAACTATGCTAAACCATGGTAGTGTGATACTGATTACATGTCTTTGCTTTTTGCTGGGTGTAGGTTTATTGTTTCATTACATGTATTTCCTTGCTTTTATGTTGCCTTCACATTTACAGTGAGAGATGCACATGTTATCACAAAAACAAAAGGGGGAATATGGCTCCTCAGGCACATTTGGATAATGCAATATTTACGCTAAAAGTTTTTGCAGGCAAATCATCAATTTGATCCCCAGCAGAGCAATATCAGTCTGAAGATTTGCGTGTGTGGAACTAATTTCTGAAAAGGCTTTGCATAAGGATCTACAATTGTGTGTGCAATGGCAAGACCTAGCTGCTTTACTAACCTAGGAGGGAAGGTATGCATGTGTTTTATTGCCAACAGGTCTAGAGTGGTTACCTGCTCGACTGAACAAACATCAATAGCCTCCGAGAAAATGAGGCCCAGTGAGAGAAAAATGACCCAATCACCATCTAGCCCTTGTGGCCAATGCAAGAGCAGGGGTAGGACTGCCAGGAACATGGCTGTTCCTGGAAGCTTATGAAGGCGGCCTGCCAACAGAGGCCT
>NW_008239863.1:0-10474 GCF_000691975.1 Corvus brachyrhynchos | reverse complement strand
TGAATCTATTCCCTGTACCATGCTTCCAGAAAGACATTCAGTAATGCCAAAGTCAGCATTTCCAGCTAATGGACTCTGTCCTGCCTAAACAGCACAGCCCCTGAGCTCCAGCCATATGAGCTTTGGAACAGTATCCATTTACTGCCAAGTGCAGAAGAAGCAGCAGCCCTCTCTCTAGGAACACTGGTCACTATTTTTGTTTTCCTATGCTATGGGTCTCTTTGTCAGTAGCATGGTTGTTCTTGATGGGTTCTTATTGATTTTGATATGTATTCCATGTATCTTATCCTGTGACCTGCAGATAACCAGTAACAGTCTTAATAAGTTAATGGCTTCACAGGTGCAAAGGTGATTCATTTTCGAATGCTACTCAAAACGTGTCACCCAAAAATTCTGTACTTCAGAACGTCTCAGCATGATACAATTGGACAGTTTTAAATTATGACAATGTTATATATTGTCAAGTCCCTTCAGACAAATATTCATGCAAATTGCCTTGAGGAGTATTCTTTATTTGCAGAAATCATGCGTGGCCTGCAATGCCCTCGCGTGCTGTTGGTGGACCACGTACTATTGGCTGCCTGACTATGCTTGCTCCAAATTTAACTATGCTTTTAAGTCACACGCATATAACCTGTGACAAATGGTCTTTGCATTCTTTTGCAAAAGACTGTGATGACAATCTTGGTTTTTGGAGTTTAGAAAAGCGTGTTTTGGTTTCCTTCTTTGCCCCAGCAGTAGCAGCTGGAAAAGTGTTAGGATTGTTAAATAAGTTAGGCTGCTGGCTTGCTAAACAGACTAATACCACTTCACTTGCTCTATCAGGATTATTAACTGATGTCGATTCTGTTAGACACGCTACTTTGCAAAATTGGGCAGCCATTGACTTTTTGCTGTTAGCACATGGACATGGTTGTGAAGAATTTGATGGCATGTGCTGCATGAATCTTTCTGACCACTCTAAATCTGTGTTTGCAAATATCAAAGAACTACAAATAAGTGTTTCAAAGTTAAGAGAGGAGAGTCAGTCCAATTGGTTCAATGCTCTGTTTGGTAATTGGCAACTTGCTAAATGGGTCGAAAATCGCCTGAAAATGGGATGTTTGATTGTGATTGTCATCTTTGTCATTTTACCCCTTGTGCCGTGTTTGTTGTCCTTTCTGCAAAGGGCCCTGCAGAGGACCATAAACAATGCATTTCTGGTTGAAAAACAGAAAGGGGGAACTGTGGGAATTAACAGCAGGTCAGCAAGCCTGTCTGGTTCCGTCATAGATCTTAGCACAATCCATTTGTGCCTGTGAGAAACAGAAGCAAGAAACCTAAACAACAGAAAGAGAACACAGCAACAAAGCTGCACTGGGTGTTTTTCCGAATGCTTAGAATACTTAGAATGCTTATGCTGTAGGAAACCAATAACAGTATGTTGTAGTTAAATAATAGCCAATGAACCTATTGTAGTAGTTAAGCAACCAATGGATAAGTAACATGAATGATAAACATACAAAAGTGTATAAATAACACTGGCTTCTTAGAATAAATGGCTTTTTGCCTGGAACTGTTGTGGGGTCTCTATGTGTCTTGTCCGTCTCAGCAGCGACATTTGTCTGTACTCGAGGCAGAATTCATCCACACAGTCTTTCCTAACAGACCTCTGACATGCACTACTGGGACCTTGTCTCCATCTACTGTGTGCAGGGATTCAGATTGGGCTGGACCAGCTCTATTGGTGGAACCTCAGGTGTTAACTAACCAGATGGTCTTTGCTAGAGGCTGTTCCCAATTTTTGAAAGTTCCCCCACCTAGTGCCTTCAAAGTGGTTTTCAACAATCTGTTGCACCATTCCGCTTTGCCTGCAGCTGGTGCATGGTAAGGGATGTGGTACACCCACTCTATGCCATGTTCTCTAGCCCAGGTATTAATAAGGCTGTTCTTGAAATGAGTCCCATTGTCATGGGTTAGCAACCATAGACCCGGAAGTGATTTTCTTGCAAAGAGGTGCTTACAGCATCCTCTATGACCTCACAGAACCTATCACCTGGCGAGTTTCAATATGGACAATTTTTTAAGTCACTTAGAATTTTGACTGCCTCTGTGGTCCACATTTAAGAATGGACAAACCCCGGGAAGCTATCTTGCTTCCGGCCAGAGGACTGGAAACTGGCCTGGGCCCATACAGGGCCCAGTTTGGCCCTGCTGGAACCTGCCCTGCTCGGGCCGGGCTGGACCACAGCCATCCTGGAGCCGTGCCGCTCTGTTCCACCCGCAGCCCACCCACAGCCCTGGTACGTGCAGACGGAGAAGCTCAGTTTCTCCCCCCTCTCCAGTGCGGCCGAAGAATTCAGCTGAAAGCTGCTCGCTGCCCGGCAAAGATCATGTGACCAACAGCAATAAGTGAAATTCCAGCTGTAAAGCCTGTGTGAGATTAACCCTTTTATTGCTGTGAAGAGCTGAAAACCGGAGGGAGGAGAAAGAGGAGATGCTTAAAGCTGAAATTCTGTTGTAAAGCTATGGTGGTGATAGACTATGATATATCAGAGTGCCTGTTGTAATTTCATGAAAGCATGGGAGGGTGGAGCGTTCAAACTGTACTTGAGAGCAAAAGCAGCTGCCTTGAGTTAGGCAGATGCTGAAGCAGCTGTAATCTGCTGAGAAATTTGAACAGGGAGAGATGGAAGTGATGAGGACTCTTGCTCCAAATTGGAAGGAGAAGACCTCAGTTCTGAGAGGTGCTCCCAGAGATAGCCCTAGAGATGAAGATGTTGAGGACCCTTTTTGTCCCAGGGAAGGGGGAAGGGCCTCTGTTTTCAGAGATGAAATGCTCCCAGAGATGGGTGAAGCAAACTTTTGTTTCCGAACGGCTCAACCGTAAAATTGCACCCCCAGTAGCTCAAGACTGGACCCTTGAATGGAGCTGGGGGAAAAGCTGCAAGTCGTGGGAAGGGACTCATATGTGAGCAGAGAACCAACCCGGGCAGTTGTCTCGTGATAATGTTTTCATAGCATGGGCAAGAGAGACTCCTCTTCCTAAATGAACTGAACAAGGTTACTATGGAAGTGGTAAACAGACTGAACATCTCAAGGGTTGTCTTTTTACATTGTCAGTGGGAGAAGGGAGAAAGGTGAGGGGAGGAGAAGAGTTCTGAAGGAGTGGTATGATTTTATTTAAAGTTTTTTTCTTTCTCCTTTTAGGTCTATTAATAAACTTCTTTATATTCTCTCAAGTTTTGTGCCTGCTTTGCTTTTCTCCTAATTCTTATCTCACAGAAGGTAAACAGTAATGAGTATTTTGGACCAAACCACGACAGTCCCATTGTCAGATTCAATTCTCTCAGGGGTAGCATGCCTCCAAAGGACCTACTTTTCAAGGCCCAAGATAGTGTTCCGGGCCTTAGCCTGAGGCACGGGGTAGGTCTCCAACCATCCCATGGTGGCTTCTACCACTGTGAGCACATAGCGCTTGCCTTGGCGTGTTTGAGGCAGTGTGATGTATTCAATCTGCCAGGCCTCCCCATACTTGTATTTGGACCACTGCCCACCATACTGGAGGGGCCTCACCCGCTTGGCCTGCTTGATCACAGCGCATGTCTCACAGTCATGGATAACTTGGGAGATACTGTCCATGGTTAGATTCACCCCTCAATCTCATGCCCACCTAGAGGTGGCATCTCTGCCTTGATGGCCTGAGGCATCATGGGCCCATCGAGCTAGGAACAACTCTCCCTTGTGTTTCCAATATAAGTCTACCTGCGACACTTCTACCTTTGCAGCCTGATCTCCCTGCTTGTTGCTTTGGTGTTCCTCATTAGCCCTACTCTTAGGCACATGGGCATCTACATGGCGGAGTTTCGCAACTAGCTTTCTTATTCAGGCAGCGATGTTTTTCCACTCTTCAGCAGCCCAGATTGGTTTTCCCCTATGCTGCCAATTAGCTTTTTCCCACTTTTCCACCCATCCCGATAGAGCATTGGCTACCATCCATGAATCAGTGTAGAGGTAAAGCTTTGGCCACTTCTCCCTGTCAGCAATGTCCAGGGCTAGTTGAACAGCTTTGAGTTCAGCGAGTTGGCTTGATCCACCTTCTCCTTCAGTGGCTTCTGCAACCCGTCATGTGGGACTCCATACGGCTGCTTTCCACTTTCATCCCTACGATGCGACAAGAACCATCGGTGAAAAGAGCGTAGCATGTGTCTTCTGCTGGCAGTTGGTTATATGGTGGAGCTTCTTCAGCACATGTCGCTTGTTCTTGTTCTTCTTCATCAGTGAGACCAAAGTTTTCACCTTCAGGCCAGTTTGTGATTATTTCCAAAATCCCAGGGTGATTCAGTTTCCCGATATGGGCGTGCTGTGTGATGAGAGCAATCCATTTGCTCCATGTGGCATTGGTGGCGTCGTGGGTAACCTCTGCTTTGAACATCCATCCCAGCACCAGTAGTCAGGGTGCCAGGAGGAGTTGTGCCTCAGTGCCAATTACCTATGAGGCAGCTTGGATTCCTTCATAGGCTGCCAAGATTTCCTTCTCTGTTGGGCTGTAGTTGGCTTCGGACCCTCTGTAGCTTCGACTCCAGAATCCCAGTGGTCGACCTCGAGTCTCACTAGACACCTTCTGCCAAAGGCTCCAGGACAGACCATGGCTCCCAGCTGCAGAGTAGAGCACATTCTTCACTTCTGGTCCTGTCCTGACTGGGCCAAGGGCTATGGCATTAGCGATTTCCTGCTTGATTTGGGCTAAGGCTTGCTGCTTTTCAGGGCCCCAATGGAAATTGCTCTTTTTGCAGGTAACCAGGTAGAGAGGACTCACAATCTGTCTATACTCAGGAATATGCATCCTCCAAAAGCCTATGGCGCCTAGGAAAGCTAGTGTTTCCCTCTTGTTGGTCACTGGAGACATTACTGTGATCTTATTGATGACCTCAGTGGGAATCTGATGCAGTCCATCTTGCCATTTCACTCCCAGGAACTGGATCTCTCGAGCAGGTCCCTTGACTTTGCTCTTCTTGATGGCAAAACCAGCTTCCAGGAGAATCTGGATGATTTTCTCTCCTTTCTCAAACACTTCTGTTGCGGTGTTCCCCCACACAATGATGTCATCAATGTACTGCAGATGTTCTGGAGCCTCACCCTTTTCTAGTGCAGTCTGGATCAGTCCATGGCAGATGGTGGGACTGTGCGTTCACCCTTGGGGCAGTCGATTCCAGGTATACTGCACACCCCTCCAGGGGAAGGCAAACTGAGGCCTGCCAGAGGAGTGGAGAAATGGGCATTGGCAATGTCAGTGATGGTATATCACTTCGCTGCTTTGGACTCCAGCTCGTACCGGAACTCCAACATGTCCGGCACAGCAGCGCTCAATGGTGGAGTCACTTCATTCAAGGCACGATAGTCCACAGTCAATCTCCATTCTCCTTCCGATTTGCGCACAGGCCAAATGGGACTACAGAATGGGTGAGTGGGTTTTGCTGACCACCCCTTGGCTCTCCAGCTAACGGATCATCTTGTGGATGGCAATCACAGCATCTCGATTTGTCCGGTACTGTTGGCAATGCACTGTCAAGGTAGCAATTGGTACTCTTTTTTCTTCCCCTGATGCCATGAAGATTTTTGCCTTTTCTTTTATACCCCTGTGTCATAGGTTAGCAAGCATAGTCCCGGAAGGGACGTCCTTGCTAAGGGGTGCTTACAGTTTCCTCTGGGAACTGATAGAACCTATCAGCTGGCCAGTTTGGATATGGACAATTCTCTAAGCCACTTAAAGTTGTGATCACCTCTGTGATCCACATTTAAGAATAGGCAAACTCCCCCTCCAAGCTCTCTCTCGTTTCCGGCGCTGGGACAGGTGGCTGCAGGGTCCGAGCAGGGCCCAGTGGGCCCAGCCCAGGCCCTGCTTGGGGCTGCAAAAATGTATTTTACACTACTGAGAAGCAGTAAGTTTTCAAAGTTGTAAATCTGCTCTCCAGACTGTATGTTAAACTAAATAAAATCAGTTTTTAATTTTTTTTTATACTTTAGCTTTATGTTTTGTCTATCATCCAGCAAGTAATGAGTCCTTATGAAATTAGAAAAGCAATCCTCCTCTGGCTTGGGTAAATAGAAAGATTGGCTTGTCCTTAAATGATTGATTACTTCTAAATTACTGTGAAAGCTCTTTTTAAATAGGTCAATGTAAGTGACAAAGTAAGCAAAGCTACTCCTTTTCCCCTCTCTGTTGGAGGTATCTTTAACATTTTCAGCATACACTCATGGTGTGGAACTTAGGATAACACACCTCTAACACACTGCCTAAATGATACGCTGTTGTTGTGAATGCAATAGAAATAATACATGTAGTGAAATTTGATGAGTTTCCCAGTTTTTCATTTAGATACAGTATCTGAGGGGTTGTACCTTCTGTGAAGCTCAGAAGCTGAAGTGTTTCCTGCTTTAAAAAGTGAGGTTTTGTTGCTGTTGGGTTATTTGATTCAGATTTTTTGTTTGTTTTGGTTTGGCTTTAAAGAAGAAATTGGATGACAATTATAGCATCTCTGATTCAGAGACAAGGGAGAAAAATACAATATTTTAACAGTTACTTTGTGGTTTTTTGGGTTTTTTTTACCTGCTTTTTGAAAATTTCTGCAGCTAAAATGGGAGAGATGAACCAATTTTGACAGGGAATTCTGTAAATGTTCATGATGAGACTGAGTTTTGTTTTAGTGCATTGTGAACTACTAAACTTGGACAGTACAGTTTAATGATAAACATTCAAGCTGCTCAGCTAAAAAGTCTGCTAAGAATACTCGTAGACTGAGTTAGCTCCATGTTGGAAAGGCAGAATTTGATATAACCCTAGGAATTAGTCACTGGAAGGCAGCATCAGCAGAAGATGTAAAGCATACCGAGGGCTCAGGTAAAGGTTTTGCATTTTAAAACTCATCATTGCTCCTCCTTACAGTTTATCATAGAATAATAAGTAGTCCTGCTGCAAGGTCCTAGCTCTGCAGAACAGCCTATCTAGTGACTTAATTTATGACACCAGCATTTAATAGAAGAGTCAAGCATGTCAATTGATACAATCTAAAGTTTCTGAATAATTTGACTATGTACTGTTGACATTTTGTGGCTGGGCTGTGCTGCCATGGAATAATTTACACCACTTGAAGTAACTTGTGTAGTAATCTGTCCTCACATCTAAGGATAGCACAAAGTTTCTGTTTTAAAACTAAGGAAAAGTATTTTATAGAACAAGTCTATTTTCTGAGCCTGTGTGTGTTTGACTTGTCATAACACCAACAAAATAGAGGAGATAGGCACACCCATAGATATGCTATGAAACCAAATTTTAATTTGCTGGTATACCATAAAAGTTTGATAACTTTGGAGAACTGTCTAAAAAGTCTAATGTAACAGAAAATATACATGAACTTCCAAGAATCAGAAGTGTGAGGGGAGCTAAATCTACTGAGAGAAAGATAAAAATCAGTGCAGTTGACTAACCTCCCTGTAGAACCCTTTGATATATATATATATTTTTTTTTGATATATATATATTTCTTTTCTTCTAAATCAATCCTAGTGTGTCCTGTTTTGTGGGCAGCACAGGTACATTTCTTCAGAACTGCCTTTGGTCATTGGTGGCTCTTCTCCAGAGCAACACCTGCTGATCCCTGGTGTCTTTCCAGAAGAGAGGGACCATGACAGAGGGAATTTGTGCAGCTTGTGACTTCACATGTGTGGAAACGCTTACAAAGGGTATGGGTTCATTCCCAACCCAAAAGTCAAAGGTGATTTTATGAGGACACAAAAAAATTAAGTGGCTGCAGCTCATGTGGGCCTCCCGGAGGCAGCCAAGGGCTGACATATTTGGCCTTGCATCTTGCCAAAGAGCTAATGGCTGCAGGACGAGGATTAAGGAGAATGGATAAATATTTGGGGAGTGCAGGAGTGGAATGAGTCTCCTTTGCTGTGTAACTTGTTTAAAGGACACGGTTTGGCAGCCAGAACTGTGTTTAGGCCAGCCGGCTGCCCCGTGGGGAGTCCAGAGCACCTTCATGCAGTGAGTCGTTCCTGCCTGGCTGAAGTCCTGTTTGTCCCAGATGTTTGGCATACAGATATCTTTACTAATGACTTATGTCTAGCTAAGGCTGTAATTCTGGCTCTCAGAAGAGAAACACTTTCAAAAATGTGTTTGTAAAAAGCTCAGAAACAACTGAATATTAATTTCAAAAATCTCACTTCTATTCAGTTTGACTTATATGGCTGATGGCCCCAGGAGTTTTGTTCGTATTTTTGTGGCTGAGGTTTCAGTGGACTATGCCAGAAACATAATGGTTGCCCACACCAAGAAGTACCACTGGATCCTAGTGATGGCTCAGGCCAAATCACCCTTGAATAAACTTTAATAAATGTCCATTTGTTTAAACCTCTTAGGTTTGCTTCATATGTCTGAAACCAAACTAAAGATTTGGCAGTACACTTGCACTACATCTTTGTGGGAACAGCTGCACTATGCTGAAAGCTTATCAAGATCCTAAAATTTTAAATGTATCTCTTCAGAATAAATCATAGTTAAAATTGGATGCCTCAGTTTGCTTGTTTACATTAGCAAATATTAGAGTGCAATAGAAGCAAATCTGAAAAGCAAAACATTTTGTGCTGTGGACCTGATGTCCACATGTGGGGGCACTTTTGAGGTTTTTACTTTAGTTTAGTTCAATCTAGTTCTATGTATGGAATGTTCATTTATTATCAGAGAGTACATTTTTCATAAACTACCAGCCCCATCCTTTTTTTATTTTGCTCTTTTTAAAAAAAATATTTAATATGTGAGGTTTTTCTCTGTCAGCAGGTGCCTATGATGTTCTGATATAGGTTAGGGTTACGTGCTTGACATATACTAGGTTAGCACAATAAAATGCAAATTAAACTTCTGTTGATTCAAGAAGGTTT
Source organism: Corvus brachyrhynchos (assembly GCF_000691975.1). Lineage (NCBI taxonomy): Eukaryota > Metazoa > Chordata > Aves > Passeriformes > Corvidae > Corvus > Corvus brachyrhynchos. The sequence continues at coordinate 1,555 of NW_008239863.1, read as the reverse complement.
CAAAATGAGATCCTACTTTACAAATATCACACATTTTGGTGAGGTTTCACTACATATTTTACTGAAATTAATGTTTTAGGGCCATGGAGATTGCAAGCTGAAACAGGTTGCAGGCCATCTGCTCAATATGTTTTCCGTGATGGCAGCCAGTTCCAGGTGCTTAGGAATGAGATGTTTCTTCCACTCATTTCCAGTCAGGCTCACCTCAGCTTCCACCAGGGTCAAATTTTGTGATCCACCTGTCACACCAGCAATAGAAACAGATTCTACCCCCACATGTTGTGATGGGATTATTGTACACTGCGCACCAGTGTCAACCAAGGCATCATATTTTTGTGGTTCTGATGTGCCAGGCCAACGAATCCACGCAGTCCAAAAAACATGGTTTTTGCTGGCCTCTACCTGGCTAGAGGGCGGGCCTCTCTAGTCCTGGTTATCCTTTTTTCCCGGGGTATACATTTTAAAAGTTCCTTCAAGGGGATTGGACATGTCATCTTCTCTTCCATCATTTCTGGTGTTTCAGCTATGGGCAACTGGAGCTACTTGCTTTTTGGTTGATCTTCCGAACTTCCTCTCTGAGTCTTGCTCTCCTTCAATTCACGTACTCGTGCTGCCAAGAGCAGAGGTGGGTTGTCTATCCCACCTCCTCATGTTTTCCCCACTATCATACAGGAAATACCACAGCTCACTTCGTGGGATGTACCTTCTCTCTCTCTCTGGGGAATGTCTGGGTTTGGTATCAGAATCTCTGATCTGTACCGCCAAGATTTGGAGAAGGCCCTCTTTAATCTCCTTCTTGAGTTCCTGGTTATTCTTCTCTATCTTATCTTCCATTTTCTGCATACATGTTTCCACAGCTGGGATTCTTGCATGTGTTGGGACGTGCACGGCATCTACATATGCTCTGAGCTTCATCGCCATATCCCGCACGGTCTCATTCCCACCGTGATCCGGTTTCATCATTGCTAAAGCAGAAGCATATTCTTGTGGCCTGAGTCATATGAGTTTTCGCCACATCACTGCATCAACTCTGACCTTGTCTGGACTCCTCAGTCCTGCGTCATTCGTGTAGACAATCTCTACCACTGCTAGTTCTCTCAAACATTGGATCCCTTGTTCTACGGTCTTCTACTGGGTTTCCTGCATATAGAAATCTTCTGCACACAGCTATCTTTCATTCACGCCTGTCAAGACTCGTGTCCAGAGACTGACAGTCAGCCCTTGATGCCTTAGGTTTTAACTTTTATATTTTTCAAATTCTGTGCTGCTTAGTGTGTAACTGAAAGTTTCTTGTAGCCTGTTAATTTCTACTCTCTCATGCTAGGTAGACATAACAAAGCCTCTCCGGGCCTGCTTTCCAAGGACACCAAGGCTGTCCTAGGTCAAAAAGTATAAACCAAAGAGCCTCTAAAGGGGGGGTAAGCTGAGGGCAAAACTGAAGCTTTAATTGGAGAATTAAGCCTGCTATGCAAATGAACCAAACCTATAAAAGAGTGAAGGACACGTGACCTGTGGTCCAGCTTGGGGTCCATTTTGATAATAGCTTCAGGCTCCC
>NW_008239862.1:398-708 GCF_000691975.1 Corvus brachyrhynchos | reverse complement strand
GGCGCGTGGTGGTGGATCTGAAAAAACCCCTCCGGGTCCAGGGGCAGAGCCTGTCCCAGAGCCTGCACCGGGTCACCCTGTGCAGTCACAGGGCTCCGCGCCCCCCAAGGACCCCGCACCGACAGATGAACTGGTGGGGGTGTCGGAGCAGTGGGAGGGCATGCAGCCCGCCTTGCCATTTGGCTCAGCAGCGGCCATGGCTTATCCAGGGCTGCGGGTCAGCGGTCTAGCCTCTTGGACCCCCATGGTGGCTTCTAGCCCGTCTGCGCATGCGTCTGCTGTGCTGAAAATGCCTGGATGTACCTTCTTG
>NW_008239862.1:0-285 GCF_000691975.1 Corvus brachyrhynchos | reverse complement strand
CAAGCAGTCTACCTTCTATTACATTGTTTGCCTCTGTTGATGGAACTGCCGCATATATCACGACAGCTATCGAACTGCTCAGCTTGCAAAAGCACCTGCTGCAGATGCCAGAGGCACCCCACCGTGTGGGGTGCGCTGAGCTCGCGCCGCCCACACCGCCCGTGCCACCCGCGGGAGATGCGGCTCCGAACCTGGAAGCGCCATTGCCACCGGTGAACACAGAACCCATGGGGGAATGCATGGAGAAACCCTACAGAGCCGACTAGAAAAAGCTTTGTATGCAAT
>NW_008239861.1:0-263 GCF_000691975.1 Corvus brachyrhynchos | reverse complement strand
GGGGTGAAAAATGGGGATTTTGGGGCTTTGGGGCGGAAAATGGGGATTTTGGGGCTTTGGGGGGAAAGAGGGCGGGTTTGGGGCTTTGTGCGGGGTGGGAAAAGGGGGGGTTTGGGGAAAAAAAGGGGAAAAATGGGAAAAAAGGGGATTTTGGGACGGGATTGGGGAAAAAATGGGGGGAAAATGGGGATTTTGGGGGGAAAATGGGGAAAAAAGGGGATTTTGGGGGTGAGGTTTGGGGTGAAAAATGGGGATTTTGGGGC
>NW_008239860.1:0-498 GCF_000691975.1 Corvus brachyrhynchos | reverse complement strand
TGTCCATCAACTCAGGTTCAACCCAATACACCGCTTCATCCAACTGGCATGAATATCCATGTCTTCAATGCCAAGTGAAGCTTGTTGATCAGTCACTGGCATGATCTGTTCTGTTGCATGAGATAGTAAGGCAATAGCTTTGACTATTGGAGTATTTTCTGGAATAACTAGTGGAGGACGTAAAGGTTGAGCCAAAACTGTTAGCTCTTCATTTTGATCTGCTGAAACAATTGATGGAAAAACAGTGAGCCCTATGATGCTACATCTTTCCTTGCCAACTATTAAAAAGTCTTGTCTCTTACAAGATGTTCCAGTGACCCCTGTGGGTATCACTGCATTATTTTCATTCATAAAACATACTAATTTGGAAGTTGCCAATTTGCATTGCGCCCCTGGTGGTAGCAATTCTGGGTCACTGGGAAATCTGCAGATGGTCCGGCTGACGGAGTTTGATTGACCTTCTCTGATAACTGTGTTCCTTGTGGGATTACGGATTGA
>NW_008239859.1:78285-84334 GCF_000691975.1 Corvus brachyrhynchos | reverse complement strand
CCTTCCCACACCGAAACACCCAGTGCCCTTCCCCCACTGAAACACCCACGTGTAGGGTATGCCCAGCCACTGCCCTGGAGGGATGTCTGCTGAGATAAGGAGATGGAGCAATCTCCCAGCAGGACGCCCCTGGGAAGGCAGCTACTCTTCAGTTATGGTGAGAAAAAGACAGACCCAGAATCCTCTGGGAGACCCTATGCAGATCCTCTGTAACCCATTGGCCTTTACCCTCTGACACCCACCCCCTGTATCCCTATAAAAGCCAGCCCTCTGCTCCTGCGAGGGAGAGAGCGCTCGTCCCTGGCCTCCCCTTCGCCGGAGTACGGACCAGGAGTACGGACCAACAATAAAGCTCCTCGTGCGGAACCAGCCACACGAGCCTCTCGTCTCTCTCTCTGGTCTGGTCTGGCCTGGAGGCCGCCCTGCAGAGCTGGGCTGAAATCACGAGCTGATAATCACTAAAGAGCTGACAGCTTCTGCAAGGGGTCTCCTGCCTTTTTTTTGCCAGCAGCTGAGGGAAGACACCAGGCCTCGGGAAGGCGATTCCTTTCAGGACCATCTCTCCAGACCGGTCACCTCTTCCTCGGTCAGAGCTACTGACCCCTCACCAGCTGTAATACCCATGTCCTTCCCACACCAAAACACCCATGTCCTTCCCACACCACATCCATGCAGAGACCTCCCCACACTGCATTCATCCCGGGCCCTTCCCATAGCACATCCTCCAGCCCTCAGCACCCTTCCCACACGGTGTTCCCCAGGACCCTTCCCCACACCACAACCCCGGCTCCCATCGCTCTTCCCACAGCGCATCCGTTTGGCAGCACGGCTGGGCTCCGGCACCACTGGCACAGCCCAGGTGGAGGGTGGCATGGAGCCGTGGCTGGCTTTGGAGGGGTTCTGGGAAGGGGGCAAGGCTGCTGTGCTTCACTGGAACTCCCAGAGCGGGAATGCTGAACGCTCCCACCTCCCCATGCCATGGGGGGCCATGGCAAGCAGAGCTGGGAGCCCCTCACTTTGCTCAAAGCTCTCACTGCTCCTTCAGCAGCTGCACGCCCCTGTCACAAAAGGAAGATAAAACGCCAGAGAGCCCAGACACCTCAAAACCCCAGTTACACATCCCTGCTCTTCCCCAGCTCCCAGCATCTGCCTGCTCCCTACATCCCGGGAGCACAGTGCCATCCGCTGGTGCTGCTCCCCTGCAGGTGCCTCCTCAGCACAGCCCGTGCTGCCAAACCAGAACTGTCACCTCCACCTGTCCCCAGTCCCCTCTCCTGTGCCCTGTGCCAGCACTGCCCCGAGCCCCGGGCTCTGCCTCCGAGCAGCTCCCCCAAACCAGGCGTAAGAGAGGGCCAGAGGTGCTTCAGAAACAAACAACTGCCACGGCCAGCCCCACAGAGCTCTGGGATCCCGTTTTCCAAAGGGAACATTCTCCAAAACCTCCATGAGGGAAAGGAGCCTGAACTCTCAGGGCAGAGGACATTCATGGTTTGCACACCACAGACAAAGGGAATAACCTGCTCTAGAATAAATCACAGAATCCCAGACTGGTTTTTGGCTGGAAAAGACCGTAAAACCCATGCAGTGCCCCCCCCTGCCATGGGCAGGGACACCTCCCACTGTCCCAGGCTGCTCCAAGCCCCAATGTCCAGCCTGGCCTTGGGCACTGCCAGGGATCCAGGGGCAGCCCCAGCTGCTCTGGGCACCCTGTGCCAGGGCCTGCCCACCCTCCCAGGGAGGGATTTCTTCCTGATATCCTGTCTAAATTTCTCCTCCTTTAGTTTAAAATAGTTGCCCTTGTCCTATCACTATCTGCCCATGAAAAATGTAATCTCCCTCTTTTTTATAAGCCCTTTTAAGTACCGAACAGTAAAATGCCTGGTGTTTTATTGCAAATACAGCAAGAAAATAAATAATGACAGGCAGGGTTTGTATGGATTTCTGTCCTTTCAGGTGAGAGGCTGAAGAGTCAAAAATCCTACATGTAAATCTGCTTCACTGCCCCAGCTGAGAGATGGGGAAGAGCAGGACAGACGGACACCCAGAGCCACTGCAATGCTCAGAGCCCCAGCTCCACGTTGTTTGGGGTTAGTCTGACTTAGGTATGTTCGGTCCCCAAGGGCAGTAAAAGACTTCCTGCTATTTTTGAAGATAATTCTATTCATCCTTCTGGTAATAAAACAAAGCTAGAAGAAAGCTATGGCTGAGAGTGAGAAGTTGTTGAGGTTTCCTGTTCTTCACTCTGGGAATGAGCAGTAAATGAGCTCTGCTGTGAAAGAAAAAACAGAACAACAACTTCACCAAAAAAACCTAGAGCTTTCCAAAGCTGGATCTAGAAAGAACTGTATTTCTAATGAAAACATCAAATATCTTTGGAACCATGAACCTAAAAATCCCTCTTGAATATAGTCAGATAAGACATTTCTGTTGTAGTTGTCAAGTACTCACATTCAAAAACTTTTTGAGCACAAGAGGAAGTTTCAAGCAGCTACCTGGGAATTTCAAACCAAATACAAAATATCTTTGTTTCAGTATTGAAAGAAATCAACAAGAATGGGATTCCAGGAGGTCACTTGGGAATTCAGCTTTACTGAAGAACAGGATTTTAAGAATGCTATTTGAGTTTTTACTTTTGCTAAACAAGATCAAGTTGTTATACACCATCCAAACGAACCATGCTCCTGGGAGAAAAACAAACCCCCTTGCCTTTAAAAAAGAAATGTCATAGAATGGTGGGGAGGGACCTTCAAGGCCATCCAGTTCAAGCCCACCCAGTTCCACCCCCTGCCATGGCCAGGGACACCTTCCAATATCCCAGGCTGCTCCAAGCTCCATCCAACCTGGCCTGGAACAATGCCAGGGATGGGGCAACCATGCCAGAGATGCTGCAGTGCTGTAGAACAGGGTAAAACACACCAGATCCTGGGTCTGGTGAACTCTTGCCTGCGTCAACCACCCAGACACAAACACAGGAGGTGTTACACATTTGGAATATGAGCCTCGGTGGTAAAGAGGCTTCAAAACTCCTCCAACTGAGACCTGAGGTTGGGGCAATCCCACAGTGAGGTTTTCCAAGGCCTCTGGCTGCAGGCAGGCTGCAGATAGCACAACAGGTCTATGACCAAGGACTAAAATCCCTTCTTTTCTTGCTAAGGACAAGGAAAACAAAAAAGAACACAGCCATCCCTTTAAATTCTCCAAATTAAAGCCTATTAACCTATTACTTTCAAAGGTCAGCAAAGGAGTGGAGGGAGCATTCCCTGGCATTCTGTCCTCAGCCAGCAGAAAAGCTGAGGTTGAGCCCAGCCTGCTCCTGTACATGGGAAGAGCACGTTAAGCTGCAGCATTCACAGCGTGCAGCTGCTGGGATGAAACGGAATTCACATTGAAATGCATCCAAAAAAAAGGACACAGACATTCACAGAGAGCTGGGAAGGTAAATTTATTTGAAAGACATGACCCACCTCTTTGTAATTGCCCTGGAGATAAAGATGACTGACATGTTCAAGCAAATAGTTCCGGTCCGCTGTGTGGAGCTGGTAAATGCTAATCAGGGGGTCAAGCAGATTAGTTGGGCACTGTGAGAGCATTCCGAGCACACGGGCCTGCAGCTTCTTCAGCTTGGTGCCAGACTTCAAAAAACAACCAAAAAAGCAATCAAACACAGGTTTGGTAAAGATGGCTGCGGCTCAACAGCGGCTGAAAACGCAGCCTGTTTAAACAGAGTAAGTGAATTCCTCTGGAAGGGATTCTCCGATTTCCCCATGGAGTCTGCAGGCAGAAATCAGAACAATATGATACACATTTTTTTCACAGCATTCAGTTTAAGAACATGCAGTGTTTGTGGGGTAGTTCTGGAGAAGGGATAGGGCCTTGTGCAAAAGTAAAATCTGAAACTGGAAAAATGCCCTCTGTGCTAACAGAGCTCTTCAGAAATTCTCCCCTCTAGTTCCCAGCAGAAAACCTTTGAATCCAGCGACTCCCCTCCAGGAAGATCTCGCCTATCAGGCATAAGAATTCCATTTTCACTCCCAGGCTTGCTGCTGGGTGCATGAGGGGTAGGAAAAGCAAAAGCACTATCAAGAAATGCACAGACACAGGTACTAATCCTTGTGTTCCCACATGATCACTCACTCATGACACAGGAATTTCAGTGCCAGCAACACTTCCCTGCACTTTGCCCATCCTGTAATGGCAGAGCTCAACATCTAACCAGAGCCATTTGGAAAAATGGGAAAGGAAGCAACACAAGTATGAAAGTATCCTGCAGTTCAGAGCCAAAAGCTTACACAAAAGAGAACATCTCAGTAGGTCAGAATATCTGAAGGCAGAAGGAATGGTAAACATTAGGATATATAATCTGATGACCCAACTTCACAGAACTAATCATTCAGCTGCTGAAAAGGCAGGCTGTTCCCATTTTCTGCATTCCCACCATATGGCAGGAATTAAGCAATCCTACGGTAACTGGCTTCTATTTGCAGAGCTGGAAGAACACACAGAGCAGATTTCTGCAACTGGGTTTCTCCTGACAGCAGGGATGTGGGTTCCAGTGGGAGAGCCTCCAGCCTGGAAAGGCTGCAAGAGCAACGCTCCATCAAAGTTTGATCTGGAGAGATGGAAATCCCAACTTTGGAGGGGAAACAGCTCTGGCAGCACAGCTTCCAACACGATTTCATTTTCAGGCCAGCATGCCACCAGTAACAACATCTCACTGTGAGTTTCACACCTTGTCACACTCTGTATAAGGCTACAGAGAAGCTGCTGGACTTTGGAATAAAGTGAAACTGGAGATACTTGAGGAACATTAAAATCAATTGCTCCCTACTCTCTCCCAGCACTCTTGCTTTCTCTTCTTCTAACCTGTGGGACAGCAGGATGCTCTTTTATCCAAAGCTGCAGCTCCGTGGTGATGCAATACCCCAGTGAATGCCCTTTCCCCTTCCAATCACTGCTGCTCTCCAGCATGGCCAGGAGTCCTGCCAAGGGGTCCTCCAGTCTGGCAAAGCCCCGCCTGATTTCTTCCTTGAGCTGCCGAGATACAAAACCACATTGTCATGTACAAAAAGATTAGTGAATCTTCCCTTCCCCCAGCTGAACACAAAGCTTTATTTTTTTTAATGTAATCTATTCAGAGAGGTAACTGTTGCTATTCAGCCACCATCCGCGCCTCCAGTGACTTTTCATGTCATTACAGATTCCTTCATGGCTCACTGCATCTCAAACCCAATGGGAAAAGCAGCAATTGTCCACACTAATTATCCCATAAAGACAGAGAAGTTGTTCTGTGGGGCAGACAAAGGGGCTTGGGATTTGGGGGAGGGGGAGAAAAGAAGTGAGCTGGAGAGAGGGGTGTTATTGGGAAAATGGCAATACTGAAGGTAGAGAACAGAGAAGTGGGCTCAAAAACATGCTGATCTTCTAAGATACCTATGAGGAGTAGGACAAGAACCCCTCCTCACTGCTGCACCACAGACTTGCATATTTGACTTTATGCCCGCTTCAGCCACAACAGAGCAACACTCCTCACTGTAATCAGAATATTTCGGAGTCTCAAAATAGTTTGGATTTTACACTCAGATCAAAGTGAATGAAATTTCTGAGTTCAAACTCTGTCACATTGCCATCCTCCAAATCTGTGCTCCTTCCCCCAAAGCTCCCTGAGCACCTCCTGCCCCTGTGGGCACTGCACACCTCCATAAGCCCAAAGGCCCCACAAAGGGGCTCAGAACATGGGAAAACTCCATGCCATAAATCTTAGGAATCCCAGGGTGATGTGTTTAGAAATGTGAAGGAATTGGACCCTCACTTTGTGAATGTTAATAGGCTACTTACTCCCCATCTGGTAGAAGTGATAAATTAGCAGTACTGAGCAATATCTCTATAATGTTTACATTAGAAGTAGTTTCCAGGGAGCTGGGAGGGTTGGCAGGGTGAGGAAGTGGCATCCTCAGTACCCACACAGGACCTCTCACTGCATGGTACATCACCAGCGTGAGCAGGGCGAAAGCAGAGACAGAAAACAAGAAATCACTGAGAACAGCTGCTC
>NW_008239859.1:63110-78271 GCF_000691975.1 Corvus brachyrhynchos | reverse complement strand
TTTTTAATTTACTGGATTTCATGGCCCCATTCGGAGCTCCCAGTGGAAACAATATAAAGTTTGAAGAACGACATGGAAAACAAAATAAAATCTACAGAAAATTTGCCAATGAATTTGCTCTTTTTTTATTCATCGACAATTTTTACTGGAAGACAGTAATTTTCCAGAGTGTCTTTCATGTCTGGAAAACCCACAGAACCTATGGTTTTTGACAGAAACTGTTTCTTTCTCACTAGGCTATCAAAGGCGGTATAAAAAAGCCGATGACTAACGGAGATGGGACTTCAGATAAGGGATTTCTCCCTGTCAGTAATCTTCCCTGCGGCAAGAGTTTGCGACGTTAAACACAGGGCTCCAGCTTCCCTGGGAGATGCAGCAGAAGGCAAAGCCGAGCTCTGATCCAACCACAAACATCCAATACAACAGCCAAAGGAAAACAAAGCAACTCGCCAACCCCACTGCACTGTTTGGAAATGGCTTTTTCCCCCCAAAGCCCCACTTCAGCACATTTGGAGCTTCCACCACCCCACTCAGCTCGTCCTTGGGCTGGAATCTGAGCCCGGGCTCTGGCAGGATGGGCTCCAGCAGACACCAGGTCCTGCTGGCACAGGCAGAGCAGCTCCCAGCACTGACAACCACCGGCAGCACAAACTGTGCTCATCTGCACCGAGTCTGGCCTTCGTACCAGTGATGAGCTGGGAAAAAGCCTCCTCCCAAACCTCCCAGCAAGCCTTCAGCTATGGCATGTACAGTCTGAGGGGTAAGGCAGAGAACAAAAGGGCATGAGACACCTAAACCAGAGAGGAAAGAGAGCTGTGCTGCCTGGCTCGACCCTCTGCCAGAGAAGGATTCCTCTCAAACGTGTAATTGCCATTTCCATTTCAATTGATTCCCATGGCAGGGAATGCTCCTTGGGGGATTTCTACAGCCTGACAGATCATGGGAATAGGAAAATGTTGCTGATGCTCAAACTACACACTCCTTTACTCAGCTTTGGTCCCCTATTTCCAGTCCCACAGCTCCAGGCAGTCTGCTGATGCTTCCTGTCATTCCTACGTAGGAACGGACCATCTCTTATATCCCAGTTCCAGAACTCCAGGGAGAGCTCAGAGCCCCTTCCAAGGCCTAAAGGGGCTCCAGGAGAGCTGCAGAGGGACTGGGGACAAGGACACAGAGGGACAGGACACAGGGAATGGCTTCCCACTGCCAGAGGGCAGGGCTGGATGGGATATTGGGCAGGAATTGTTCCCTGGGAGGGTGGGCAGGCCCTGGCACAGGGTGCCCAGAGCAGCTGGGGCTGCCCCTGGATCCCTGGCAGTGCCCAAGGCCAGGCTGGACATTGGGGCTGGGAGCAGCCTGGGACAGTGGGAGGTGTCCCTGCCCATGGCAGGAGTGGCACTGGATGAGCTTTTAAACTCCTTCCCAGCCTAAACCAGCCTGTGATTCCATGGCTCCTGGGGACCCTCCAGCTTTTCCACCCCCAGCAGGATCACTGCAGTGCTCTCTGCCAAAGGACACTTCCATGGGAGGCTTTGTCTTTTCCAGAGTATTTTTTTTCCAATCCACATACAGATCCCAGGGTGCCCAGTGCAGAGATTTTGATGATTACTCTTTCCTGCTGTTGTTTTGTGGGATTAACTGCCCTCCAGACCTAAAGGATAATATTTTTTTTTCCTCCAGATCTAACAAAAGTTGATGGAAAGCTCAAGGCTTCAGAGTTGCTGAGTTCAAGTCTCCGCCAGTGAGTGACCATTTGGAAAGGCACCTCTCACACCGGGTTTCCAGTTGTTTATTCCAGCTGGCAGCCACAGACTACCAGTAATGGAAAGTCTAAGAGCAGCAGACCAGGACAGTGACTAAACCCTGCAGATACCCAGGATGGAGCACGTCCACCAGGTCCTCAGCCACGTTGGCCATTCCACACAGGACGTGTTCCACGTGGTTTTGTGGGAGCTGCAGGGCTCTGGGCCTCCTAGAAAAGGAACCACCTCATGAACCTGCCTGAACAGCACAGAGTTAAACATGGAAAAGTCACCCCTCAGCTGATGCAACTGTTTCTGTTAGTTTTCAAGCTCCCAAATTTAGATGAAATATATTTTACTGCCTATGAGAAATCTCCATGTAGAGCCCATAGGTTGCTGTACAAAAATACAGCACTAATTTTAGACAGCAATGTAAATTGCATTTACCACTCTAAAAGGCAAAACCAAAGTAAATCAGAAAAAAACCCCACCAACCTTCAAATATTAAAGCTTTAATATATCCACTTGGCAAAAAGCACTTCTCTACTGACTTCAACTCTCATTTTTTTCAGCTACTAGAAATATTTTTCCCCCTCCCCCCAAGATCCTCCATTTAATGGACAAAAAAAGTGTTTAAAACAAAACAAAAGCAACTTTGATTTTCTTTCCTTCTGTAACTCAGCCCTGGAAACTCCAGCTCTTTTCTAGGAGCCCCTGAGCTGCTCCCCATCACACAAAGCTACCTTTTCTTTTCACTTGTAGCTGCAAATGCAGAGGCTCTTCCCCTGAGTGCTGGAATGAAAGCAGCCGTGAAGGATTGCGGGTCTGACCCGAGTGTCCTGTGCCTGGACATGCTCTGCATCCAGAGGAACTGCTGTGTGCAGGGCTCAGCCTTACCTTCTCCAGCTCATGCTTTGTCCAGAGAAGCTGAAGGGTTTTCAGCAGTAGGAGCGGGTCCTGGCCTGGAGGAGGGGGAAGAGAGAGAGAAAAGGAGGGAGAAAAACAAAACAAACCAGATTTATTGGCTCTGTAGAGGCAGCCCAGACACACTGGGGCATTGTTTCACCCCAGAGAAATCAGCTACTCCGTGTTGGAAACCCCCGAGCTCCAACTGCCAGTCAGGATTAGTGTGTAAAACCCTGCACTCTGAAATCCCAACAACATCACAGCCAGCAGCCAGGCACGGCTTTAACTCAGCACCCCGTGGGCTGCTGCACTCCAAAGCTGTGCTGCTGCAGCTCCAGCCCAATCCTGCTGCTGCCCCACGCCCTGCACACCCCCACCCCTCTCCAGAGGCACCCACACGGCCCTGGAGGAGCCAGCACCTTGCCCAGGTCAGGAGGGATGAGCAGCACAGGAGTTTTTAACGCAGGGCTCTGCAGTGGAACCTCTTGGCAGCCTGGCGATGGAGGAGGCAGTGGGTGAGGTGACTTTGGGGTGGCTCAGCCCCAGCTGGGCCAGCTCAGAGCTCTGGGTGTGCCCGGGGGGGCTGCCCTGCCAGGCTGGACAACAATGGGGCTCCAGTGGGATTCAGGCAAGAGGGTGCCTGAGGAAGAGGGAAGATGAAAGGCTGCTGTGATGAGTGGCAAGGCTAAACAAAGAGGGATCAAATATTTCAAAAGAAGGTTATTTGGAATTTTCCTCTTACTTTTCGCCTAGTTACTGCAGAACTTGCATTCAGTTGTTCTTTTCTGTGTTGTCATTCCTCATACATTCATCATACCAATATTCATCATAGCAATAGTCATCATACCAAAATTCATCACACCAGTACTGCTAAAGCAATTGTGCAGGAATATTTCATTTTGAAAGCAGTAACATGTTTGATATCTGATTCTACTTAATACCCAATCATTAACCTACGAAACCATGACACAAAATATTCTGAATAAAAATCGTCTGCAGCATCAACAGTTTAAATGTGAAGAATGAATTTAAAAATCTGAATGAACTCTCCAAAACCACTCCTCCTAATGCACCTCCTCTTATGTTTTCATACAGCCAAAAGAAAAATGTTAAACAGAAAAGGAAACTTCCTTTCAATCACCTTCTGTGTTTTACAGTTCCTAAAGAGCTCATTTCCAAATGCTAGATTTCATGCTCAGTATCCCATCGCACTTCATATTTCAGGTCACAAAAAACTCCTTCAGCTGTGAAAGGCTCTACCTCATCCAGCTGAACTGAGGCACTGCATTTATAAAATATTTGAAGTAGCAAGCTGATTACTGGTCGAGCCAAGAGCATGATAGTGTTCCCATTATCCACTAACCTCTGGGAAACACCAGCCAAATTAAAAATGCCACATTTACAATTCACAAGATAATATTTTCTCTCATCTCTGGTTGTTCTGAAATGTTGAACTCTCCAAACACTGGCTGTTCTCAGCTACTGCTCCTCCTTTGGAAAAAGAAAAGGCTCTTTTTTTACCAAAACAGAAGAAATGCCAGATCCCTTCTCCCCAGTAAATTAGCAAATTACAGTCAAATTCAGTCCATGTGTGTGTGCATATCTGCACACTCTCCTCTTGGCCTGACTCCCAAAGAAATTTATACACACACAGGAAAAAAAAAGAGAATGCAACGCAGTGTGTAACCAAATACACTGTAAATCTGAGCTGTAATTAATGCAGGGAACAGGCTGGAATGATACAGGAAATGAGAGCAGTTAGGAGAGCAGTGTTTCACTTCAGATACAACCAATAATTCAACTTGTTAAGAGCTTTCTAAACCTCAGTCAGCAAACGCAGCCTTTTCCTACTGACTGTTCCTACCTTACCTCCCTGCCTCTGAAACCCGAGCTGATATAGCTGGAGGAAAACATCTCTGCAGTCAGTTTTAACCAGGTCAGCGGTGCCAGCGTGGCACTGAGCAGCCACAGGTACCCAGGGAACAAACACACCCAGAGCTGGGTTATTCCCACAGAGCACACCTGGAGCACAGCATCCACTCCGGGCTCCTCAGCACAGGAGGGACATGGACCTGCTGGAGAGAGTCCAGAGGCTCCAGGGAGAGCTCAGAGCCCCTTCCAGTGCCTGGAGGAGCTCCAGGAGAGCTGGAGAGGGATTTTGGACAAGGGCCTGGAGGGACAGAACAAGGGGGAATGGCTTCCCACTGCCAGAGGACAGGGATTGAACAAGGAGAGAAATCTGCTGGTGTCTGCATAGGGCTGTTCCCTGCCTTACCTGGCTTCTGGGAATCTAAGGACGAGACACAGCCAGAGGCTAAACATAACAAAATAACCCACAAGCATTTGCTCCCAGAGCCAGACATAAACAGGAGAGCAAAGCCCTCATGCCCTTGTCTCATCCCACCAGACGGAGGACACCGCAGTCCATGCTGGACCTTGAGCTATTGCAGCCAGTTACTCTCCAGCTGAGTCAGAGGATGGAAATGTGAAGTCCTACATCCTGAAGAGATATCCAGCTATTAGCAAGGGGCATTCAATGAGTAAAATAAAAACAAGGGTGCAAACCAGCAAAACAAACCCCAGTGTGGAAAGTCAGAGAACACGAGCTCTCCCTGCTGCAGCTGTGACAGCTGAGGAGGGCCACGAGACGTGTCCCAGGCAGCTGAGCCCATCCAGTTCCTAGACTGAGCTCAAGAGAAAGTACTCAGTCTGACACTGACCCTTCACAGCTCTGAAATGGGGATTGCAGACTTTAAAACAGCTGGAAAAGCCTCACCAAATCAAGGTTAGAGAACATTGGTGAAGACCAAAAAAAGACACCTCTGCACCTACTCCACAAGACACAAAAGACCTCAAGGTCTTGCACTGACAGTTTCTCCCAACAGCATGTTCCTGTTGTAAACATTTCACATTAATGTATCTCCTTTGAACGTTTTTCATTTTGAAAATTAATGAGCTCTGCCCTGAACCTGGTACCAAAATTGCAGGAGACGGTAAATCAAATGTCTTCCAATTCTCAAGATCTGTGGTTACATTTGAAAACCATATAAACCACAAGGCTTATATTTTTGAGTTAGAAAAGTGCCTTTGAGGAAAGCCATAAACTACTTTCTGTTCATTCTCTCCATTTCCTTTGTGCATCCATCACTCAAACCCTGCTGTGATTACAACAAAAGCGGTGCCTGGGGGCTGGTGAGGTAAGCACTGGGTTTGCTGGTGAGGTTTGCAGTGTTGTCCTTGCAAAATTCTGCTGCATTATTCACCAGTGCAGCTGAAACGCCCTGGCAAGAGAACCCCACGTTCTGACTGAGCCTCCTTGTGTCTCTTGCCTGAGGAAAGGGAGACATCCAACCCCAGAGGAGGAATTTCCCAAGGAAAAAACCTCCTGACACTTTCTCTTTGTGCCCAAAGCCATTAAAATGCCCTGTGGCCCAAAACCTGGAAGAATTACAGTCAGCAAAAGAAAAGATACTGAAAGAAGGAAAAAAGCAACCCCAAAGAAGGCAACAAAAGTGAGTGAAATGCAGGGCCACAGCCCCCAAACTGTCACAGCAGAAAGTCATGGACAGGAAAGGTCAAGAACAAAATGTTAATTACAGAATCACAAATTCATGGAACCACAGAATATCCTGAGCTGGAAGGGACCCACAAAGATCCCAGACATCACTGGGAACTGCAGAACCGTTTATGTTTTGCTCATAGGCCAGATGGAAAAGTCAGCCCGGAGTGATCCCCCCAGCCCAGTTCTCTGCCTGTACCGAGAACAGGGGCAAAGCTTTATTCCAATCACACTGAGATGGTTGTTTCACTTTTTGCTTCACTCCAGGGAGGAGGCCAGTATCTTGAGGCTTATCTTTTTGTGGTTCTTTACCATGTTCCAGACAGACTTGGTTTAGCAGAAACTTCTAATTCAGTGATGCACCTTGCAAGGCCAGCGATCCTCCATGAGTCTCTGGTTTGGATCTACTCTGTCAATGTGACAAGATGCAATTCTGTATCATAGAATTGGTCCTCCTGAATGTGGACCTGTGTTCTCCAATATCCCTGCATTAGCTTATCACCAAGCACACAATCACAGAATGGCTGGGGCTGCATCCTGCTCTGCAGGCAATACTCATTGCATGTTTCTCATTTGCTTCTTCTAGGCAAAAGCCAGAATTCCTCAAGTGCCATTAGCTGAGCCCACACTTTCCTGCGATCATTCTGGGAAGCCATACCTTGCTCTATGCTGCTGACTACACCGTTATTGGAAAGCCACAATTAGGAGCTCAAACAGAAATATGGTGGAGAATGAGGTGCACAGGCAGAACATGGAGAAACTGCTGTGCTGGGGAGGGAAAAGGGAAACGAAGGGAAATTAAGTGCATTGAAAGCAAGACAAGTTTTTCTAGAAAAGAAGCCAGCCTTTCTCAATGGCAACAAAAGTCACTCTCTAATCAAGGGCAAGTGAGACCCTTTCCATTCTGAGAAATTTGAGTTATGAAAACATAATAGGAACCCTCAGCATTTGGCTGATACATGCTCAATTTCTAAGTGAGTCAGAAGTTCACATTCTTCTCCTGCAGCCTCCCAACTGAAAACAATCCCCGCACTTCAAGCACAAGAATAATAAAGCACACATATGCTTCTTATAAAACAATCCTTACAAATAACCACGGCTTTTGTTTTCATAATGGCTAAAATTCATCATTTCCCCCCCAAAAGCACAGATCAAACAAAATGCACTCTCATTAAAAGAGAAGGCTTGCTTGGCTGAGCACAACATTGACCTCTTATTTTCTTAGCACTTTTTGTCAATGGAGAGACAGGAGAGCTCTGTGGGGCAGGGCAGGCTCAGCACAGCCCCACCCCAGTGCTCCAAACAGGGGCCTTCCTCCCCCTCTCCCTACATCAGCCCGAGAACATCCACATTCCTCTCCCACCCAGAGTGTACAGACACCTGAGCAACAACAACATCACAGATTCCCAGACTGGTTTGGGTTGGAAGGGACCTGAAAGCCCATCCAGTGCCACCCCTGCCATGGGCAGGGACACCTTCAAAAACTCAGCCAGGCTATCCTTACTTCCTTTATCCACCAGCTCCATGCACTTTTTCAGTGATGAAGAGCATTAGGTTTTGTTCCCATGAACCATCTCAGTGTTGAGGGAAGGGTGAGCAGCGAGTCACCACGTTCCCAGAAGGAGGACAACAATCAGTGCCCTGGAATGAGCCATTCCTCACTCCCACTGTCTTGCCAACCTCCTCAGGCCAGGAACAGGAGGATCTGTCACAGCCAGGGTGCAAGTTAATGTCCTTACACTGAGTTAATGGCACTTTCATAGAAATGGGAATTCAGTTTAAAAACACCTAAAACAGCACTCCAGAAAACGAACTATTTCTTCTTTCAAACTCATCAATCCTGCAAAGGGGAAGAAAACTGGTACTGTCCAGAATCAAGGGGAAACTTCTTAATTATGTAAGAGACCGAGACTGCCAGGAACAGCAGCAGCCCCAGAGGACTCAAGTGCAGGACGGGAAAGAAGCATCAGATCCAGAGTACAATCACAGAGCTAAAAAGATATCTATTTTTTTGCTTCCAGACATCTCTGGAAATCCCCAAGTTCTAAACCTAACAACCTTTAACTGTGTCCTAAGTAGTTTTATATGAAAAAACCCACCTGGTAATTCTAAAAAGTTGTAGTAGATATTTTGAAGCCGTCCAACTTTCTTTTGAGAACAGTAACAACAGTTTGATTCTTGTATAAAAGACATTCCCACCTTCTCTTCTGCCAGCTCCTCACTTGAGCGCATTTCAGCAGCATCACAGATGCTGAATGGGGGAGGGCCTGTCCCTTTCCAAGGTCAGTGTGTGGGGCGGTCATGGGGCTGATCTCCACCAGTGCAGACCAGCCAGCCAGGCCCTGGACAGAGCCAAAAGGGCTGGGCAGTGGAGGAGTCACCAGCCTTGCAAGTGTTCAAAAAAGGTGCAGATGTGGCACTTGGGGACATGGTGAGAAGTTCACTCGGGTAAACAAAGTGGAGGAGACCCATCTGTCCAGGCTGAATCCAGCTCTCCAGAGGCAGAGGGAAATTGCTGCTTTGCTTATGTTGAATAACACAATGGCTAAACGCCTAAGTTAGAAGAATTTCTCCTTCCTCTGACTGACTACATCTCAGAGCAGTAGATTAAAACACCATCTCTGCTAGAATCCCAGACTGGTTTGTTGGAAGGGCCCTTGAAGATCATCTCATTCCAACTCCCCTGCCATGGGCAGGGACACCTTCCACTAGAGCAGCACTGATACTCAGCATTATCAGAAACTTCCAACAATCTGCTCTTCATCCATATTTCTGCTGCTGCTTTTGAAAATCCCACCCTGAGGTGCCAGGAACAGTTCCAATCATTCCCAAATCCTAAATCTGTTCCCTCCACACACAAAGCTCTCCAGGTCACCCTTAAGTGATTGCAGAACAGCCAAATGCTTTTCCCAAAGCCGGCTGGCTCAAGCCACTCATCTCCAGGACACGCTGCAAACATCACACACAGGCTCAGGGAAAACCTTGCCCAGTCCCTCACACCACGCTCCCACTGACTACAGAGCTGCCTCAGAGCCTTTCCAGTGTTCCCAGCACCAAATCCATGGCCAAACAAAAGAGCTCACTGCTACTTAGCACAAAAGTAGCGATGGCTGTTCGCTTCCAAAATTTATAGCTGCACCTCCTAGACAAAATAAAAACCCCTATTTTTGAGAGGTCCTGCACATTACAGTCATAGCTCTGGGGAGGTTAAGTGGAAAAGCCAGGATACCTGTCAGCTCAGCACCAGTGTGTTTGAAGGGATTTGGTGGTTTCCATGGTGATGGGGAGGGTAAGGGGCTGCCTGGTTCCAGCTCTGACTGACGCACATCTCAAACAATCGCTCTCTTCCTGTTCGTATGGCACAAGAAAAACAGGATGCTGAGAGGTGTTTATCTGAGAGAACGAGATAAGCAAGCGCACTGCGAGTTCTCAAAGTATAGGAGTTCACCAACAAGATGTTATAGATTTTCTGTGGAAAAAAAATCCCAGTGCTGCCGTGCTGAACGTGATTAAATTATGCATGGAAAGGTCCTTTCCCTTGGAACCCGCAGGAAACTGTGCGGAGCTGGGATATGAGCCCTGAATACCAATGGAAAGTCTCTTTAGAGTGTGATACCGAGTTACAGTGCTGAATGAAAGCACAGAACCAGCTCAGTGTGTGATATCTGCCACCCCAAGCCCTGCCCAGGGCCCACTGGGGGGGGTGGGCTACAGAGAGTGGGGGGCTGCCACAGCCTGGGGCTGCACAGAGAGCTCAGGCTGCTCTAAAGGGCTCTGTGCCCGTGAGCACCAGGTCACAGGCGCTTCTCAGGCCTCCCACCCAACCTCAGGCACTGTGCAGCATTTTAAATGTCCCTCAGTGCCTGAGAGGGAATCTGCCTACTCCTTATCCCAACTTCATCAGTGACAGAACCTACAAACCACACAGTCATTAATTACCTGCTCTCTAATTACCACGAGCTGGTACAGCCCAGAAGCACTCTGGGGTTTAGAGCTGAAAATCTCATGTTCAAAAAGCCCAGCAGCATTGTCCGGGGTGGCTTTGGAGCAGGGGATGGCACCTTCACACCCCTGTCATCTGTGGGCACAGGCAATATCCCCGTCCAGGTGCTGGGCAAAGCCATGGCATGAAACCAGGGTCTGGCTGGACATACTGGAGCTGATCCATGGTCACAGTGGCTTTAATGCATCTCTCCTGTTCATCTCCAGAATCACAGAATTTCCTGAGCTGGAAGTGACTCACAAGGACCATGCAGTCCAACACCGGAATTCCAGCTGCACTGGTCCCATCTTCTTGTGGCTACCAAAACTATCCCATCACAGCCAGGAACTGTCCCAGCTTGGTTCTCTAAGAACAGGCCTGGTTTCCCTAGCCCTGTAACACACAACAGATGAGCTTTGCCACCGGTGTCATCCACACTGGGGGACCCAGGGCAGGACAGATCTGTATGAGAAAGTGGATTTCTACTTTATGTAAATTTTGTTTTCCCAGCCATTGCACATATTTAAGACAGTATCAAAGGAACAAAATGGGAACCCAATCATTGTCTCTGGCTTGGCTGGCTTACAGATCAACTCCCAGCCTTTAATTCTAGGAAGTGAGTGACTGCGGAGCCTCCTGACAGCCAAGGGCCCCCCTTTTTCCATCGGACTTCCCAGCCTTTAATTCTAGGAAGTGAGTGACTGCAGAGCCTCCTGACAGCCAAGGGCCCCCCTTTTCCATCCCCTGTTTGTCTTGGAAGTAGCCAGGTTAAGGCTGTCCCATTCAGCCTGCAGCGGAATGTGCGGCAGATGGAAAGAGGGAAAGACAGACAGAGAGACACTGCAAAGACTGAGAGACAAAGCCTGGTGGCGGGATGAAAGAGCACGGAACGAAGGCAGGGCCCAGCCAAGCCAAACAAAGTTTTCCTTGAGTGATTACATCTGCTGGAGAGTCCCCAGATTGCACCCTCCTTGCTGAGAAATTCTTTTAATTGTGTCTAGGACATTTTAAAAATCCCAAGAAAAGCTCCTCTGTAATCATGAGAGCTCTGAACTGTGCGAACTTTTGTCATGCTGAATCGCCGATAGCTCGCTGCAAACTTCTGCCACCGAAGCAGGGCTTTGCTGAGGGAGAGCCCTGGGGAGGGAGAACTGGTAATAAATCTCCATTTCTTTTTTCCCAAGGAAAGTCAAACAATTTAGACAAGTTCTTCTCCCTCCCAGTATCTGTATAGCTCAGTGCAAAGTGCATCCAGCAGAAAAGGAAAAGAGATCCGTTCTCAGATTAGCCAAAATTAAGTAAGGTTAAATGAACGATGTGCAGAGCCAAAGCCTCCAGCTCTGTGAAATGGGCACCTCCCTGAGCCCCTGGAGCAGAGCCATCAGCACTGCCAAGGATGCCAACGCACAGGTGGATGTCAGCATCATCCAGATTTGTTTTTTAAACAGTATGACTTACAGCAACTTTAAAACAGTATCTGTAATTTTAGAACAGAATGTATCCTTACGAAAGGCAGCCTTTCCAGGCATAAGCACCTCCTCTGCTCCCAGACTCTGTGCTTCAGAAAGCACGGCACAGCCAGGATCATGCCATGGGGAAACACCAGCTCAGTGTCTGTTGAACAACACCTCAGCAAGGCTGAAGGAAACCTCAATGGAGAGAAACACCAGATGTTGCTGGGGGAAGGGGGATAGTGAGAGCAGGTGGCAGCTCAGAGACACAGAGCCTGATCAGGGCCCGTGAGCAAAGGGACCAGTGTCTCTCTAGCCTCCAGGTACAGGCAATAAACAGTCTGAGGGCCAAGGAGCACCATTGGAGAACATCCACTGCAATAATCCCAGTCCTCAAAACTATGGAGGGTCCCCTGAAAACCTCTGGTTTACTGGGAAGGAGGTTGGGATTTTATTTTATGCTTATTTGCCTCTTGTTTTTGTCCTGGTAGATAATGTTCATTTCCAGTAACTGTTGACCAAAGTGGAAAAGGAGGATTTAATAAAAAAGTGCAAGAGTCCATCACAAGTAATGGCAACTCGTGTGCTCTTATAGAACAATAACACGCCAACATAAAATAAATCAGTGCCTTTTAATTTAACAATGTAAATTACCCTCCCACCTGCTGTGACTCTCCATAAGGAGAAAAAGCTGGTGGCATATTTACCAAGCTGTCTATCCCAGTCCCATTCTGCACTGGCCTCCTGCCCTGGGGTTAGACTGTAGGACTCTGTCATCTCTTGCACTCGTATGACCTAAGAAAGGGAATGTGGCCTTTTTCCCACAAGCCCAGAGTGAGAACATCATAAAAGCTGAACTTTAGCCCCCTTTTTGGGCAGGCAGCACAATAGCAAGGAGGATGCTGTTACTCCCCAGAGGCTCTGCCGCTGAAAAACATCACCAAGCTCAAGTAAAAGGTCAGTAGTTAGGATTGCATCTCTTGTTTTCTTCAGTTTTCCTCCTCCGTCAAAGGCAGTTCAACATTCTTTGCACACACCCCTCCCTCCTTCTGAGAAATGCAGGAAGGAAGTGCTTGCAAAATAGTATAATTTAAAAGAAGGCACAATCACACACAGCAAACCCTGCTGCAGCCTCCGAGCAGGACGTTTCCACTGCTCCCAGTTCCCGCTGCCACACAAACCAGTCCCTGCCGCAGCAGAGCCGTCCCTCCCTCCTGGAGACACATGGGGAGGGTTGTGCTCCCAAACACCTGGGCTGGAGAGCTGTGGCTACGCGCTGCAGGCAGCCCTGCTCCCCAGAGCACAGCCCACATCTGCCCAGGCAGCCAGGGCTGTGCAGCAGGACAAGAAGGACACAGGGACCCTGCAGCCTCCCAGGGTACTGAGTGGTACCAGGCACCCAGTGGCAGCACCGTGGTCCTGGGCTGCAGGACAGTGTCACCTCCTGTCTCTCTCCTAACGAGGGCTTGTTCGATTTCACAGGATGTTCTTCCACCAAGGCTTGTTACCTGAGCCTTACTAGGGCTTGGGAAGGTGTTTGGGACAGTTGAATTTAACTTGACCCTTTTCTTCACTAGATTTATGTGAAAGAACCAGAGTGGGTGGAAGCAGCTGTTATACTCCATGCCTTTTTGCAAAGAGGAATGTAGAGACCAGCAGGCGATTCCTGGAAAATTCCTTCATTATCCCTCAGTTTCTGCTGTATGACCACATCTCCAATCTAAACATCATTCTTCCCAGGCACATGGTGTTTCTGTATCCCTGGGCAAACAGCACTTACTATCACAACCCCATTTCTTTGTCTTTTCCAAGACTTTGGCAGTCCCAAGGACTTCTCTTGAGCCATGAACTGTGATAGCCACGTGTCAGGACAGGCTGGCAGTCCCTGCCTGCTCTCCCTTCCTTGAGTCCTCCCAGCCCAGTGTCCTAACACAAACACCTTGGTGCCCGCAGCCTCTCCCAGCGCCCCCAGCAGATCCGGTCCTGTTCCAGTGTCCCACGTTCCTCTCATTGCTCGTGGGTTCATCTCCAGCTGCCATTCTTGGACTTAATGGGACACTGCCAACTAATCACAGTCCTGTCTCTTCTTTAACCTGTTGCTGTCACAGTGCATAATTAGATTAATGAAGTAACGACGAGATCAGCGCATGGAGAACCTGAGCAGAATCACACCCGTGACCACTCGAGTGGCGTCTCCTTCCAAAGAGGATGCCCAGGACAAGCAAACACAATCAATTATTTTCTAGAAGGAAATTTAAAAATGTTGCACACTGCTAACGTGAGCACTGCCCCGTGTATGGTCACACAGCTTCTCAAAGGGGAACAGTAACACTCTCCCAAACGGGGAAATGAGAGTGCCAAATGCCACCAACAGCCTGGGGACTGGGGGCTGCAGCAGGACCTGAAACCAGGTTGCTGAGCTTTGCTTTTTTCTTTTAAAGTTGACAATTTCAACATCTACACCCAGCACTGAGCATGGGGAAACCTGCTGTTGTCTAGCTCTAGGCCAGATAGGTAAATTTTTGGGGTTAATGTTTTCATAACCATGCCACCAGGACTGCTGTTTACTATCCATCCCATCCCCAGTAACTCCTTACCTTCTTTACTTTTTTCAATTGCTGTTGCTTACGTGCATTTCTGATAGATTTAAAAATAATTGTTAGCACTGCAGAAATGTGTTCAGCTTTTAAATGAGGGTTCCATAATCCTGTTTCTGTAAAGACCTTAAATAAAAAAATAGTTCTGAACTGTAGAGTGTTGTAAAGGCATTAAAGGAGCTTACTGCGCACCCCATGCCTGCTGCAAGCCCAGACAAAGGACAATAAAAATGTGAAACAGAGGAGAAGGAATGAAAGAACCCCAGAAAGGCACATCTGGCTGGGAAGAGGAGGTGCTCCTGCAGGTAGTCAGCACAGAGCCTGACCACTCTTTTAGTGAAAAAAAAATTTTCTAATATCTAATCTGAACCTCCCGTGTTGCAACTAAGGCCTTTTCCTTTCATCCTGTTGCCTGGGACATGGCAAAAGAGACCAAACCACCACCTCACTACAACCTCCCTTCAGGCAGTTGTAAGGAGGAATTCCCAGCTCAAGGTTTGTGAGGATACTAAAATCATACTGAAAAATACAAACCCAAATAGTTGGTTTAAGGAATGGTTAAAAACAGGTTACAGGGCAGATAGATCTGAAAATATGACCTAAATATTGTAATGCAGCATTTAAACAAAAGCAGTGATACAGGGAAAAAGATCCCAGTTCAGTTCTGAGCCTCTTCTTGGAGAGAATCCTGTTCAGCAAAGGTGATCCAGTCAAAGGTGAGGCCTCCACCCTACTTGGTTCCTCCTTCTTTAAGGCCTCACAGGTGGCTTTGCCTCAGCACTGCCTGAAGAGCTGAGAGAAAGCTCGGCCTCCATCCAGCACCCACAGTGACCCACACATCCCCCGGGTGCTCTGCACCCCAGAGCATCCCCAGCACCTGCCAGCACAGCAGCTCCTCTGCAAACATCAGCCCTTTTCCTCTTT
>NW_008239859.1:60322-63088 GCF_000691975.1 Corvus brachyrhynchos | reverse complement strand
CAGCCCTTTTCCTCTGTCCCTCCCTTCTTCATTTGTTAAGATGCTTCTTGGAAAGGGGAGCTTTGATTATTAAGATACTTAATGATAAAGGGAAGGGCAGCAAATGTGCAGTGCCTGCTGCCAGGCCCAGCCCCAGAGAGGCTGGCTCGTGCTGGGCTCCCAGGCTCTGCTCCCAGGCTCTGCTCCCAGTGTTTATCCCAGGCGGGTGTTTTTCCCTGGCGCTGCTGCGATTGTTTGGCCAGGCTGGGTGATGGATGGTGCAGAGGGCTGTGTCTGGAAATGCGCTCCCGAACCGACAGGAAGCTGAGGGGGCCTTTGCCAGCACTTCCTTCCTGCATACAAGGGGAGGACAGAATGGGAAAAGCCTTGGCTGTCTCTTACCCTGAGAAAAGTGCTCCCCTTCCAGCTGGATTACAGTAACAATATTTTAATCTTTCACAAGATTATAATATCCTTCCTCTCTAAGTATAGCTCCAGTGGCAGCTCAGAGAATGAAATGAACCAACAATGTAAAACTCAATAGGTGGTGCTGGAAGCTGAACAAATGGAGGTCCAGGCTGGAAGGTCCCTATCTTCAGCCAGGATATACATCACCAGGGATCACACCTGTCTAACCCAGGACTTGACTCCAAGAGCAACCAGGACTAAGCACTTCAACAGGAGGTGTAAAATGTACATGAGTGGTACATTGAAAATGTGTCCCTCTGGACAGCTTCGTTCCTGTGCCTGTTTGAGAGAGCGGATCTAAACTCAAACCACAACATTTATTACACCTACAAAAAATAAGGCTGCAATGAGCAATCTATGAATATTCTGACCACACATTTCTCATGAGCACCCACGATGCGTTATAGAGACTTGAATGTCTTTTTCCCAAAACCCAGCCTCTAGGTCCTTCTGTGGATGATTCGTGAATCTCCATGACATCCTGATGTGTCATCATCACCTGTTCACAGTAACAAAAGTATGTGCTGAGTATTAGAGAATAGATATTTCATGCTACCACAGGAATTTTTCTAAAATTTTCCATTTTTGAGCTCCAGATTCAAACCCATGGACAATGACAAGGGCTTTAGTGTAGGCAGGTGTTCAGAACCCCAGATTGCTCTGCCCCAGCCCTGTGGCCTGGGACAGCCAGAGCAGGGCACACGGGTAGTGGCTCCGAGGACCCTGGACCAGCGAGGGGAGATCCCAGCAATCCCCTCATTTGTCTGGGCAAGTTTGCCCAATAGAGTCTGAAAAAGGGAGGAAGAAATTCTCAGGACTCTTGACAACAAAAGAAAACTCCCCAAACCTGTGAGCAGACAGCTCTCCTAACAGCCTCTATTTCTGACAAAGGCCTCAGACAAAAAGACCTCACCCATGAACAAAGAGTGGGGAACAATGGGAACTGTCAAAAAATAGCCCTCACGTCAGAGCTAAGAATGCCCCTTGACACTTCCAAAAAAGCCCAGGCTGAGCAGAGCTGGGAGGCCACAGGCACAGCCCCTGGCATCCGCCTCTCCCCGCACACACTGCCAGCAGCACTCGGTGAGGCTGAATTCCAACAGCCAAAGATGGGGATGGAAGAAGAGGGGAAATTTATGGCAGGTCTGAGCCACAAGTAACAAATTCCTGTCCATCCAATCTCTCCAGCAGGGACCCTGACACTCAGATTGGATGGGACATACCTGACAGTGGTGTGTGCACATCTTCCCTTACTGCAAAGGGTAACCACTTACCAAAGCAATTCATGACAAAACGAAGTTACGGCAAAAAGCAGAATGAGTTGTGTAACACAGGAATAAAACCCCTGTGTTCTTCTGAACTGGTGAGAACTTATAAAAAAATTGCTAGAAAAATTTTTAACTTGGATTAGAATTCTAAGAATCCTGATATCCAGATGTGGGCAGGAAACCTCAAAGATCCAATAATCTTCATGGCATGCAATTTAGCATTGATTCACACATTTTGCTTTATTTGTGACCCAGCATTCTCCCCCAATAGCAGTAAGAAAATAAATGAAAAGCAAATCACACTGAATGAAAACTCACCCGTGGGCTGATCGCTTGAGTAACTGTCCTGATTCATCCTCCCAAAGGTCGCACCAGGTCAGGATGCTGAGGCTGGAGCTCTAACTCAGAGATGCAGCCCAAGCTCTTCCTTCTGCAAAGAAAATGTAGAGTTACTGTCAAACTGCAGCAACTTCACCCTGTGTGAGAAAGGGAGTATCTTGTGTGTGGTCGATTGTCCTCGAATTTATCAGGAGAGTGGAGAACCTACATGCATGTACAGCCTGGTGTAGGAGCCATAGGACACGTGCCTGAATATCAGAGAATGCAATGGGAAACTGAATCAAATCAACAAGAAACACTGGAAAGTGGCATCTGAGACCCCATGGAAAGTGAAACAACATGTTAAAGCACAGCTGGGTTCCTGGAACAGGCTGAGTTTCGGACTTGCACAAACAGGAGTCCCTGATGCTGTTCACTTGAGTAGCCAAACAAAACTGCACAGGGTGAAGAGTTGGACTCGATGATCCTGAGGTCCTTTCCAGCTCCGCAGATTCTATGGTTCTGTGATTCTACGCAAACCCCAGACCTACCTAACCCCAAACTGGACAAACAGGCCATGTGAAAGCATGTTTTTGCCACAGCTACACAACTCCTCCTCTTTGTTTGCTTGCCCTTCCACTCCTCATCACATCTTGACTGTGGTAGAGTTGGGAACAGAACCCATGTCTCCCAAATCCCAGTCCAGTGCCTTAACCACCACATCCTTCCTGCT
>NW_008239859.1:57399-60276 GCF_000691975.1 Corvus brachyrhynchos | reverse complement strand
CCTGCTGAATCACTGCAGCATTGTTTATCAGGAAGGAAATTCCCCCTCGAGAGCACTCACTCTGAGTGTGCTGGTGGAACACAAATGCTTAGAAAAACACAAACAGAGAGGCAATAACAACAAGTGATTAAAGCCCCTGTACTGGCTGGAGGCACAGCAGCACCTTGGGATTGTTGTGGAGCAGTGGAAGTGAGGCACCACGGAGCAGGACATGACACAGAACGAGCAGTGCATCCAGATGGCCTCCCAGGAACAGCCTCCTGCTCTCCACAGATGATCCGTGACTCTGGAAGTCTCTCCCCACGTTTAGCACGAGGTGTACATCGCTCAGGGCCATTCAAAAGCTTTGGATTCTCAGCAGGCACTGGGAAGGTCACCTTTGGTAGCAAAGCTACCAAGTGCCAGCAGCTGTGGATATGATCCAGAGGGTCAGAATTAACCTCACCATGTTGTGCAAGAAAAGGGCTCTCACTTTCTTTAAGGTCTTTAGCCCCAAAATAAAAAAAAAGCAGGGTGTGTGTGAGGGGAACATACCAAAAATGGAACAAATATGTTTAAACATAGTTTACCCTGCTGGTCTCCTAGAAAACAAAAAGGGCTGTAATTCATACATGATCTGTCGAAAAACACAAACCCACTGAAATGGCAAATTCATGGTCCAGGACTCTGAAGAATTTGGCTCTGCTCAGCAGTTGGGCAAAGGGGAAGAATTTCCCCATTCACAAGCAGTGGCTTTCCAGGTTGTGTCCCACAGGACCCCACCACAGTAACCAACAAACACAGGCTGGGGCAGATGGCAGAGCTTGGACTGATCTCAGGACAGTCCTTTTAAATGTCATTGTATGGGAATTCCAGCAGGACCTGAGGGATGGATGGATGGATGGATGGATGGATGGATGGATGGATGGACGGATGCACAGTGTCTGACACCTGCCCTGCCTGCAGCTCACAGCTCTGCCCCTGCCAGGGGCAAAGCAACCCTCAGGTGGATGGGGATGGTGTGAACAGAGCTCTCATTCTGCCTCCTCAGAAACAGCTGAGGCCACAGCCACCACCAGACAGGGAACTGGGAGCCACTGGTTTCCTTCTGAGTGATTTCAGTTCAAGCAGGGCCATTGCTGGGCTGGAGTGAACAAGGGGCTCCTGACCCACGATAGGAAAAGCAGGAAGTCTCCCTCCTGACAGTCTGTTAACCCTCCATGGGATCAGCTCTGTGTTGGTATCTCAAGCTCTGCCTGAGCTGGTGCTTTCCTTAACGCCCAGAAATGTGGTGAAGTGACTGTGTAAAAAATCTTATCTCTCCTCAGAAAATGTCCCCAAAACAAAAAAAGGAGGTTTCTATTCCGCTTGGGTATGGAAAAGGCTTGAAAATGTGAAGTGAGAGTAACTTAAATCTTTAGAAACGAGAAAACAAACACTACAAAGCAGTGTTATTTGTAGGCCTCTCCATATGGGGATTTTGAAGCCTATTTCACATTTTTATAACCTGCCTTTTATTGCTTTGGTGTTAAAGAACATACAGGCACACATAGCAAAGGACAATGGGTGTCTTTTCATTGACTTTTACAGACTTTGGATTCTCAAACCCAATTTAGCTTCAATTTAGCTCCCGTCAGCCACAAACCCAGCACTGCATTCTTCACAATGCCCCAGCTAAGCTACACCACTCAAAACGTGTCCTTAAATTCTGGCATCTCGGACTGCAGTGTGTCACAAATGACCTGCCTCCCGAGCCCTTTCACCAGCCACATCTGAGGCACATGTTCTTTCAAAGTGGGCAGAAGTGATGAAGAGGCTGCAGCCTCTCTGCACCTCAGATTGAAATGCAAATAGCAGTTCCACCTATTTTTACAGACTTCCCTTTATCACATAAATCTTTAACTACTCAGAAATATAAACTTCACTTTGCTGTGATAAGGATATAGAAAAAAACCACTGACAAAGAGTAAAAAAGAAAATTCAAACCAGGCATCATTCAGCCAGTGCCTGCCACAATGCCGGGCCTGTGTGAAGAGCCCCAGGCTTCCTCCCCTCCTCCAGGGCCCTGAACCCAGTGGGGCTCCACGAGCTCCCACTGGGACAGGGCTGCTCAGCACCACCAGGACCACTGGCAGAAGCCGAGGGGCCAGGACACAACCCCTGCCTCCTGCATTAATTCATTTGACTCAAGCTTATGCTAAGGAGATCACTTCACTTGAATGGAATTTTTATTAAATGATTATTGACTTTTGATCATTTATGGGAGTAATTTAGTAATTTTCCACCATTAGTGCCATAAAAAGATTCATTGGAAGTGCTGAAGGCTCAAAGCAGAACACTCGTGGCAGAAGCCAGCAGAGCCACGCTGCTCCAGAGAACACCCTCTGCCTCATTAGCTCGGACATTAAAACTGGAAAGCAGCTGACAAAACATCAACAGATGTCTGTCAAAGTCTGCTGGATTTTCAAGGCCATCCCCTCAGCATGGCGAAACCCACCGGCTTGACAGGAATGTATTTTTCATGGAAGTTCCTGTCCAAGTTCTTAACATCAATAAGCAAATTGTTGTGACCCCAAGGGCACAAATACAACCCGAACCCCTGGAGGAAGCCCTGGATACCGGAGAATGTATCTCCCTGCATGCCTGCAGAGTTCCACGACCCAGCTCTCCCTGCTCATTTCACTCTTCTTACCCATCAATCACTTGGAGAACGCACCCTGGACACAACCAGCACACCCGGAGTGACTCCGGGCAGCGCTGCCGGGGCCGTGCTGATGCTGGGGTGGCTCTGGCCGTGCCGCAGCCCCGGAGGCTCGGTAGGCTCGGGCTCAGGCGCTGTTCCCCGGTGCCCTCCCAGGTGCGCTCCCCAGTGCCACTCCCCGGTGCCACTCCCCGGTG
>NW_008239859.1:31491-57012 GCF_000691975.1 Corvus brachyrhynchos | reverse complement strand
CTGACGAACCCGCGCGGGGCCGGGCTCCCTTTGCTGCAGGAGCAGCCCGGAGCTGAACACGTCTTCTGTGTGTTAGCTCAGGTATTTCTGCAAATCACACTGATCACAGCCGGCCCTTCCGCCCCTGCGTTTGCCCCGGAACCGCGCACAGCCCGCACAGAGACGTGCCCTACTCTCCTGTCTCCGGGGTCGCCGAAACCCCCCGGGTTACCTAAAACCCCTGGGATTTATCGTCCTTTCCACCTCCCAGCACTACCCAGCTCCCCACAGGCAGTATCCATCCTCTCCCTTATTTCTGAAAGGATTGTAGCAGGGAGGGGACCCCTCAGCCACCTGAGGGAATCATCTCTGGAAGTCTCATCCTTCTGATGCAAGATTCCCTCAACACTCTCCATGCCACCCGTGTCACACAGGAGCCGTGCCTGGCAGGGGGGCTCTGTGCCACCCCCTCCACAAGGCCAACCTGGCACCGAGGAAGGGCAGGGAGGTGACCACACACACCTTGGTCACATGTCCAACATGTCCAACCTCCCGTGTGTCACACAGACACCCCAAGGTGCTGACTGCGACCAGTGACACCCAACCTGCTGACCCAAGGCACAGCGTCCTGACCCTGCTGTGCTGTACGGGAAGGTTCCCGGGGAATAATGAACACCAAGAACAGAAAACTCCGTGTAAAGGCAATGGTGAAACAGAAACCTGATAGTCTGGGCTGTGTTAACTTCAGAGGTTGATTTTCAGCCTTGTTATTGTCTGCATTTTTCTGATTCTTGCTTCTTCTCTACTGGTGTGAAGGGAAGGCTGGGGGGACGTGACAGCACACCCTGGGTAAGGCACGGAGAGCTCACGGGCAGAACAGACACCTGCACTGGCACCTTCCAGAGCTATTTTAAACCCATGCAGGCTGTACTTAACCTACCAAAGGGTTTGCACTTCAGGAGAAAGAATCTCAAAGGATCATTTCACTTCCAAACCAGCACCTTAAAACACAAAGCCAAAAAAACAAGGAACAACTTTGGAAATAGGCAATGCAGGATTTCCACCAGAATCAAAGTGTAACAAAAATTCTCAGCAAACAGAAAAACAGGTCAGTTGAAGACACTTCACAAATTTCATTCCAGTTTTTGGCCACTACTGAAAACCACTATAATATAGAAAAATTTGAAAAACTTTAAAGTGTCACGGGACTAAATAATCAGGGTGATTGTAATAGTGACACGTAAATCCTTCTTACAAGGAGATCCAGCAGTTACTTTGAATGCTGACAACTCAGTCTCTCTTGAGCTCTCTCACATTAGAAGAGCTTACTTGGCTTGCTTTTTTCCCGTCCTAGAACAGCTTTGTGAGCACAACACCGCTGGGGACTCAATACAGGACTTCAGCACTTCCCCAAACAGAGCCAGGGCTGCGTCAGTGTGAGTCCTTCAGGCACTCTGACTGCTCCCCAGCACTTGAATTCCAAGTTTAGGCAGTAGTGTTAAGCCAGTATTACCAACATCTGTCCAGTGCTCTCTGATGGAGTGTTTGAACGTCCCCTCCTGGATCACTGAGGAAGCTTTATTATCTCTCATTAAATATTCACTTTTTTTTTAAAGCATG
The DNA here is from genome assembly GCF_000691975.1 of Corvus brachyrhynchos. Classification (NCBI taxonomy): domain Eukaryota; kingdom Metazoa; phylum Chordata; class Aves; order Passeriformes; family Corvidae; genus Corvus; species Corvus brachyrhynchos. The sequence continues at coordinate 55,413 of NW_008239859.1, read as the reverse complement.
AAGCATCCTCCAGAGTCTGACACTTCTAAAAGGCTTGGCTGGACAGGCTCTTGCACGCCGTTGCCCTGCCAGGACAGCACAGCTGGCTGGGTGCGTGCCCGCCCGCCCGAGGCCTCGGCTCGCAGTTCTGACACATAAATGAGAACAGGGGGTGAAAGGATTTGTACAAAACCACTGGGCTCTGGGCTGGAGCTCTAACACACAGCAGGGCAGAATGTCTGAGTGCAGCTGCTGGGCAGGGGCAGAGCAGTGACACAGGGACCCGGGCTGAGCTCACCTCTGGCCAAGTCCCACACCTTGGAGGTTGTCCCCAGGGAGCACCCAGAGACACTCTGCAGCCACATCCCCACTGCACAGTTTTGGGGGTACAGCTGTGTTGGCCAAGTGCACTAAATGCAATCACCTCCTGACTGACACACACTCCAGCAAATTCCCAGATGAAACAGAGAGAATTTCATGAATTGTGGCATTTACAGCAGAAGGGAGGGAGGAAGGTTTGTCTTTGATCAAAGTACCTTTTTTTCCCCCTTCTTCTTTCTATTTATTTGCAATAGTGTTGAAGCTTTCCTTCTCCCCAGGGTTTTGCTTGAATACCTCCAGATGTAGATGTAGAAATAAAAAGCCTGTATAGGATGAATGAGTAATTTTAGAAATCTGCTAAATTTTTTCCATCCTGATCCGCTTCTCTCCCTGATCTCCCTTTCCATTCACTCACAGGAGCTGAAGCTCCACTGCGTGGTTTTCTCCTCGATCACTTTCACTCCGGACCATGTCTAACCATGAATCAAAGCAGAATAATCCAAGGATTTCCTCTCAAATCACCATTTCCTCTGTTTTCCCTGTTACTAGCAAATCCCTCAGATCCCCACTGTCTGCAGCTCCTCATCTTCCGCCCTGGCCGGGAGTTCCTCAGCAGCCGGAGCGGAGCCAGCGGCCCTGCAGCCTGCACAGGTCCCAGGCCACCCTCAGGGGCACGGGCAGCTCCTTTGCTTCTCCCAGAGACACTGCTATTACGCCTTGGAAACCTTGCCAGAATTCAGAAGTTCCACAAGCTATTGGCATTTTCATTTCCAGGTTCTTTTCATGTTTAACTCAGATTTCCTTCACAGTTTTTGCTCCCCAAGATCTGATACTCTGTGTCAACAACGACCAGCTACTTGTTTTAGTAAGTTTTGTCTCTTATTTCATTTCTGTTTGACTTTTGCCCACATCATTGCCTGTGAGTCCTCCCCTGTCCTGCAGGGAGTATCCTCGTTGTTCATGGCAGCAAGGAGAGGAATGCTGGAGGACAGGGAGGGTGGAGAGGCAGGAGCTGCAGCCCAGATCAGCTGCAACATCTGGTGATGGCTGAACATGGCTTTGTTGTGGCTGAAGATCCTGAGTGCTACTTGGAATATAAATTAAGGGATGACTGATTGCCGGTCTGAGACCTTGACCAGTAGCTCTCGTTATAAGATCGTGCCTTATAATGCACTGGGGGCTTTGTTTCCCCACCCTCTGCACCCTGGGCAATCCCACCCGCTGGCACCTGAGGGACTGACACCCAAGGGACTGACATCCATGCAATGTCCTTGTTTCCCCTGGTTCTTCCTGAACAAGTTTCATTTCACTGTCATCACCAGATGACCTCAAGGTCAATTAAAGCTGCTTATCAAATTCAATTAAGTCTTTGTCAAGCATGAAGCCAGTAACTGCACCACACTCTCCTCGCACACCTCCTCACACTCACACCTCCAGCAAGAGAAACAACATTCTGCTGGAGTACAGGAATAGTGCCACATCCCACAAGGTCAGGACAAAGCCAAGTCACATTATTCACCACACATTGTGCACTGATTTTTTTATCTCTTCCCAAGCCATGTCAGTATTATCTCCACCATGCCTGATAATAAATTGGTTTCAAAACTACTTCATGGGTAGTTGTTCCTCATGCTTTACATCCTGAATAAGCTTAGAGACCTTCTAAGCCCAGATCTAGAGATCCTCTCCAAGCTTATTCAGGAGGTAAAGAGGTAGGGAAGCAGGCTCTGAATGCAGTGATTGATTAAGCCACCAGTGGGATTAATAAGGTCATCTCTGGTGGCATAAATGGCTTTTACAAGGGATGTTGGGTTGTAATCAAGTTTGTAGAAGATGATACTGTACATAAGGAGAGTCCTGAAGCTGCAGTTTTGTTCTCCTGGCAGCACTCCTGGAAGGCCAGCACAGAGAAACCACTCCTGAAACTCCTGGGTAGGGAGCCAGGTTTTTCCACATGTTTGGAAGATGGGTGGCCAGCAGCCTCCTCCTTGCCCTTTGGTTCTCCTTATGATGCACAAGCAAAGGCTTTACCCTGCAGCCTCCTCCTGCCTCAGCCCCAACACCTGGGTCAGACTGGGGAACAGAGCTCCCCAGTTCAAAGGCTCAGGTTAATTTTCACAAGTGTTTTGAGCAGCGACATGCACAGTCACTGTGAAACATCTGCTCAGATCAGGAGATCTCAGCAGCTACAGACGTCTCCACCACTGTCTTCAGAAGTTGAGAAAAAGGCAGCCTTACCCAGCTTTTGGACTGTTCTGTACCCATAAACAACATTATTAACCTGAAAGGCATGTGTTTTCTCACTATGATTTATTAGCCATAGTTACAGTTGCAATAATAATGCTCTAATTTTTCGGAAAGTGCTACAGTTTATGCATAGTTTTAACCACCTTTTGAAAAACCTTTAAGTAGTGATGAATCGACCCATAAAATAATACAAATGTTAGAACCAACATATTATTCTCCTTCAGGCATGGGCAGGGATATCTGATTTTTGTCTGCCAAATCATTTGGCATCTGAACAACTGGCAACAAATTCAAAGTGAAACAGCAAAACTGTGGGCAACCGCTGGAAAGACTGGGATTCCTCCCCTTTGCATTTGGACATGAAATGCTACGTCTGCCCCGGGATGCTCTAATCTAATTCGCTTGTTCACAGTGTAGCAAGTCAGCTGCATCAGGATAGTTTGTGTCTGCACTGCTCTGCCACAAAGCCATGAGCACCTCTGCTCTAAAGCACAAGGACACAAGTCCTCACTTGATCAAAGCAACCACTGGAGAGAGATCTCACCCTGTGGTTCTCTCCTGCCTCACTCCCCACTCGGAGTCTGCAGATGCCTACCAGAAACTGCAGGGGCTGAAAAGCTCATCTCGTTCCACCCCCTGCCACCTTCCACTGTCCCAGGCTGCTCCAAGCCCCGTCCAACCTGGCCTTGGACACTTCCAGGCATGGGGAGCCCATAACCTCTCCGGGTAACAAGTGGGGCACCAACGTGGGACTCCAGAAACTTCCATGAGATTTGCAAGTGGCAGGGGTCAGCTGTAAAGTCCCTGCTCAGCTCCCCTGAGGCACTCGGCATAAGGCCCCACACTGAGGGATAAAGAATGAGCAGAAAGAGCCCCCAAGAGCAGTGTCTGTGCCCTGACAACATCTCTGCAATTCTGGACTGCAGCTCTGTTTGTACATTTTAATTAACCTGGAGAAAGGCTTATTTTATACAGATTATTTATTGAGAGTTGGGACACACTTGCAGCCCTCTAAGACAGGAGCACTAAGAGCACTAAGAGAACAAATCCCGGTGTCTGAGAGGGAGGAATTCTGCCCTTGGCTTCCATCAGCTCCATCACTGTCCCTGCTGCTGGGGATGCCGAGGGCATTGCTGCCCCTGCCTGGAGCAGGCAGGGTGCTGACACACGGCACAGCCTCCCCACTCAGCCCACTCAGCACACAAAGAAGAAGCTTGCACGGCCAGATCAATAACTGGAAGCCACAGCGACAGTTTGTCCCCAACGCTGGACAGTTAATCCTGATGCACAACCCCCCTGTGAATTCAAAACGCTTCCTCCAGCCCCTCTCTGGCTGTGGTCAAACAGCTGATGACACACGCTCTGACAGAGCAGCAGGATTTCTGCTGGGCCCACAGAACACTACGCAGCATGAAGAGTCTCCAAGAAAAAAAAACAACAGGAGGCTTAAACCTTAAAAAAAAATACAAACAGTAAGTGGTTTCTAATGTTGGCTTAAAAGTAAGATACAGCAACAGAACATTTTAGGTAGCCTGTATTTAAAAAATTGCATTTTCTACAACATTATTTCTTATTACCCAGGATGCGTTATGTGTAATTATTTGTCAGTATTAAGGTACAAAGGCAGATGCCAATTTAAACCCAAGCAAACCATTGCAAGTTCAGCAGCAGGATGTTAAACATAAATATTTCATGGCTGAGCTGGAACAGTTTCTGAAGTACTGAATATGGATTTAAATTCTGTATACTCCTTGCTTTTGAGGAGTTACACAGACTAGAATCAATGCTAACACCAACACTGCAATGTACTACTTAAATCCACTCTCTACTCATTACTTCTGTCTTTCAAATTGGATTTTACGGTCAAATTCAGAAGGAAGGTGAAGCCAGTGTAACACGGTACCTACAGCCACTGCAACACACACTTGGAATTCCACTGCTTCATACTGACATAGGCTTAATTAATTACCTCTTTACACAGATTCTCCTTCTGGTTCAGTTCAGAGTCTGTGGAATTTAACCTGGCAACGCTTGTCACAGATTAAAAATTAAGGAGAAAGGAGCAAGGGAAAAGCTACAACAGATAAGAGGACTAGTAATACCAGAATACACCCATGACAAAATATGTGCTTCCAAGTATAACTCACACTGCCTCCCTCTTTCTGAATGCTCAGAACTAGTTCACAGGCAGCTAAATTATAATTCTGCTTCTCAGATAACAGAAACTCAATTTAATATGCTCAAAGTAAGCAGCTCTGAGACTTGGAACAGAGCTCTGGAGACCTCCGGCGCTCCTCGGGAGAAAGGAGAAGCCCAGGGCTCGCAGGGAGGACGTGCCTGCTGTACTAAAAGGCAGATGCCTTCAGAGCACTGTATGTTCAGTCATCTCTTTATCAAACCCTTAACTAATTAAACAATCCTCTTGTCAAAGAGGACAGTCATTGTTTGTGTGACCGATGCCCTGTAAACATAATGGGATAATCTGCCTTTCTCCTTTTTCTCTCCCTCAATTCTTCCAAACAGCTGGGGGATGCGCTGCCCGCCCGCCGGGAAGCCTCGGCTCATCTGTCATTCCCCCCGCTCGCGGCCGCACGCAGCATCAGAAGCCAAGCTCAGGACAATAACGCCTCAGACGCTCCAACAATCCATCTGATCCTGTGCCATCGGAGAGTCCCCGGCCACAGCAGAGCTGGGCAAACAATCGGGGGGGAGAAGAAGTGATTCCTGGACAGAACTGACAGTTAGAACTGTATTGATCTACAACGGCAAACGATGCTCAGCCCCAAGCACTTCCAGTGCCCTCCTTTGACTTGGCCCGGGGAAGAAAGAGTCTGCAAACACCAAAGCTTTGGTCAGATGGCACCAGGCTTGCTCTCACATCTGCACAGCTACAGCAGCAAAAGCTGTTCTTCAGCTGCTGGAAGCTCAGCAAGTCCCATGCCCAGGGATGGCTCCAGCCCCAGATACTGTGCTCAGCTCACAGCAACCCCGTCTGTGGATGGGTCACGACCAACAGCAGTTACAGAGGGCAGCTATTTTCTCGTGTGAAATGAGAACAGTGTTTCAGGAGGTTGCAAAATCCAAAGGTTTGTCCCTCCCTGTATTCCTGAGGTGGGGGATGTCTACCCCGCAGCCCACTCTGCTCACCCCTGTCAGCAGCAGCTCTGTCACCCCAGGGATAACCAGGACAAAACCTATTACGTGTCCCAGCCCTCCTTCATTAAAGTGTCTGTCTTCCTGCTAACACCACCAGCAGTCTCTACTGATTACTGTAAGAAAGTCAGAATACCCAGTACTTGAAATTTTGAATTAAAATGCAGTACCTGAAACCGAAATGAATCACTATTACAAGGTGCAGATTTCACAGGGCTGTGATTCCCAGGAGTGAAGCAGAAAGCAGGTGGGGAGGCCCAGGTGAGGCTCCCCGAGCCCTGGGGACACAGGCTGGGACAGTCTGTCACTCCCCTGCAGTGTGCTCTGGTGGCGAAGGCCACACACAGCTCCACCGACCAGAACTGGTGACCACGGTGTCATTGATCTCAGGCCATTCACTCCTGTGTGCTGTTTGTCAAAGGAGGAAACGTGGTGTTTCTGTGAGGTGTGAGGAGGAGGAGGAGGAAGGGGCAGTGGGAAGGAAAGGCTGAATAATATCCAAATGTGAAAACCCTTCAGTGCCCATCGAATCTGTGAAGTGGTCACAGCCCCGAGGCTGCCAGAGCTCCAGGAGCGTTTGGACAGCGCTGCCAGGGATGCCCAGGGTGGGATTGTTGGGGTGTGTGTGCAGGGCCAGGGGTTCGACTCGATGATCCTGGGGTTCCCTTCCAGCTCAGGGATTTTGATGATTCTAACAGAAAGCTTGAGGTCCTCCACAAAGGAGTCAAATCCATCCTCGGCTGTCCAAATTCCCAAATTCCCCAAACCTCCACTGACCCCCAGGCAGTGCCTGACAGCGCCATTTCAGCAGAGAATGGGAGGACAAAGGGCTTAGAACAAGGACAACTCTGATCTTCTCCTGAGCAACATCCCCCCCACAGCCCAGCTTTGGGGAGAAATCAGAACACTTCAGACAGGGTTCAACAGTGACCTTGAGCCCCACTGCTGGCTACAGGGAGACTGAAACACCCCCACCCCATCACAGATCCACAGAGACAGAACAGAGTCATAAACTCATCTGTGTGCACACCCTTCCGAGGAACTCACGGACGTGCCCAGGTGTCCCATCTTCCCTCAGTCCCTCCTTGGACAAGCTGCCAGTTGGCTTAAAGCTCTTCCAGAGGAGACACAACAGTGGTGTGCCCCATGCTCAGGAGGGCATGAAACCGGGGAGACAGCACGTACAATGCAAAGTCTTTCTTTTTGCACCTCATCTAGGCCACAGCAGGGAAAAAAAATAACGCAAACCCACTCTATTTTTAACCTACCACCAAGAGAGACTTCACAGAGCCATGCTCAAATCTGAACAAGTTCCTCATCTCAATCCAAGTTAAACTCAGCAAGTGTAAAGCAAACATCCCAAATGGAATATATCAAAGCCAAAATGATGTTATCCTAGCAAAATTGCAACATTTTCCATATCTGTAACCAAAAAAACAGCAGTATCAGCCTTAAGGCTCTTTTTCTTGCTCTCTCGCTTGTTTGTTTTCTCCCTCCCCACCTCATCACTGCAGCCAAGTTTTAAACAATATCCATGAAAATAGCAGCTTTCAATCTGTTCCTGGAGCAGCCAAGTTAATGAGGCCACGCGGCATCCCAGGGCACTCCGGAGGGAAGGGCTCACATTGCTTGTTACTGCAGCCTGTGCTGCTCTCAAAAATGTAAAACATTTCAAACTGGCGGGCGCTTCCCTCTCCTTCTCCCCCTGTCTCCAAGTAAGAGAGAGTTCAGACTTCCAAACATATACTGTGGAAAGAATGAAGCCCTTCTGGAAAATATGAAAGACCGGTTTGCCTTTCTAAATTTAAAGATTTATAAATCAATGCAAATCTTTTTCAAAAAAGAAAAGCCAGCAGAACACTCCCGCGAGTTCCACCACAGCCATCAGACAGTTGTAGAAACAAGTACCTGTTTTTCCTGACCTACATTTGCAGGCTGGCAGGAAATCAAAGTTTGTGTCGAATTACAGCAGATTTTGAACAGACTTGCATGTGCCCTCCAATCTCTGCTATTAAATCTGTTTGGGCCCAGGGACTGTATGTTTGTATGAAAGGTGCCACTTTCTACAGTGACACGTGCTGAGTATTACGTGAGTGCAGGCCGGTTGTCTTCTGGTTGTAACACTAAAAATGGGAATGGATTTTCCATAGGAGTTGATTCAACTAGAGACACTTTCCTTTCCTTGGAACTGCTCTATACATTCTCTCCTATATTTATCATAAAAGCCATGTGGTTAAGCAGACACAACCACAAAAAGCAAACGTGGAGCTCTGTCCCGAAGGTCTGGCTACGGAACGGCTCCGCAGGCGAGAGCCGCCCGCGTGGGCTGGTGCTGGGTAAACAACAGCACCCAGCAAACAGCATCTGGGGCTGAGGAGAGACTGGGACCAGCAGCCAGGACAGCCAGGGACAGATCAGCCCAAGGACAGGCTCTCACCTGCACCACTCCTCACCCCAGCACAGGCAGCAATCCCTCGGACTGCTGTTCCCTGACTGGGGCTGTGCTTTACCTGCTTGAGAGTGCAGCCCGTGATTTCAGAAGGGCTCTTGCCCATGCCAGGCAATGGAAAAGGCTGCAGAAGTGGGAAGGAGACACTGCACCACACTCAGCCTTGGAAATAAACCCAATCTTTCTCTTACAGCAGGAGAATTTTTTCTGCTCAAGACCACTGAAGCTACTCCTGGGAGCTGGGAAATGAGGCTGCTACTGATCTACTTTATGTTTGGTGTTATTGCCAGGCCCTTATTCCTACAGATCCCACAACAGCCCAGGGACTCATCACCTATCCCATAAATGGGGGTCTGCAGTGAAGATGGTGAGTTCTTCCTGCTTCCAACTGGCTTAAAAAACACAGCAGGAAAAGAAGGCCTTGTAATCCAGATTTTCCAGATATCTAGGGAAGACCTGCAAGGAATGCAAGGAACGGACACCTCAGCCAGTTACATGAACCCTCACGCTCAGCATTTGCGATGATCTGGTTTAACATAAGCTTGCAAAAACTGTGTGATGGAAACACATTGAAAGTTTCCTTTCTTTTCATGCCCATTTTCAGATCTCTGTAGTTTCACAATGTCCATATTTCACTAAAATTAAAATCGCTGTGTTGCAAAATACATTCAAGACAAAAGTTTCAATTAAGCCTTTTAAAAGATGTTTTTCACAATCGTGGCAGAAATTCTTTAAAACTGCATCTTCCCCAGGCCAAGTCAAACGTGCCCAAAGAGACTGCAGATGCAAACCCCCGGGAATGCACTGGGAGCAGAATTCCCACCTCTCCACATCCGTGTGAGTAGGAATTACCGACACGAACCAGTCCGAGCCTAAAAGCCCCACAGTACCCTGCTGAATTCCAGTCACAGGCTGACATGAAGTATAAGGAGCCAGACATCCATTAGCAGGAATCTGAACACCCCTGTGTTTTGGGGACTGCTGGTTTCGCTTATGTTTTTTGATTTATACCTCATAACTGCAAAACTAATGAGATTCTAATGAAAAGTGGGACATTATTCATTTGGGTTCCCCCCAGGAGGTTCAGCTGATTTCCAACAAGCATGCTACTCATTAAAACAGGAGGTGATGGTTTAAGAAGCTGAAACATTAACCTGTTCCCAAATGTGCCCGGTCTGAAATGACACAGTGGTTTCTGCAGCTGGCAGTTTTACTGCCTTTATCTCCATTATTTTGTTCAGATAGATTTTTTTTTAACTGGTGACTTCTAAATAAATAATAAACACCTAATCTGTATATCAAGTAATATAATTATTTTTAATAAATAATTTTTTAAAAGTCAACCATCCATACAACAGGGCCATAAGAAATGAAACACTGAACCAGAGTTTTTAAAAATGCATTTAAATTGGGAAATGAGGTCTGGAACATGGAACATTTGAACTGCCCGTTCATCATGGACAAGGCAGTGGGCCCACCAGTTTCTGAAGCAGGGACTCCAAATTGGCAGTGCTGGCTTTCCATCATCCCATCAACCCCTGACTCCTCCAGGCACAAACCAGAAATGCACCAACTACAAATTAGGGAGTGACAATTTTAATACTTCATTCATGAAAGCACATTCAGTTCCTGCCTCATGGCTATATTGCACAACCCAAATGTAAAAGATTTTGATTCCAGAGGGAAGCTTCTCTGGAGTTGAGGCTTGCCCAGTCCCTCCCCTCCAGTTTCTTCTGGTCTCTCCTAAGGAGCCAGGCTGGGAGAGCTGCGGGTGCTCACCTGGAGAGGAGAAGGCTCCAGGGAGAGCTCAGAGCCCCTTGCAGGGCCTAAAGGGGCTCCAGGAGAGCTGCAGAGGGACTGGGGCAAGGACACAGAAGGACAGGACACAGGGAATGGCTTCCCACTGCCAGAGGCAGGGATGGATGGGATATTGGGAAGGAATTGTTCCCTGTGAGGGTGGGCAGGCCCTGGCACAGGGTGCCCAGAGCAGCTGGGGCTGCCCCTGGATCCCTGGCAGTGCCCAAGGCCAGGCTGGACACTGGGGCTTGGAGCAGCCTGGGACAGTGGGAGGTGTCCCTGCCCATGGCAGGGGGTGGAAGAGACAATCTTTAAAGTCCCTTCCAACCCAAACCATTCCATGGTTCTATGATTCCTTCTTGTCCTAAATGCTACAAGTTGGGTACTAAAGCATCTGTGTGTTCAAGCACTTCACCCCAGTAACCAGCATCCCCTGGGGGCTTTAGGGGAACAGACAGTTCCATCTGCTACATCTTAAACACCATTTTCTTTCTGGAGACGATAAACAGCTCAGTAAGTGATCCTGCAGCATTCACTGAAGATGAATGTCCCACAAAGCAAGTACAAGAAAGATAAGCGGTTCCACCCATCTGAACAAACATTTCCTCCCAGTCACACCCTCTGCACATAAAAGCAGGAATCTTTCTAAACTCATACTGAACAATTCTAGTGGAAGGTCACAAACAATAACAATGGATAATTAAAACAATAATCAGGCTTAGTAAGACAAAAATTAAAAGTAAATTGCTCATCATTTTTTTTTTCCAAACTGCCCAAACCTCAGCAAGAACATGTTCTGGACAGAAGAGGATTTGAACTTAAAAGATTACAACAAGCTGCTGTTCATCACCAAAAGAAATGTCTCCCCACTTTCGGTGCTGTGGGATTCACTGTGGAGCAAAAGGGTTTTGTGGGAAAAGGAGGACGGAATAGAAGAGTCTTGCTGAAGATGTAACATGCTAAGGGAAGGAACACATCCATAGCTCAGAGCTGGCTCACGGCTCATCCCACCAGCAGTGCCCCCCTGTATTGCCCTGCTCAGCTCTCAGTGTTCCTGCCTTGAAGATACAGGAATGGGAGTGGTGTTGGGAATACCACTGGGATTAAAAAAAAAAAAACAAGAAAGAAAATAAAGCAGGATAATCTTTCTTGAAAATAGAACCAATATGTTCATTTGGAGTTCTCAGTGAGGAATTAAATCCGATGAAGAACAAGGACAATTCTGCAGAATTACACCTGAATTTCTAAATTGAAACCTTCTTCACAAGTGCTGCCACCTTCAAACAGAGGGAGATGCCCCAAAACACACCAGACTGAGACTGGAGGCCATGGGATGGGCATGTACCAGGCAGTGTTAGCTCTGGTTTTAGATGGCAAACTGAAACACCGAGGGAGACAAGGCATTTCCACTGCCATGAGGCACATGCACACCTTCAGCTCTCGGGATCAGGGAGTTATTTCTCATTTTTTAAAGCACTCAGCTTAATATACACCCGAGGGATACTGGTACAGCTGTGTTGCTCTATGTTTGTCATTGAGTAGCTCTTACTAAACTACCCCAACCAGGTTGGTGGGAAAAATTATGAAAGATTTTAGGCAGAGCAGCATATTTTAGGTAATGGAGCTGAAGGAGGGATTTTGTGTCGTTTAAACCTCCCCCTCTATTCACTGAGGTTGTTCTACAGGCTATAAACTACTTATCTGGCTCTTTCCTCCCTAAAGAGGATCGCCTCATCACAGCTCTCCTTCACCAGTCCCACTCCCTGACACTACCCTTTACTCTTCTCTGTTCCACAACTCCCTTCGTTTTTTCCTTTCAGGGACAATTTAATTGAAATTCTGAAAATTGCTCTGAGTGTGCTCAGCTTCCAGACAGCTGCCTCTGTCTGAGACGTCTATGGAGGAATTCAGAACAGAAGTCAGGTTTTTGTAGAATGCAGAATTCCCTTTTCTCCTGGAATACACTGCTCCATGCCCTCTGCACCCCCTGGCTGGGGTGACCAGTGAGGCACAGCTGTGACAGACAAGAGCTTTCTTAACTCCCCACTCCAGATCACATCCATCTTCAACACTGGGAAAAGCAACAGTTCTTGGGGGAGAAAGGTTGGTACATGGTCATGTAATTAAAGCCTGTCATCACTCACACCCACATTGTGGTAGGTTGGTGGTGTGCAGGCATCCTCAGCTCTGGCATTTCCTCAGTTTGGGCTCCTTGCATTAGAAATCCAAATACTGTTTTTATCGTGCTGCACCATAAATTATTGTGCAGAAAAAGTAGCATCCCTAAAACACAATTCTTCAGCATGAAAGCCCAGCTCGATGCCTTGCTAGAATTAAGCCACAATCCCTGGCTCCTCATTCACAGCCCAGCCCTGGCACAGCAGCACATCTGCGAACAAGCCCAAGCACATGAGCACTCTCACTGTGCCTGAAATGCAGCACATGACGGAGCAGCACAGCTCGCACAAACCACAGCTCCGGAGAGAACCCCGGGCTGAGATCAAAGACAGAAACTGGAAACTAACTGGATTCCTAAAGGACTCGGGCTGACAAGGCCGGCATTCACGGCAGTACAGATCCCAACAGTCTTTTCTTATTCTTAGAGCAGACAAATGAAGAATAACATTGCCGCCACCGGCGGCGAGCGGGAGATACCGGCACTGTTCCCCGGGGATGCTGCGGGCCCGGCGCGGGGAGGACGGGGCGGTAACCGCGGGGCTGGAGCAGCAGCGCTTGTTAAGGGAACAAGCAGGAAAGGTGAAACAGTGGCTGAGATAAGAAGCATCTCAAAAAAAATGCACCAAGTTTTGGGTTTACGCTGCGAGGAGCGGGAGCTCGGCCCGCGAGAGGGGACGGAGGGGCGGCCGGAGCCCCCCGGGACAGGGCTGGGCTCCGGAGCTCTGCAGCCTCCCAAACCAGAGAGAGGAGACGAACGTGGGAATCACAGAGTCCCCGACTGCTTTTGGTTGGGAGGGACCTTAAAGCCCACCCAGTGCCACCCCTGCCATGGGCAGGGACACCTCCCACTGTCCCAGGCTGCTCCAAGCCCCAATGTCCAGCCTGGCCTTGGGCACTGCCAGGGATCCAGGGGCAGCCCCAGCTGCTCTGGGCACCCTGTGCCAGGGCCTCTCCACCCTCCCAGGGAACAATTCCTTCCCAATATCCCATCTAAACCCTGTCAGTGGGAAGCCATTCCCTTTATCCTGTCCCTCCATCCCTTGTCCCAAGTCCCTCTCCAGCTCTCTGGAAAACCCTTTAGGCACTGGAAGAGACTCTAAGGTCTCCATGGAGCCTTCTCTTCTCCAGACCTAATCCAAATTCTGTCAGCCTTTCCTCCTTGGTCCAGCCAGCTCTCTATCAAACTCCTCCTAAGAGCTCCATGTACAGACCTTTCCCAGCCTTTGCTCTGTGGGAATTGTTGCAATCAGCTCCATTAAAGGTAAAACTTTAAGATCTCTTACAAAGCAAGATTTCTTGGAAACAGCCAACTCCACTGTCACAAGATCCTGTCCAGTGACCTTCACCCAAAATCTCCCTCTTTCTAGGAATTAATGACATGCTCTGCCTGCCCTTGCTCTCACGGCTCTGTGCACAGGGCACACTTGGCAGTGAATCATCTGCTCCTGCAAGTCATGAGCTACAAATTGCAGAAACACACCAGGAGCTAAAATCAGTTTCCGAGAACAAAACCAGCTGGTATAGAAACAAAAGCCAAATATTATTCTCCTGGCTGCTGTCTGCATTTTTTTTTTATTTAGCTTAAAACAAAATTTAAAAAATCTGCTTGGAACCCAAACAGTCTCTAGCTGAAAATGTGGTGTCTAGCCTGAAAAACAGAGGCTTGTGGACACCATGCCAACAGCACAGGATTCCCATGGACCTGGTGTTTCTCAAGCCCTTAATGTGGTTCAGCTTAGGCAAGTAGTTTCAGGATTCCCAGTTTAAAATCTACAACACATCTGCAATTCATTCTAGATTTTTATTTTATTTCTTACTTCTCCAACCAACTCCAAATGGTTTTACGAGTTCTCGCAATCCGGTACTAATCAGTTACTCATGGTGAGGAGTCCCCGCTTCCTCAGAAGGGCTCCGTTTGCACGGGGAGCCAAGCTGTGCATTTCATCAGCTGCATTTTGCCAGAAACAACAGCAACTACCTGATAAAACAAGACTGTTTGGAGTGTTTAATGCCTGACTACAGGACACAGAAAACTTCTAACATGGCACTGGGCATTTTCTACCCCTCTCCCATCAGCTCACCAATTAAACTGAAGTGACTCCCCTACTAACAGGACTAATTTCCCACTTTGGAGAAGGGGACTTCAAGTGGCTTCAGGGAAAACTTGTGAGAAATTTTCATCCAGCTGTATGAAAAGAATTCCCATTTGTGAAACACCCCTGGCTTAAAACCTTTAATGGAAGTGTCCTGAAAATTAGACAGCCAGTATTTGCCTCCCGCACATCAGCTGTGAGATGAAACGCTGCAGACAGGGCAGGTGAGGGCAGTTACTCTCAGGGGTGATTCTGAAATACAAATACAATCATCTCTGCTTCCCTGCTCTTCTTGTTTCAAATACAACACACGCTGCACGCCTGAGCTGCAGGTGCCTCCCTTATCACCCCTGCACAGGAACCCCAGACCTCAGGCACAGCAACAAGAATATTCTTCCTGCTGAATGATGATTTTTTTGGGAAAAAACCCTAACAATTCTGTTTCTGCCCTTATGAGTTTCTATTCAATTCTATCCAAGCTATTATAATTAAGAGACCCTCACTAAAAGATCTTTCAGAAGCTCCTGTTTCTCTGCATAGCACACGTGACAGTCACAGCTTCATCATTTGGGCATCTGTTACTGCTGACTTTGTTGTCCTCCTCACGACACATCTGGCTCTGATTAGCACAAAGGGTGGATAAAGATTTCCCTTTCTTGGGGCTGAAGGGCTGGTTGCTTCTTCCAGGCTTCACCAGACCAAACCAGAGATTCAGATGTGGTCCTATGGGACCAGACAGGAGAGTGAGTTTGTGGTTCTGACTGACTGTCCCAGAAACGACAATGCTACAGCCAGAGGACAAACGTCTCCTCGTTATCAGCCCAGCCTAACAAATAGCTGATAATGAACAGATGGACACTGGAGAAACGTCCCTCCAGTTTCCTGTTTGAGTAACGCAATCCTCCCTGCCTGATCTCACACTCACAACATGAGGCTGTACCCAGGCCAGCTTTAGTGTTTCTTTCATGCTTTACTGTTTACATCCTGCCTTCACCCTCCACATGTTTCCTATCCCCAGCTCCTGAAGGTAAGGCATGAGCTTTGGCTATTGCACAACACAGCCTCTCCAGGGACCTTCAATATTCTCCTCCAGATGGCTGGGTGGACAAAAACCTTCTTTCCACATCCTTTACACTCTCAAATTCTGGTGAATTTGACCAAACTGAAAATGAAATACAGATATAATTCCTTGATCTTCTTTATTTTTATTTTCATGGTGGAAAAGGTTGGAAGACTCTTGGGAACAAGCTTGTACTGAGTATACAGTATGTCACTGAATTTGCCTGGCAATGCTGCTATGGTGGCACGTTCTCAGGCAGTTGCACTTGTGATGTCAATAACGAGTGGCATGAAGACGTATTAGAGAATCAGAGAAAAGCAGAGCTGGAAGGGCTCTTACAAGCTCATCTAATCTTCCTCTCTCACCTCGAGGCAGAATCAGCTCCATTTTCAACAGAGACTTAACCTAAATCAGATCTCAAAACCTTTACACTGATATTTGACAGCTCAAGAGAGAAAGTCTTTCACTGGTAAAATTAAAGAAAACAGAAAACAAAGAAAGAAAACCAGAATCTGCAAGCCAGCAGCAAACATGCTTCCAAGAGATCACCCTAAGTAATGAATCCTATTTTATTAGTTAATAGAATCCTGTATATGTCACAGAGAGTCCTGATTTGGGAGGGACATGCATGCAAGGGAGGAAGAACAACTCCAAAGGAGCAGAATGCTGTCAGGAACAGCTGCTCTTGGGCCACCCGTGGAAATGGGCAGGAACCCATTCTGCCAGAACCAAATCTCACCCCTGGCTGATTATCACCAGGGCTGCCTGTGCATCCATACCCAGGGGAAGAGGAGGAGGAGCTTTAGGCTAAACCCCCTTTCTCCAAAGGAAAGGAGGCTGCAAAAGCAAAGGTGTTCAGCTGGTCTGCAGGTCCTGTGGAGTTTTTACGCTGCATACACTGGCTGGCACTGCAAGACTGCAAACACTGATGTGAACAAGTTTAGACCACAGCTTTAATTAAAGAAAAACCCCAACCAAAACCCAACAACAACTTCCCCATCACATCTATTTGCAGCTGCACAGCATGCTCTGAGCTCTGCGGTGCTGGGGAGCAGCTGTGCTTTCAGTGCCCTTCTTCTAAAGAGAACATCATGTTCCCTTCTGCAGGAGCTCCGAGGAGCCAGGATTTTTGCCCCTGCTAAAACCACACACATGTAAGCCCCCTTCCAGGCTACAACTTTTATGTATCCTGAAATGACTTCCCAGAGCGTTCTTTGAAAACCCTTCCGTTAACATGAATGTCTCAGCCAAGAACGGACTTTTCTGGATCTCGCTCACAGACTGTTACTAAAAACTGCAGCAACACATTTTTCCAGCCTCTAGGAATACTGCATGTGACTGCCTTTTATTTCTGTAAAGACTCTGCCCCAAGATCATTCTTAAAAACTACTTCCAGACTTCAGAAGCATCTCACAAGTAATGTCTTTCCAAAATCCCAGTATTAGATTATCACTGTGCACAGTGAGTAGAAACTGAGACCTGTGCAAAAATGCTTACAAACCGATGCTTAGGAGGATTACAGAAAACTATAATGGGATCGAAATCTGATAACACAACTTCACCAGAAGTTAACTCTAAATCATACCTAGTGGAAAGTGTCCCTGCCTATGGCAGGGGGTTGGAACAAGATGATCATTAAGGTCTGTGATGGTTCTGTGATACCATTTATTCTCACCAACTCTCACAATTTCCATGTGACTCTTGGGATAGGTACCCAAACTCCAGCTCAGAATGGTACTGCTCTACATATCTCACTTTCACTTGTCCAAATGCTCCTGGAGCTCTGGCAGCCTCAGGGCCGTGCCCATTCCCTGGGGAGCCTGGGCAGTGCCCAGCACCCTCTGGGGGAAGAGCCTTTCCCTGATCTCAGCCTGACCCTCCCTGGCCCAGCTCCAGCCATTCCCTGAGTCCTGTCCCTGTCACAGAGGGCAGAGATCGGAGCTGCCCCTTGGGATGAAGCTCAGACTGTTCCAGGATCAGGAGACAGGTGGAGGCAGAACCTGAGCACAGTGGAGACCTGACGTGAAGGGTGCAGCCTGAACTTTACAGGCAATACCAAAGACCACACCAGCAGGCAGGCAGGGCAGCAAGGAAATGAAGCAAGAGCAAAAGGTAGGCTGAGTCTCTGGGAAAAAAATTCTGAAAGAGTGAGAATCAATATAAGGAATTAGTCCTCAGGGAAACAGTGGAAGCGCTTTTGCGTGGGTATTTTATGAGAGACTGGGCACACCACCAACAAATGTACTGCAGGAAAGAATCAGACAATGGCAAGGAAATGGATTAAACGTGCTAGCAAGACAATTTCCAGATCCGATTTCTGTGAAGAGAAGACCATGACCTCACCACTGGATTTGTGGTGTTACCATTAAGTACTGCCCCATATGAGCCCCAGGTCCCTCACTAGCATGGGTATGGTCTCAAGACAGACCACACCAAAGACTGAAAGGGATCTGGGAGGGTCTTGTCATTGTTATTTTATTTTCATATTAATGATGGGTCAGTTTATGTCCACAGATTTTCTAAGGCAGAATTCACCAGGGATACTGAGGAGAGGAAAACTGAGACACAGAATAAAGCTTTTGGGGAAAACAAGAGGTCTGAAGTTGATTAAAAAAAAAAGCCAGAGGAACATAATATTTAAAGACACATATGTGGGAGAAGCGACTCTTTTCCAAGGAGAGATGGCAGCAATGGAAACATGGAAAATGGCTGGCTGGCCAAACTGCTTTTCTGTGTTTGTCTCACCCTTTCCAGTTCACTCCAGTTCACTGGAGCACAGCAGACACGCCAGCAACTTTTCCTTGTGGAGGGTTCCCACCACTGTAACAAGCACAGAATCCATTTTGGCACCGATCAGGATCCAATCAGGCCTCTGTGAAGCACCATGGCATCCAAATCACAGCAGCCATTGCAGATGCAGCTGTGGCAGAAACCAAAGGCCAGAGCTTCCCTTTCACTGGTTGACTAATGGGGTTGGCCACAACATCCAAATAAACAGGCACTTACCAAAGGGATAAAGAGCTTAATCCAGGGATGAGCCCTCTGTAAACGCACATTGGCCCATTAAAAACCCTTCCCCTCCTGCAGGAAGGAATTTGAAGCTTCACAACTCTGGTATTAGAAGAGATTGGTCACAATCCCTCCCATCTCCTGTTCCTTATTTCTCTAATAACCAACTCTATACAGCAGATGGGAGCCTAAACATCAAACCCAGCCCCATCCCACTGAAATGCCAGAAGAGCTGAAAAGCATCTGAGAACAAAGAGACAAAATACAGAACTGAATGTTGAGAAAGGACATTTGAGCCATTTTTCAAAGGAACAAAGTTTTGATCAGCAGATATTTCAGGAACGTTGAAAGATCAGATTTCATGAATGCAAGGCTCTGGGGAAGTTTCCTTTATTTTATTTTTTTTTTTTGGCTGTTACATCAGATGAAAAACTCCAGCAATTTCTTTTGTTCTTATGTTTCCAGAAAAAGAACAGACACAAGCACACCAGATTAATCCATTTCTGTGATTAAGCAGAATCTGAATATGGATGGTTCTGGAAAGCTTTGGGAAGCACATAGATTTCCAGTATCCCAGGCACATGGCTCACCACATTTACTGGTACCTCTGAAGGATTTGGAGAGATGAATGCTGAGCTCTGGTGGAGGCTGTAAGAGAGTTCAGATCTTGCTCTCCTTTCCATGAATTTCAGCAGTAGTTACTGGGACAATGGGATAAATCCTGTGATCATTAAGATAGCAGAATCATCAGGCACTAATTGTAGCCACTACCAATAAACTTCTCTAGGTCATCTGCTCAAAGGCAGAAAAGAGTAAGGTTTTAGTTAAATAAATCTGCTGAAGCCCTCCATGCCTTTTCTCATTATTTTAATCTGTTGCCCAAAATGATGGAAGATAAGCCCTCAGCCTTGGAGAAACTTAATGTGTACCTTCCTCTACATTTACTGCTGCTGTTTCTTGAGGAGTTAATAAATATCAAATGAATAGAAGAGCTTTGAGTCTGCCACCAGCATGGATTGTCATTTAAATCCTTTCCAATTACAAGAACAATGAGAGCATGTGCCTGGAAAGGACTTCAGGGAGCCATATCCTTTTAACCTCCCACAGCTCTTTGGTCAAGGGCTCTCCAGGGAATTTGGCAGGTTGGCAGCCTTGGGAACATCCATGTCCTGCAGTTGGCCACACCGAGCAGTAGGGTAGGAACACTTCCAGAAATTACAGACAGGCCTAATTCCAAGAGGGGGCTAAATCTTCAGCAACAACGAGTTCAGTAGGAAAAGATCCTGGTCTCCATTTCATCTGGGCTCTAGAAACCAGAACTGACTGTGCAACTGTCACCGAGCAAAGAAGGAAAGTCACACAAACCCTTCATACAGTTTCCATGTCCCACTGATTCCAATCTGCTCCTTAAGGCCCCAGCAAAGCCCCTCACATCAATCTGCAAAAATTTACTTTTAAAGCCTGAAGTTAAGAAATACTTGAAAGAAACACAGGTTTGGGGGCACTATTAGGTCAGGCTCAAACCTACCTGATATCCTGCATTAATTGTGTTTTCCATTCCTGTTGCTCTGTTCAGTATAAGTGGATATTTGAAAAATGCACTATATCCTGCATTTACTCCATATCTCAATCATTAAATGAAGTAATGGAGTGACTGAGCAGCTTTGATGTTGCTGCACTGTTAGAGCTCCAGAAAGCAGGATGGATGCACTGGGGAAGACAAGCAACACTTCTGCCAGTCACAGATCAATGAAAGAGGACCTCTATACTGCTCTCATTCTTTTATTCTTCATATTCCTTTATATTTTTTTATTATTCATGAATGCTCCATAATCCAAGGCTACATTTTATGAATGCTTATAGATGACATAAATATTTCCTGGTAATGTGCAGAATCTGGATGAGCTAACAGGAAATAGAAGATATCCATCTTCCAGAGAATGAAATGGAGTTTCCATCTACAGATGGTTCAATGGCACTTGGGTACCTGCCAGCTCCTTTTTTTGGCAATAATAGGACCAGTAAGAATAAATGAAGCTTTAGGAGCACTAGTGTACACCTGCTTATACCATTATTTGGCAAGGATGGGTCCAAAACTCCCAAGAAATCTCCTTTCAGATCTCAGTTCACTAACACAGAGCACTTCAGCCATCATTTCCAGAACACAGGCAGGTCCAGTTCTTGAAAGTCACACTGACACAGGCATTGGTGACCAGGGCAGGGTGTCCTCTCTGCCTCAAAACCCACCCTGGGCTCACTGAAACAGATCCAGGACATGCATCTACTGAGCCATTTCAGCAAAATGCTGGCTAGGAGATAACGCACAATTTGTCAGCTGGAACGGACTGGAACCACCTCAGTACAGCCTCCTGTTGAGTTCCACAGTCTCCCACCCCATCCTCAGGGCAGCAGAGTCACCAGGGTCCTGCCTGTCTCCTGCTGGGCAGGGCTATCCAACCACATCCCCGTGGGGTTTGGTGCGAGCACAGATGGGAGCTGGAAGGAAAAATGAAGCGGATCTGCTTTGCATCCACTCTGCCTCGGGGGTTCTGGCAAAACTCTTTCCACGTATGGCAGAGTTTGGCTTTTCCATGGTTAAACCTCAGCAGCTCCTTGACGAGTGCTGTAACAACAATACAGGGAATGGGAACCAACACCAGAAGAGACAGGAAATGGGGAAAGCACTCTCAAGGACTTTGCTCTGAAAGCCATTTCCCATTGTTTACTAAATGGCAACATTTGAATTCATTGATTTGGTTTTAGCAAGGTCCTTTCTTGGCAGGGTACGTTGCCTTGTTGTCTCCTCTACTTCGTTTAAGACATCTCCTCCAGTTAGCCCTGTTTTCAAGGGACGCACGCTTCTAGGAGATCCTTCATTTTTGGATAAAACTTATGCCCTTTTAGACTCATGCCTTAGACGCTTGTCCCCTCTGGCTGTACAGATCCTGGGCTGAGCAGCCCTGCGGGGCACAAACCCACAGCAGATGTCAACCTTCACTCCCTCCCGAGAACTTCTCACTCCCCTAATCCAAAAATGCAGTGCCTGGTCTCACTCCAGGCAATGGGAAGAGATGCAGGACTCAGGGCATCACTCACAGACCCGTAAGCACTGCAGTTCTCCTGGACTGGAACACCAAGGGGAGGGGTGGCATTTAAAACAGGACCCCAAAGAGACTAAAGAATCCCATGAAACACCACACCACACACAGCACAGCAGCAGCAAGCCAACACTGAAACATGTGAATATTGGCTAGGCACACAACTAGTTGATTCCAAGCTATTTTCCATTCTAGAAAAGGCATAAGTCATTATAAACCAGGCTTGCAGAACCCCAACAGCAGGACTGTAATGCCCCTGTCATCTGAAATTGCTCATAATTTTACAAAACTTTATCTTGGCAGATATTTCCTTGATGGAAACTGCAGACTGAATTACTTGAGAAAATTCCTTCATAAGCATTTCCTCCATTTCTGAAACACCTATGTTTTCCATACCCGGATGTGGCTTTGCCATTCTCATTAAAATCACTGAAAATCAGGCCAAGTTGAGAGCCTCAGAAAAACCTTGATTTGCAACTGCTCAGTGAAGAACAGCTAGAAGGTCAAACTTCAGTTTCTTTGGGGGCCCTAAATTCCTCTTGCAGCCACAGCTATTGCTGTCACAAGGTACTGCTGAACAGAGCTCCTTCATCCTGCTTGTGCAGTGCATGCCAAGATGCAGGACTAGACTTGTCCTGTCACTTGTTACCTGGGAGAAGAGACTGACCCACAAGCTCCTGTCAGGGCATTGTAGAGAGCAACAAGGGAAAAGCAAAGCCTTATCTCCATCCTACTTTTGGAGCTTTGCACAGACACACCAAGGAGATGTTGGCCAACTTCAGCCAGGAATGATCAACAGGCTCCTGGGGCATCTCAAGGTTCTTCCCACACTCTGCAGGATTCTAGAACTGATTTCTTCTTGTACATAAAGGCCACAGAGTCTGCCTCAGTACTGGGCTCTTCTAACTTCACCCCACTGTTCCTATTTTGTTCACTTCTACCAGTGATGGAAAGGCTGGAAACTAGAAAGGAGACAAAATGAGACCTAGCACAATTTGCATTCCCATCTAAGCATGTTTTCACATGGAAGACAAGGAGCAAACTTCCTCCATGACAGGACTCCCAGTAACTTCTTCCTGCAGTGATAAAATGGTTCAATTCCCCAGACAGAATCAAAAGATGAGGTAGAGTTTTACCTGCTCCAAGGGAAAAGGTGGGCGGACACGGGCTGAGCCAGGAGACAGAGGTGACTACTCCTTCCTGCCACTTACCCCTTCACCAACACTTTTATCTATGTCGGGTTTACCAGTGACTAAATCAACATATAGCACATCTCCTCAAACTTGGCTTTTTCAGCTTCAAGTGTGAAATTAAAACCATCCTCGAGCAGGCCATCTGTGCAAGGCAGCCTATAGGAAACGGAGCTTGCACAGATGGGACTTATCACACACTCCCTCGTGTCGTATCAACACACCAGCTTTGCAAATCTGCCCTAAATAAACCAAAATTGACAACACATTTTGTCTGAGGCCAGCAGGGCTGTGTAAGCCTAGCATGTACTTGGCAGGGGCTGGATTGTTCTCCCCACTTTTAACAAACAACTCCCTCATAAATGGAAAACTTGTGAACGTTCAAGTCTTGTGCTGTGTTCAAATGTCTGGAGGATTGTGTTCAGCGAAGTCTCCTAGAGGGATCAACTAATCACCCTTCAAATTCCTATATAAGAAGCTGTAGGTTGCTTAAAAACTAGCAGAACATGACATGGCCTCCTCAAAATCCACAGAGGGGACAGACATTGGTCTGGAACATTTTCTAGTTCCATTAACTCTTCACCAACACATAAAAATAACACTTTAAAGATGTTTATTTTTACAAGTTACATTAGGTGAAGGATATAGCTGAACAATACGTCTGAACACATGGAAATGCTTAAGCAGCAGCTCTATTTTCTGTCCAAGCAGTCTGTAGACAAACACAATAAACTGAAGTTACACAGATGACAACTCAATGTACTACATGAAAAAAAAAGACAGAAAAGTGTGTTTTCATAAAAAACAAACTTTTTTTTTTTTTTTTTTTTTTTTTTTTTTAAGAGGAGCATCTGAGAGAGGAGGGAGTAGCTTGAAACAGGCAAGGACAAAACCGGTAAAATAGAGTTCAGGAGAATAAGGCACTGAAGAGGAGCCTTCCCAAGTCAGATCACACCTTCACCTGGCCAGTGCCATGTCTCAGAACAGGCAGCTGTGTCCCCAACACCTCCCCTGACTCTACAGCAGCCTGTAGTTTAAGATTTCCACATGCCAGGGCTTCTGTACTGGTACAACACAGACTTGTTGACCTTTCTTCCAAGAATGGATCCAACCACTTCCCTGCAAACCATCGGTACCAGAGTCTTGTTGCACCAGCTGCCACATTGTACTCAGCAGGCAAAGCAGTGTTTCCTTTTCTTTTTCCTGAACTTCCACTTGATGTCCATACTTCTGGTTAGGGAATTAAGGAGAAATGGGAAACAACAGCTTATCTTTTGTCCCACTCCTGTGTTCAGGCCTAGATGTTCTGCATTTGCAAACTGCCCCAGGATGTGTTCCTGGGGGGGGG
>NW_008239859.1:17876-31476 GCF_000691975.1 Corvus brachyrhynchos | reverse complement strand
CTCCTTTACCCACAGCTTTCTCACATATTTCTCCACATTTACTGTCACAGAGTTTAACCCGCTGGTTTGTGTTCCAATCACACAGGACCAGAGGGTGGGTACTTTTGCAGCTCTAGATCTGACTATGCCAACGCTTTGAATTTGCTCAGACTTTGTTATTTCTCCATCCATTGGGAAGCCACAGAACCTGCCAGGGCATTCTCCAGCACTGACTCAGCACCAGAAGGAAAACTCTGAGTCTCCTGAGACTCCCCTGTCATTCTCGTGGTAACCACTCTGGGGTAGAACAACCATCACTGCTACAAATTTTGTCACCTTTTAACCAGCCACTGGTTTGTTAGAGAACATCCTCTTATCCCCAGGAAAGCAGCTGCTCTAAGATGCTGTGACACAGGACCATGCCAGAAGCTGTTAGAAAATCTGAGGATACCACACACACTGGAACACTCGAATCCAGATGTTTGTCCTTGAAGATTCCTCAAGTGCAACTTCCTTTTACAAAAGACAGGCTGACTCCTCCACATCCATATAAAATCAAGTGCCAGCTCATGCTAATCTATATTATTCTTTTGACAGTGCTGCACAATACAAAGCCACATTTCTGTCTGCTGCTCCCCAAGCTCCCTGGAACTCTCCTTCAAGTTGGCATCATATCAGCCCTGTCTGTTTTCTAATAGGTGTGAGGAGGTTTTAATGGAAAGGTTGCATACAAGTGTTAATTATCTAACAGTTCCTTCTCTGACTCCTTCCTAGGCTCTGACATCCTGGTCCCTGCAGGCAGGTATTGCTCACTGTGTTCTTAAATTCTTAAATTAATAGTTGGGTTTGAGATGGGTCCCAGTAAGGAAACCAAGCACAATGCAGATGCCTCAGAAACTCAGTGTTTCCTTCTGCTTCACCTCCTGAATTTTCACACCCTGGTCTCCATGGGGTTTTTCAAGCTTTTAGACAAGCTTCTTATTCCCAACACATTTGGGAAAGAACTGTTACTTTTTATACTTTCTGAAAGCCTTTGAAAGTGTTTATTCTTTTCTATCTTCCTCACTTGGTCATGACTTCAGCTTTTGGAAGGATGCCCCTGCCTCTCCAGCCTTCCTTCCCTGCTGCTTCCCATCAGAACTTCTCTCTCTCACAGCAATTGATAGAGTTGAGGCATTTCCTCTCCAGCACAGAGCCTTTAAATCAGCTTCAGCTCGCTACAAAGGCTTCACCCTTGTCACTGCTCCTTTCAGTTTCTTTTTAACCTGCTGCCTCATTCTGATACATTTTCCCTTTGCAAATCAAGAGATTTCACTTCTGCAGGATCTGTAAGTACACTTGTGTTCACTGGCAGTACAATTCTGTACCAAGTTGTGCACAATTCCCAGAAGAAAGTGAGAATTATCTCCCCCTCTCTACATTCCCTCACCAGATGTTTCCCAAGGATGTCATTCTTGGACTGGGGTGCCAGTTTTCTCCCATTGTTTTTCCTATTTTAAAGCTCCATAGTCCTTATAATTCTATACTTTTCCTGTCTCAAAAAGCAGGTATTTCAGCTTATTGCTTGGTTTATCATGCTGAGTTTTCTGTTTGTTCTACAGAAAATGTGAAAGTTAATTATGCTTCAAGAAAGGTAATTAACACTTAGCTATTATTCATCATGTAAGTACAGAAAAATTCTTTGCATTGCTTCTATTTTGTTGTCCTTAATAAATACATAAACATCCAGAAAGATAAATCCACAGGACAGATCCAGATCTGCTCATACCATGGAATTAAAAATAATTGCTCTCTTTGGAATTTCAGAATGAAATACATCACTGAATGAAACACTTTCTTTAGAACCTCAAAGAAAAGCAAGAAATGACAGGGCCTTGCAAGCAGTTTATTTTCATTGCTCACTGAAAAACAACTGTGACAGTTATTTAACCCTCACTCAACTCTTCCTGTTGACTTTGATGCTGATGATGTTTGACACCTCCAACAAGCATGCCAGTAAGAAAATAAGCTACAACTGAAAACTTGTCATTAAGTTTTTGTTTTTTAAACACCTGTTATGGGAATAGCACTGCCTTTTAACTGCAGTGGGAAACGAGCAAGGTAAAGAAATTGCTGAAGACCTGAATGCTGGACAGAATGGTACAGATGGCATCTTTATGTCAAAGGCTAAATCCTCACAGAACAAAAGACAGAGTTACTGGAGAGAGAACAAAAAGCATCAGCCCTAGTATTGCACACACTGATCAAACACGTCAGCTGACTGTACAGAGGTAAAAATGGGATTTAGGTACCAGTCACTATTTCAGTGCTACTGCTCCTTCAGCTGAGCCCCCCATTTCCCTGTCCCTGTCCCTGAAGCTGCTGAGGTTATAGAAACAAAGATCCCCTTACTATGCTTGTACTTTCACAGAATCCCCTGAGCTGGAAGGGCCCACCAGGACCATCCAGCCCAACCCCTGGCCCTGCACAGACCCCCCAACAGCCCCACCCTGGGCATCCCTGGCAGCGCGTTCAAAATCCCCCGGGAGCGCTGGCAGCCCCGGGGCCGTGCCCATTCCCTGGGGAGCCTGGGCAGTGCCCAGCACCCTCTGGGGGAAGAACCTTTCCCTGCTCTCAGCCTGAGCCTGCCCTGGCCCAGCTCCAGCCGCTTGCTGGGTGCTGCCCCTGTTCACCACAGAGCAGAGAGCGGAGCTGCCCCTCTTCTTCCCCTCGCCGGAAGTAACTGCAATGAGTCTCGCCTCAGTCTCCTCTTCTCCAGGTTCACTTGAGCAAGAACTACTGCCTGCTCCTCTCAATCACACCAGGGAAGCCACAGAACCTGCCAGGCCATTCTCCAGCACTGACTCAGCACCAGAAGGAAAACTCTGAGCCTGCAGTTACACATTTTCCAGGGTCTGAGAGTACAATATCCAGTCATGAGAACAGAGAAAGGCAACATCCCAGCAAGCCACACCCCACCACTTTTTACAGTCTTTGTTACTCAAAGGAGTAACAGTAATCCTGGGATGGGCTTTCCATCTCAGCTCTGAGCATGGCTGCAGGGACAGTGCCTGACCCACCTCACACGCACACAGAGCTCTCCTGTTCAGGATTCCAGTATGTTTGAGCTCACACCCTCATTTCCCATGGACCATCAAGCCTACCCTGTAGGCTAACACATACCAGAGGTGGCAAATTACCATAAAAATAAAGCAATGTACAGGACACCCTGGGAACAGGTTTGAGGGAGAGGGGAAATGTTTTACATCATCTCCCAGAGTAAGCTGGAAGGAATTCCTGATGCTCAGGACAAGGGAATTGGTAATGAGAGAGAAATAAATTCTTTCACCTCTGGGTTGAAATCCAAGTCAGGCTGGTAGTAGCCAAGACCCATTAGCTCAACATCTGCTAGTTGTTTGGCAGCCCATGTGAAGTGAGTTATATTCCTCAGTGTCCGCATCCCAGTCCCACTAATTGGCACCACATTGGCAATCTAAACACAGAGGTTAAGGTCTGAGCACGCAGCAGGCAGCGACTCCGAGATCAGGCAGCTTCAGTTTTGAGGACACATGTGATAAATTATACTTTTGGTATATGGAACTCCATTTAATTGCCCCGCCATCCTGTTCTGCCCTCAGAAAAAAATTGTAAATCCAGGCGAGCCAGCAAACTCTCAGCAGTGCCTTGTCCAGAACACAGCTCCTGCAGCAGTAACACACGTTACTAGGTCCACTGCTAGTCAAAGCAACTTAAACAACTGCTTAGATTTTAAGCAAAATGCTGTACAACATGAAGTCAAGTATGAGCTAAAGAGTTTGGATAATAGTTACCAATATCCATAAAGAGTATCTTTCCCTCAACTCCAGTTTTAAATGCAAAAATGCAACTCACTGAAAAGGCAGTAACAATATAATCCTATAGATCCCAAATAACAAGGCTCTTTTCGTCTTTCCTTCTTCTGCAGCTTTCCAACAAAGAGTGCACAGGAACAAAGCTGATTTGAAAACAAGACCCATTAACTTTTAGAGAATTATTCTTTTTGTTGCCCCATGGTAGAACATTTCTGTATGAGGACAAAAAAAAGCTGTTAGCTCTTAATACACAGTAATACAGGAAAATTGATTTTTCATATCATCTGAATATGGCAGCATAAAAGAAGTCTGAACTATGAGGGAAGGAAACTCATGTTACAGTTTAGAAACTGTTCCTGATGTTTACACATCACTTCAGTTTAAAGAACTGCTTATGATGGGAACATGATGAAAGCTGCTGAGCATGAAAGGAGATGGAAATGAAGCCAAAAGAAGCATCTTTGCCGGAACTCTACAAGAAAAGAGAATCAGAGTCAGTTAGTTTGGGAGGGACCTCTGAGGCTTTCCAATCCAATCAGCTGCTCAAAGAATGGCCAACTTCAAAATGGGATGAGGTTGCCCAAAGGTATTTTAGATGAAAGCACAACATAGTACAGTGCCCTGCAAAATCCACCTACAAAGAAATTCTTCTTGCAAGCCAAATCCCCTCCTCATTTACCACTGCTCTGGAAATGATTGCATTCTAAGCTGTTCTGAGAAGCAATAGGGCCAGCTGCCATCAGGAACAGTGATACACTGCAAAGGAAACAAACCTAATCTGAGTACCCAGTAGGACCAGGGCGTGGAGAACTTCAGCTGGTAGAACGCAGACTTGAGGACAGGTGACTCTGAGAGAGCTTGCAAAGTCCAGTCCTCCAAGATTTGTGTTTTATCTGACGTTGGAGAGGTATGCTCAGCCTGGGAGAAAAAGGCAGCAGTGGCATAAGGCCAGCGAGCACGAAAACAAACCCAGCCCCCCATCTGCATTCCCCAGCCACGCTCCAAGGAGGGGGTTTCCTTCTTGTGCAAGGAACACTCGAACAGTTTACAGCCAGGGGGTTGATTGTCTCTCAGCTGCCTCATACAGGAACAGCCTGCTGCTTTGGCACAGCTCTACCAGCACTGCCTGGCTCTGCCAATGCTGCCTGGACTTCTTATACAGGCAGGTAGTGACAGGACAAGGGGGATGGCTTCACACTGCCAAAGGGTGGGATTAAATTAGAGATTAGGAAGAAATTCTTCCCTGTGAGGCAGGGAGGCCCTGGCACAGGGTGCCCAGAGCAGCTGGGGCTGCCCCTGGATCCCTGGAAATGTTCCAGGCCAGGTTGGATGGGGCTTGGAGCAGCCTGGGACAGTGGAAGGTGTCCCTGCCCATGGCAGGGGTGGCACTGGATGGGATTTAAGGTCCCTTCCAATTTAAATCAGTCTGAAATTCTGTGACTCAAGATGGACCAAGGGATCTGTCTGATAGAGCAAGAGCTCTCCTTCCCCAGAGCTCCAATATCCCAGGCTATCCCTGCATCTGCTTCTGGCAGCAAGGACACAACCTTCTTTTCCCCTTCACTATTTAAGCCTTTAAGGTGGATCTTTTCTTACTCTCTTCTATACTTTTGGGAAGTAGAATGGGCTCATGCCACATTTTTTAAATGCCAGACCAATTCCTTCTGTTTCAAGACACATTATTAGCAGCTTCTTTTAAAATCACACCACTGCAAATGATTCTGTTGACACTTGAGGCAGGAGCTGCTGTGCTGACACCTGCAAGAGAATTAAAGGGGGCTGTGATGACTGCCAGGGGGCCAGCATAGGCTGGAAGAAACCAGGCTGGCACCAAAATCACCAGTACTGGAACTGCTCTGCCTTTGGCCACATTCAGCCCCCAAGCTGCCAGCTCAGGAGGTGCTGAGGTGCTTCAGCACTAATCCCTGAAGCTGCAGGAGTCAGTGGGGTGAGAGGGCCAAGGAAAGGTTATCATCAGTGAGCTGCTTCACTGAGCAGCTCTCACATGCACTTCTGAACCCTCAGGCAGGTATCAAGAAAGCATTTATACTCAAAATAAATGTTTTCTCACAAAACCAAGTACAGGAATAATACCGAACTCATGAGTTTCCTGAGAGTAATTCCTCTCCATTTAGAAAACAGAAGGGGTCCAAGAAAGAACTTCTCTGCAGGGGAGGAAGGCAGGAAGGAAGGAAATGTGAATTACATACACCTCTAGATAAGTTCCCCTTTAACAAAAAAGGAAGGAAATTAGAGTTAACTAAAAAGAGCATGTTTAGCATCACTGCACAAGCTGGGGAAAAAACCTCGGAAATCCTGGCTAAAGATAATGCTGCCTCCTCCTGTCCCTGCCGGGCTTGCCACAGTCACTGCCCCAGGCAGATGGGAAAGGGCCATTTTTCACCCTTTTATAAGCACCACCACTTTGAAGTTACAAATCAGAGTCACCATTTGCTGATTATCCCTCCCTATGTCATCCTATGTTTCTTTGTAACAAGGCTGTTAAAAAACATGTGTTTTCACTTTTTTTTATTATTATTAAAAAAGGATAACTCATAGCTGAGTAGAGACAAAGGCTCTGTTGATACAACAACATGTGGATTAAATCTGAAAGGAGAAAGAAAGCTGTTCTAATAAACTGACAATCCTGCTCAGAGGCCTTATATCCAGATTAGTGTAATAAATCATGAGGAAAGATTTCTCTTTGGCTGAAACAACCATTTATTTAGGCATGGAACAAGAGTATTTTAAAATTGCTCTGGACATTGTACACAAAATACTTTCTTCGTTTTTGTTCTTTTTTGTTCATTTTCTTGTGAGTTTTAAGCATATACCCAAAGTTTTGCATTTGCTTTACTTAAAAGCTACCAAAAAGTTACTTTTTGGTGCTTAAACCTCTGACAAATCAGCCAGACAGCACCATTGGGCTCCTACAGAAACAAGAGGAAAAAAAAGGAAGGAAAAAGTCGTTCTTGCTCCATTACATCATTACATTAGGCAGAAAACTGCCCAAAATTCAAAATTTCCCTATTATGCTCCTCTCCTGTGTTTTTACAGTTGTATTTGTTCCCTTCACCTCTATTAGCAGGAGCTTTTTCACTCTTTTTCAAGCTGGACACACTCTGCACTATTGCTGCCTTCTCCTATCACACACTGCTTGTCCCACAGTGGCTGCTGAGCCCAGCACAAGAACCTGCCCTGTCAGAAGGTCAGTGTGGGGGCAGGGGAACAGCAGGGAGGGGCTCCAGAAACCCCACTCACACCACCAGCCTCAAAACCCTGCTCAGAACCAGCACTGGGCCTCCAGATCCCCCCTGTGCTGCTGGGCAAAAATCAGGTTTTGGCAGAACTTCCTGAGTCCAACACTGGAGTGTAACTATAGATGGGACTAAGAACTGCAGCCACTCCTGTTCATAAAAATCCCATTTGTACCTGGAGCTGATTTCAGAGCTAAAGCATCAACGAATTCCCTTCAACACATCGTGCTGTGGGGATGGCATTGGCCAACTCAGGCAAACACATCACCACAGAACACAGCTGCTCTTCAAACAATGACAAAAACCAAAACAGCATCACCAGAAAAGGAAACTTTCAGTTCCACAGAGATGTTCTGTGAGAAAATTTCTGGGAGATATTACTCAAAACTGGAAGAAACTGTTTCCTACAAGCAGCCTGGAGCTCCTCTTAAGTATGGTCTGTAACATCCCTGGCTCCTGGATTACCATCATTTTTAGGAACACCCAAACTGAGGTAAAACACGAGAGGGACTTGGATATGGGACGGAGGATAACACTAAGGGGGTGAAGATTTTGGCTGAAGCCTCTGCCACTCAGTGTCAGTCCTAAAGTCACTTACAGAAATCACAAGAGTACAAGAAACACTCTTCAAACCCACTAAAAACCACAGTCCCCAGTCCCACAGCTGAAATGCTTTAAGCTCAGCAACTGTTTTTATCTCTGCCAGAGGAGTCCCTGTGCGCTCCATTCCACCTTAAAATCCATCTGCCAGCCAGCCAAATAAAAGGTTCCTCAGAAATTCCAGCTGATGCAGTCACTGGAAAGCCATCCCAGCCTGCCTTGTCTGCTGTCGTATTCCCAGCTCCCTGAAAGAATCCAGGGGCCACACATCAGCCCTGGATCAGCACCAGCTGCTCTCTGACCCTGACCCACTCCCTCTGCCCAGAGCAGCTGTGCCACCCTCCCAGGAGAGCAGTGGGAGCTGGAAGTGCAGAGCGCCTGCCTTTGTCCCTGGGCTCTGCCAGGATCCCCAGCCCAGACCTGCCTGCAGGGGCTTTCACCCTGCGCCATCAGCTGCCTCACAGGCTGCAGCATCTCCCCACAGCGCTGCTTCCCACACACCTGCAGCCACCCACATGGCTCAGCCAGCTCCTGCTGCCTCCTCCTGTGCTCTCCCACAGAGGGATGCTGGAGAACCCCTGAGCAGGAACAGCTCCGCTTTCTTCTACTCCAGGCAACCCCTCTCTGCCAAAAAGCTACCAAGGGGACAGAAAGTTCTGGTGGGACAGAAAGGGAAGGTGCAAGAGGAGATTAAAAACTAGAAGCAGAAAAAGAAGGCCTGACCAGTACTTTTTCTAATTAGTCTGCTTTGATTGTGGAGAACGAAGTCTCGTGGCCAGCAGAGTTCATGGAAGCCCTGCACAGGGATCAGGAGTCCAGAGAACGTGCTGTCTCCTGGCTGGAGCACAGAAGCTGCTTTGATAAACACTCCTGTGGTCAGTGTTTACTGTCCCTACCCCACAGACAATAAGGCTGCTCCTTGGAGTACAGCTCCCTGGCAGGACACCCATGGCAGTCTGGAAGGCTGGAGCTGGTCAGGCAGCCGGACAGCTGGGTGTGTCCATAGCTGTCCCTGCCCTGCTCTGTGACCTGTCCCATCACCCCCATGCCACGCCTCCTCTCCCATCCTGGAGAGGCACAGGAGCACCCCAAGGAGCGGTGACAGATCCCAGCTGCCACCTGCGCTGCTCCCACAGCACCACAGGGAATTCAGAGGCTGAGCGAAGCCATACCTTAAAGATGAGGTTTGTGCCCGGCAGGGATGGCTCCAGCCGAGGAAACACGGCCTGGGTTCAGCCAAGCCTCCCCAGGGCGGGGATGAGTCAGTGCAAATTGCTCAGAAAGCTGCTGGCTCCCACCGGTTTGGTATGGTTTTGTAAAAGCAAAACAAGGTATGTTTGGACAAAGGTAAGATTATGTTTGTGTTTACAGACAATCTGACTCCTGCATACAAAGAATGCTGTTCCTTGGACAAAAAACTAAAAATATCAGGAAATCAAAAGTAATGCAAATGATCTCGCTCTATAATCTTGCCAGAACAGAAGCAACACCAAAGCAGCTGAACAATAATCATGGTCTTAAATTTGACTTCTCTGACTCCTGCTTTGTTCAGTATTTTAATTATATTTTCAAAAAATTCTAAACCACTTCAGGTTTCAAAGCACTTTTTTATACATTGATTAATTCTCCCAAGGTAAAAATCATTATCCTCTTTTTGACAGAAAGAAAGTGAAAGGAGACACAACAAACTATTTGTCAAAGGCACAGACAGAACTGGTGGAAGGGCTGGTACTAAAACCCAAGAGTTTCTGACCAAGAGTTTCTGAAGCACCTTATTTTTTTCTCCAGAATCTACTTTTTAAAAGACAATAGCAACCAAAAAAAAAGTCCCAAAATGGATATATGTTTAGGAT
Organism: Corvus brachyrhynchos; assembly: GCF_000691975.1. NCBI lineage: Eukaryota > Metazoa > Chordata > Aves > Passeriformes > Corvidae > Corvus > Corvus brachyrhynchos. The sequence goes on along the minus strand of NW_008239859.1, from coordinate 21,957 downwards.
CAGGGCAGTTTATGGGGTAAAGGCCATGAGAAAAGCATGTTCATTAATTCACACTTGGAAAACTGCAGTGAATTCTCTAATAAATTGTTGCTAGGTTCCATATGGAGCACAAGCATGAAATCAGCCCACAGCACAAGCCGTCTTGCCTTGGACCATCAGTACCCAGGGTAATCCAGCTCCAGATTCCCACTTTCTGCTCTGGGGGTAAAGGACATCTGCAGGAGGATTTCTCTGGAGAGCTGGTGGGGAATGTGGCTGCTCGCTCCCGTGGATGGTTCCAGAGTGCCCTCTAACGAGGCTGCAGCTGCATTTCACACACCCAGGGACACCAGGAAAACGCAAAACGAGCCTTGTTTCCGCTTGAAAAGGGGGAAGCAGATGATAGACACTGACTGGTGACTGCTCCTGCACAGACATTTTACACTGCCCCGCAAGCCCTCGTTGGTAAATACCTCAGTAGGCAGCAGGACTATAGAGAAAGATGGGAAAATTCACAGTTCTCCCATTCCAAGAGAAGAAAGGATACTGAGTCAGGTGACAGTTAACCCAGTACAACTTTTTAAGATAAACTGAGTTTTACACAATCCGTAAGGAATTGCTGGATAACTTTTTAACATATGTAGTTAAATCAAACTTTACAAGAATAAGTTAATATCATCCATGAGGTTCACATATCAAAATGGAATCTGCTTGAATATATTCCTTAATACACTGGTGTACCATAAAATAGTGACTCTTTGGTCTGCACCCAAGAGTGCTCACAAGCTGCAGCGGCGAAACAGGACTGACCACAAGTTCATCCAGCAGACACATGGTTTATTGCCCAGTTCCCTTTCACCCAGCCACGTAAACTGATAAACCATCCTGCAAACCAAGGAAGTTCTTAGTGAGAAACAAACCCCACGCCGATCCTCAGAACAGAAATTCACTGGAATAATCTCAGCATCACGCTGTCAGAATCAGGCTGTTCCTTCCCCGTAAAGCTGTACCTACAGCTATGCCAGGAGAGCACAGCTGCTCAGTGTAGGCTCACAAGTCACAGCAGCTCCTCTGCAGCTCCTGCCCCCTCCCTCCCCGTGTCCTGCACCAAGGCATCCCACTCAGTGTCCCTCAACACCCCAGCTGGGAGCAGACGGTGCAAATGATCCTTTCCCAAGCTCCTACAAGACAGAACGCAAAGGGGCAGAAGTTCCTGAAGCTGCACTGCCCCCATCCTGCCAGATGTGTGTCAGAAACCTCCGAACAGACCAGGCAAACTCAGCCCAGGCGGCAAACTCACCCCGAGGGAGGGCGGTGACGGCGTCAGCTGCTGGGCGATGTCTGGGGGATCCCGCTGCCACCAGGAGCTGTGGGGAAGCAAACAGGCCTGTGAGCACTTGGCACACCGGCAACTCAGCACCTCAGCCCCACGGTCCCCTGCAAGCGCCTGGCTGAGTGCAGGCTGGGAGACAGACATTGGGAGGCATCAAATTCTTCCTTGAACCCCTCTCGCATGCTTGCCAACTTCTTTACTTCTTGCTAAGCATCTTTACTGTAATGTTAACATCATGAGGTGCTATGAGGGTGCTCCTCTCCCATTCCCTGGGGAGCCTGGGCAGTGCCCAGCACCCTCTGGGAAGAACCTTTCCTGATATCCAGCCTAACCCTCCAGTGGCCCAGCTCCAGCCGTTCCCTGGCTGCTGTCCCTGTCACAGAGAGCAGAGGTCAAAGCTGCCTCTCCGCTGACCCTGGGAGGAGCTGCACATTTCTTCGAGGCCTTCCCTCATATCCTTGGCAGAGCTGGAGATGTCATAAAGAGGAAATTATTTAAATGCATGAAATCCATGTGGAGCTTGGGTCTCTCTCGCCCTGGCTCAGTAACGTGGGACAAGAACCACAGCAGTGCCCAGCTCAGTGACCTGCACAGGAGCCAGAGCTCACCTGTGCAGACACACCCACAGCTCTGCTCCCCCAAACACACTCAGGGACTGAAGCACTGGACACAGAATTTGGCTGCAATATTATGAGAGAAAAAAGAGGCTTTGATGCATTTTTTAAGTCAGTCACTACCACGACAAGCAGGGGCAGGTACAGCCTGCAGGAACAGCAGCTCCAGAGCAGGACACCAACAGGAACCACTCCGGAGATGTCAGTTTCAAATCGGTTTCTGTGCTGCTACTGTTCAAATGTTTACACAACATAAATTAGACATTTTTTCCCTTTGCATAATATTTCCATTATCTTATTCTACTTTTTCTTCATTAGCAAATTCCTTCTTCACGCTCACGGTGTGGTAAGTGCACGGAATACACAACCTCATCCACAGGATACTGGTCAGAGAAGGCACAGAGCCCTCATGTTACAGGTGATCAGACAGAAGTTGAAGGATTTTTAACTGCTCCTGGTCTGATCAGATTCCAAAACACTTCATCTGTCTCTACCTTCATTCCCCACCTATTCCTCACACAGGAAACTGCAAGGAGGATTATTCTGTAAGAATTAGCAACACATGAATTTTTCTTCTGCTACAGAGGCAGTTGCCAAAACAGGTCTGTCCCGGCTGAGAGCCAGCACCAAGGGCTGTGCCCAGAGCAACAGCCCAAGTGAGTGGCAAAGCCGAGACTGAAGAAGCTGTAATGACATAAGAAGGGTTTATTGCCTGATTTTCACCTGCAGCCCACAGAGAGGATCTGCCCTAGGTCTCCCAGCAGGGAGCTCCCAGTTTGCACAGCTGGGAAAAGGACACCCTGCTCCTGACCTCAAACACCTGGACAAGACTGTCACCTGCCAGGCCCAAGTTAATGCCTTTTGGGCACATTGCAACACGAAGCCTCCACGTGAATTCTGAAAGAACCAAAGACTTTTATCCTCTGGGAAAACAGCTTTCCAGACTTCCAGTATCCCACGTATACACACCCCCTTCTTTCAGTTTTCTGCACAATTTTTCAGACTTTTGTCACTGACATCTGCCATAACTTCTCCAACACTGTATCAATTTCTTACACATTCACTCACTAAGAGATGAACATGTGAACCTGGAGGATGTTCAGCCCCTGGCACATGCCCTGTTTCTGTTCATGTATTTCTGTTCCTTAGCTCCTCTGCGACCAGCCCTCCCTCCAGTGCTCCTGGTTACCAAGGGAGCTGCTTGAGGAGGCTGTCAGACCACCAAGAATCCTCAGAGAGCTACAAAAAATGTATTTTTATTTAAAAACATACTACACAGACTGTGATGGGAAGCTGTCCTGGGCACCAGCCTTGGCATGGTACCAAGATCCTCCTGCCACTTGGGCCCACCCAACCAGGCCGGTCGGGCCCAGCCACAGCAGCAGCACCTTGTCACTGCCCAGCTCCCCTCGGTGCCAGCAGGACCTCGAACAGCAAAGGTCACAAACCTGCCTTGGGCTCAGCCAGTGACTGAACCAAGATGTGGGCAGTGCAGCAGCTGAGTCCCACTCATCCACGGCTTCCATTTAACAGCTGAGGCAGGGTTTGTCCTCAGGTCATTCCTACACTCTGTGTCACACCACCACCACCTTTGTTAATTAACCTGTCAGGCTGCACTAGAGTTCAGTTCCTCAGAAAATGCAAGTATGTGGTTCCAAGCACTCATCAGTTGATTTAGATGCTGAAATCCCTTCCCAAGAAGGAACACCAGCGGAGGGAATCTCCTTTCCACGCACATGTGGTTCAGCCTTTAATTTCTACATTCATTGCACCTGCAGCATCTAATTACACACAAAATTTTACCCGCTCATTTTATTCCACTCCTGCTGCTGACATCGCGTTAACAAGCTATCTTTCTTTTCCTAAAACACGTTTTATCTTTCTATGTGTGGACAACACTCGTGATACTTCCAATTCCACTGACTCTTCTTTCCCATTCTCCACAACATTTCAAATCAGTAGCAGGGTGTTTAAAACTGAAACCCACCGCCGCCCGGGGCCGGACTGCCACGGATTCCTTTGGTTTATTAACTTGTAGTTAACTCGCTCAAGCCCGTGGAACTCCTGTTGATCGCGTCCCGCCGCTCCGCGCAGCTGGAAGGTGTAATCCCCGTAATTCTGACCGCGCTCCCTCCGCCCCGCTCCCCGCACGCTC
>NW_008239859.1:5164-16959 GCF_000691975.1 Corvus brachyrhynchos | reverse complement strand
CGCGGCCCCGCCATGGCGTACCGGGAGCTGGTGCGGCGCTGGCACGAGGCCGTGCGGGCGGCGGACCGCGGGCACTGGGACGCTGCCCTGGACACCTTCGGCGGCATTGCCGAGCCTCCGGCCAGGATCTGCTTCAACATGGGCTGCGTGCAGCTGCTGGCCGGGAGGCCCGAGGCGGCCCTGAGGGTGAGCGGGCCGGGCGAGCACCGGGGGAACGGGAGGTCCGGGGATGGGCGGCTCGGCTGCCCCGTGTCCGTCTCGGAGGGAGTGATGCTGAAACTGGATTTGAAATCCAGCGTTTCCGCGTCCAGCGGGAATGCGAGTGGAGATGTTGAAGGGTGATTGGTTCAAGGAAAAGATCTGGCAGAGTGAATATTAGAAAAGTTAAAAAGGTTGAGGTTAAAAAGGTGGATGTGACTGTTGAGGACGTGGGTCAGCGGTAAACTCAGTGATGCTGGGTTAGAAGTTGGACTAGATCTCTGAGGCCTTTTCCAACCTTAATGATTCTGTGATTCCATGGTTCTCTAAATACTATGAAAACCCAGAAAAGTGGGAAATTTCAAAGTGTTGCAGAATAATTTTGAAACAAGATAGTAGAGAGTTCTCAAATTAGATACCAGAAACTGCATCTGACAATGTACCTCAAGTTTTGCTTAAGCTAAATCAGTTAAAATTATGTCCTTTAGGTGAATTTAGCTCATTATCATGTGAAAACCACACCTCTAGAGCTCAGGCAGCCTGATTCTAAGCGAAGACCTCAACCCACTGGTCATGCACAATAAATTTAAAATGTATTGTAGCTTTAAATCAAAGCAGGAAAAGGATTGTCCAATAGCTGTTCAGTAGGCATGGATTTAGACGTGAGATGGGTGTGTTTTGAAAGTACAAAAATGCTGCTTGGCGGTGGAGACTGCCAGAACAAAGCTGCTGTGCTGGAAAACCACCACCCTTGGGAAGGGAGAGGAGGTCCCCTGAGGAAAAGCCTTTTTGTGACAGCTCCTGGCATGTCTGCACATCCCTCCATCCGTCCGTCTGTCTGTCTGCAGTGAGGAAATGCAGCTAAACCTTTCCTCAAGCAGCGTAAAGAAGAACTGAGGCTGTGCCGGAGGGGCTGGGGCAGCGCCGTGGAGCCCTGGGCAGGGCAGTGGCTGTTTGGGGCACAGTGAGCACATGGCAGTGGTGCCCAGGAGAGACTTTCCAGCCCCAGTCAAGGGGCAGCGACTGGGAAGAAGCTCAGCTCTACTTCTGTGTAGATCAACGGTTGTTATTTCATTTATGGCCCAGTGAGGCAGACGGTTCCAGCAAGGTGTGTGCGGGGTCACGGAGACACGGTTTCACCCTGCAGTGCTGTCCCTGTGCAGGCAGAGTCAGGGAAGGCTGGGCTTTCAGGAGCTGCTATCTCCATGTGGTGTCTGCAGTGATAAGGGAAGTAGGACACTCGGCTCTCCCAGCACACTGAACCACGAGCTGCTGCCAGCTCTGCGAGCACTCACCTCTATTTATCTGTGACCCTGAAGCACAGGTACTGACTTAGAGGCCACTGTGGGCAGCCCTGCAGCTTTCTCCCTCTCACCCTTTCCTTACTCCTCACATCAGCCTTCCCCAGCCTGGCCAGTCCCGCTGCTCCCACTGTTCTGGCAAACTCTGCTTCAGGCTACAGTTTTCCCATTTTAAGAAGCCAGATGGCCAATGCAGCTTGTTTATGTTCAGTCCATTGTAGCAATGAGGGGTAAAAACCTGAAGCTCAGCTCACATAGAGCCAAGACCCAAAAGATGACTGGGAGCTGTGTCCAGCCCCTCAGAGCTGGGCAGGAGCCCAGGGATAGCCTCCATGAGGGCAGCTGGGATATGGCTGGCTGGGTGTGAGTGCCTGGGCACTGACAGGACAGATCCCAACTGATCCTTGGGATGTGCCTGTGCTTTTCTCCTCAGGCATTCAATGAAACCATTGCGAAGGACAACTCCCTGGCTGTGGGCTACTTCCAGAGAGGGTTTGTCCACCTGCAGCTGGAAATGTGAGTGAAGTGCACGGCCAGCACAGTCTTTGCTTCTCTCCTTTCAGTCCTGCTTTATTCCTAAACCTAAATGATTCTTTGATTCCAAAATTCACTTCTTCCAGCAACCTTACAAGGTTCACAGGGTCTGCTTGGCCTTGGAAACCCTGTCACAGGTCAGCAAGTCTTATCTCTGATAAGAGCTGCACAGCTCTGGGGCCCCAGGGGTGGCTGACACATGACGTTGCTGTCCCACACACACAGAGACTCCTGGATGCCACAATGTTATGTTGCCATTCAGATTTTCTTTGGGAATTAAAAAAATGTAATTGTGCTGCTTGGTGTGGCTTCACATGAGTCTCGCCTTCCTAAAAATGCAGCCTGCACACTCTCCTGCCAGCAGACTTCGGGGGCCTGATCTCAGTCTCACTGATAAAATACTGAGATTGCTCCAGAAGTGTCATGGGATTGATTACTCATTGTTTCCACAATCACAGTTAAATCACAGTGACATCCTCCTCAACGAGCTGGGTGAAGTATTTTATAGATCTGATCTTACCTTTGAGTTCAGTTATTTTCTTTCCTGTTGTTTTCCTCATATTTTCCAGACCTTAACCTCCACAAAATGCCTGTCTTTATTTCTGGGAGGGAGTTAAAGTGAGCAGTTCTGGCTTCTCAAGTGGAGGGGCTGTGCCTGGGGCTGGTGGAGCCCCGGGCAGGGCTCTCTGGAGCTGCTTCACCAGCAGCAGAGCAAACGTGCCCCAAGCACAGCCACTGCAGGGGCAGCACAGCTGGCAGCTGCCTCCAGCACTCCCGGGCTCCTTCCTTCATCAGAAGCTGCTCCCACCCACCCACACCCACCTGGGCACCTTCTCTTGGTTGGGTGCCCACTGCACAGCCCTTCCTGGACCCTTCTTTCACCACCTGCAGCCTCAGTGGGCACCTGCGTGGATTTCAGTTGCATATCTGGTGTAAATTCAGACAAATTCCCTCCTTATCCTCAGAGGTTCTCTATATTTCTAAATTTTGAGGTTCTAAATCTTAAGTTTCTCAATTTTGATGCTCTGGCCATGTGTGTGCCCTCCCTGCTCCCCATCAGCCAGGTTTCCAGCCCTCGATCCTCCTGGGACACCTGCTGGGACAGGCAAGGAGCTCCCAGCAGTGGATAATCTTTGTTCTTTACAAAGGTGACACGTGTCTGGTGCAGCTCTCCCTGCACAGGCTGCAGAGCAGAACACGTGTTACTTGCTAGTGTGATTTTTGAGCTTCTTAAACAGTCTCCAGCTTTTTCAGGCTCAGTTTCCTGTGCTACCTCTGTGTTGCAGGTATGAAGAAGCTCTCTCTGACTATCACATGGCCTTCAGTCACCTCAGACAAAATCCCTTCATCGATTACAAGCAGCTGGGGCTGAGGCACATCCTCTATGCCTGGGAGGTAAGAGTCAGCCTGGCTCAGCAGTCCTTCCACGCTGTTGGGGGTGTCAGTAGCAGGCATTAGTGACACAAGACTTTTTCAAGAAACTACATTAGAACTGTAAAAAAATTCTGCTTGCACTTTTTTAAAAGTAACTTAATCATAAAAGTTGTAAACCAACACAATCTCTGGAAAGTTTAGCAAATGATGCAGTTTGAAAAGTATAATTGTTCAGAGGAGGTGCACAGGAATTTGTATGTTGAGGGTTTTTTATCTTCTCTATATGTAGACAAAGTGGTGGCTGCCCCATCCCTGGAAGTGTCCAAGGCCAGGTTGGGCAGGGTTTGGAGCAAACTGGTCTATGGAAGGAACTGGGGATGGAACTGGGAGCTTTAAGGTCCTTCCCAACCCAAACCAGTTTGGGATTCTGTGTAGTATTTACACTTCCATGCATGTAAATACACATCAGTTTCATGAGCTCCTCAGCTCTAAGAGCTGAGAGAGGTTGAAACACTGACAGATGAGAACAGAGCTGATGCATAATGCAGGCTCTGGGAAATTCAGGTGCGTGGAAGCCTCTTTCCAGCTGCAGCAACTGATCTTAATATTCCTTCTGTGCGTGAACTTACACCCTGTTTGTCCCTGTAGTGCTTCATCCTGCACCTCTTACTGCCACACAGAGCCAGCCTGCCACATCCTGTTCAAGGAAGCTCAAAATCTGAACTGACTGTAAATTTTTGTAATATTTGGACATATGCAAAGGATTCCTAGAAACTGTCCTTTTCTGGAAGGGGTCATTAGTTTTTTCTGAGTCCACAGGCACAGACTGAAAGGCGGATACAGGAAAGAGGATTTAACTCCTTACTTCCGTGAGAGTGAGGAGTCATTGTGTAACTCCAGTCAAGCATCTTGGGCAATTTTCATGCGCCTTATACCTGGCAGGAGGAAGCTATCCCTGGCATCCGTGGTATTACCCAAACCTCCCTGGCTTTAACAGCTTCAGTGCCACGGCGCTGCCTTCTCTTGGCAGTGAGCAGTTCCCTGGGAAAGGGGCAGGGCTCAGGAGTGTCCTGAGGAGGCTGGGGCCCTTCCTGCTGTGGACACACAACCCCTCACTCCAGGCATCACCAGGACAAGTGCTGGCACCGTGCTGGCCCTCCTGACTTGGGATCAGCATCCTGATTCAGCTGGATCTCATTCTGACCAGGAGCTCATTCTTCAAAATCCACAAACATCATCTTCCAGCAGAATTGTGCCATCAGCTTTCCCCGTGTGTGGCCTCTCATGTGCTGCAGCTGACCTGCTCATGGGAGATACATGCAGGGTTTGCAAACCCAGAAATGTTTGCCTCTTGCAAGGCTGTAGCACTTCTGACAGAGTGAGAGCTGCTGCCTCGCCTCCCCAGGAGGGCCCGTTCCTGCAGTTCCTGTACATGTTCTGGGTCGCCATTCCCCACTCTCCCAAACAGAGTCTTCTACTGCCATGATTAAGGAGTAAAGGAAAAGCATCCTGTGAGCTCCAGCCTTGTCCTGGGCAGGGCATTCGGCCAGGTACACACCTCAATTCCCAGCTGATAACCCTATCACAGGAGATAAGGAGCTGTTTGACAGCGCTCTGCCTGTGGCCCAGCAGCTTTCCCACACACCAAGTGCTGGCCAGTGACAGGGAGAGATCTCCCACTCTCAAAATAGACCCCAGCTCCCCAACACCCTGTCTGCAGCACTCCCACAGCCTGCGCTTCCCCAGGAACACACTGACATGCTGCTGAAGGGTGACAAGCTACAGTTGACAATTCACACATTCACAGCCCACTGCAACACGAAGTAGTTTCAATTCAGTTATTTTGCAGTGACAGGGAGTCAATTAAAAAGCCATTATGTATTTGCATGCAGAAAGAAACCCAAGAAAAGCTTCCTGGCCTTTCAGATGCAGGAAGGATCAGATTTAAAATGTGTGGTACCAGAGTCTTCACCTGCTGTCCCCATGTCTCTCCTCACCTTGACCAGCAGCTCCAGCACACCCAAGCTTTTATCTTTTTACTTTCTGATTGTGAAGTTTTCCCAGCTATGCTGCTCAGAGCACCTCTCCTGTTGCTGCATTTGTGATATTTCAGTGCCTGTCCCTGTTTCTGGGCTGAGTTCAGTTTTTTTTTGTGTCCCTTGGTCCCAGCCCTCTGAGTCCCTTCCCTGTGCCCACTCCAGGTGCTGTACAGCACTGCAGCAGTGCAGTGCCACCTGCAGCAGTGGCAAGAGGCCAGAGTCACCCTAGAGAAGGCTGTTGTGTGGAGACCTGAAAGAAGAACAGCAATCCTGGAGCTGGCCCTTGAGCGGGTGCAGGTAAGGCCACCTCCGTGAGTTCCTGGGCGTGCATCGGGCTTCCCTTCAGGGATCTCTGCTGAAAGTTGTCTGTTTGAGTGTTCCTGCCATCCACCCACCTGCCTGGCCACCTGCTAACACAGTCTAAGCCATTTGCACATGGTGCTCTGCTGAATTTTTTGATCGAGGAACTCCATCAGCACCAGGTGCTTCACTGCCCAGAAACACCATAGTGGAGAATTTTGGGATGACCTCTGAGGCTGGGAACGTTGCTTCCCGGTCCCTAATGTTCAGGAGCTCAGTTCCATTTGTGCTTGTCCTGCAAAACCAGTTGCCTTGTGCAGTGTTTCAAGTGCAGGTCTGGAGAGTCTCCCTTTTCATGGCACTGGCTGACTTTTTTTGAGTCCCTTTGGCCTCAGGAACAATTGGTGGAAGCTCAGATATTGATGTCAATCGCTTTTGGAGCTCAAGTAGGGTGTGAAAGTGTTTCTAGGGCTGCTTCTAAGTAAAAATTTCCTGTTAGACTCCTTTATGATCTGGAAACATTTGCAAATCTCTGATTTGCTCTTCCTGATGGATTCATTAGTTTTCTACCTTCATGCTTTGTTTTTAATCTGACCATCTCTTCTGGCATCACATTAGTGCTTTTCTAGTGTATTGTTTATATTTGCTATTAGCAGGCTACTCAGTGGCTGAACAGAGAAAACATTTGAAGTCAAATAGAAAAGCTGTTTAGAAGATTTGTTTAATAAACTTTCCTGCACTGCACCCTTCCCACCCACCCCATTCCAGCAGTGTCAGTCCTTGCCCCCACACTGGTGAGGGGCTGCTGAGCTCTCAGTTTGCTCCTGCTTTTGTGGAGCCTGAGTGGCCTTTGTTGAGGTCACAGCCGAAATTTTTGCCCCAATGTCTTCCTGGAGCTGCTCTTGCACACCTGAGCTGTATTTGCTTTTCAGTGCTCTGATGTTTCATTCAGTATGAATTGATGGCTTTTCCTTTGCCTGCTTTCCCCAACCCAGGACCACCTGTTTTTAGAGCCCATGCTGGTTCCTCTCGGGGAGCTTTTCAGACCACGAAAGAAGGAAGTTGAGCAGCTGGATTCAAAAGATTTCCTGGGTAAACCCAAGGTAACAGGCACATAATTGTCAAGATTAACAGCAGCAGAAAAAATCCTGCCTCTGCCATCTCCAGAGAGCAGTGATGTGGGGGGACCCAGAGCAGGATGGGCAGTGCTTGCAGCCAGTCCAGACAGCTGGGACACAGAAGCCAAATTTGTTAGAATTGCCACCCCTTCTGCCAAAAAATGCACTTTGGCACTAACATACCTTCCCAATCTTGGTCACTTTAAAGTCTGAAAGGGCTGAGCAGGTTCTCTGGGAACCTGTGGTTGCCCTTTTGCTGACAATGATATTTTTAAGAGGGGCACACTGTCCCAGCCTGCTGCTGCTCAGTCCTGCGTTCCCAGTGGGACAGGTGGGCACTTGGGGGACAAATGCTTTGTCCCATCCCTTAATTCAAGGCAGCAGAGAATTTCTCTGACCCCTTCTGTGACCAGTGCAGTCAGGACAGAGAGCTCCAAAACTAATAAAGGAAAGGGAAAGTAATAAATTCACATACTTTTAAAGAAACCTTGGAAAGACTGAAAAAAATGGGACACAAATGGTTGAAGGTGTCTTGGGAATCCAGCTCTGCCTCTCCCACTGTGTGCACAGCTCTACACTTTCCCTGACCTTGGGATGCCAGAAGGAAACAGGTCTGAGCAAATGATCTTGGATGAAGTTTGGGGGTCTGTTCGTCCAGCAAAGATTCACTCATTGCTTTGTTCTCTGACAGGTGATCTCATCCATCATTCCCAACGATGAGTACATTGGCTTCGAGCCTCTCAGGCCTCAGGTGAGCAGGACAGGGCTGTGAAAGGAGGAATGGAGCTGTCACAGAGCTCCAGAAGGGGGCTCAGATCCAAACACCATCGGGGGAGGAGTGGACTCTTGGAAAAACGAGTGCAATACCAGCCTGCATCCATGGGGATGTTCAGAGCCAGGCTCAGCACCAGCTGTAAGGCACTCAGTGATGGGAATCTCCAGCCCGTTGAAGAGGCATTTTTGACTCCTCACCATGTCAAAACAGCAGTGCTTTGCTGTGCTCAGCGCGTCTCTGCTCATCACTTCAGTAAATGTGTCCGTGTGAGCACAGCTGCCTTGTACTGTGCTGGGAGTTCCTTGGAACCAGGGCAGGGGGAAGAGATTTTTTTACTTCCTGATGAGATAAAGAGGGAGGGTAAGGAAGAGAAGATGCATCCTGGTAAGATGTGGAGCAGCAGACTTTTTCTGGGTGGTGTGGAGTGACAAATGGGGTCAAGAATAAAGATGAAATGGCACAGTCAGGAGATAAGGTGGCACTGCTGCTGCAGGAGGCACTGTTACAAACAGATCCTGTTGTTTCTCCCACAGAAACAGGGCTTTTATGAACCCAGTCCCGATGCTCTGCGGTGAGTGCTCAGTCCCACCTCGGTCTAACCCTTCTCTCACTACTGTTCAGAAAGTCTTTTGTTCTCCAGAGTCTTTGTGTAAGACTCCGAGGGCTCCACGCCCACTTCTCACCAGGGGTGGAGTGAAGTACAAAGGCTTCTGTGGCTGCAAGGGACACTGCAGGTCCTCTGCATCCCTGCAAGAGCCTCTGGGCAGTTTGCAGGACTTGAGTGTCTTGGGAGACAGGCATGGATCGTGGCATGGCTGGGGAATGGAAGCAGAGAGGTTGTGGGACCTGCCCAGGTCTGTGGCAGAGGATGTTCAGCTTTCCCATCATAATTCCCAGGACAATTCCAAATACTCACTACCAGCCCTAATGTCCTGAGCCAAAATCGCGTTCAAACCCCAAGGAAGGAATTTGTTTTGGTGATACTGTACCAGCAATACTTCAGGGCTGAGTTGAATAATTGTTTTGATCTTGACAGTGTTTATCAGTACAATGAAAATGCAGCTGCATTTGGCAAATCAGTGTTTCTCAAGCCCCTTTTGCTCCCAGTTTTGCTTTTTTGCTCCCCGAGGAGCAGCAGTGGAAATCACAATTTCCCAACACCCCCAGCTTAGAGCCCGTGCCACTGGGGTTGGTGCAGTGTGGCGGCTCAGAGGCGTCAGCACCGGCGCCCCAGGCCGGTGCAGTGCTCTCCTCTCCCCGCAGGGATGCCGAGTCCGGCTACCACCGAGTGGTGTCCCGGTAACGCCCCGACATCCCCGGCGCGCAGGTGAGGGACACAGCCCCGGGGACAGGGGGGACACAGCCCCGGGCACAGCTGGGGGATGCAGCCCTGGGGACAGGTGGGGGACACAGCCCCCTGAGCACAGTCCTTGTGCCACCCTGCAGGGCAGGGCAGGAGCTCAGGAGCTCCTTTCCACACCCCCCAGATTTCCTGGCACTGGGCTCTCACCAGCCTCTGCCATTCATCTCTGTAGATCCACAGGGGTGGCTTTCAGGCTCTCCACCATAGGGGATCCTATTGTGGAGTTGTAGGACACCAGACCTCACCAAGGCCCACCATTTAGAGCAGGATTTGTCCCCTGAGAGCTCTGATGGAGCAGAGGAGATGGGCTGGTCCTTACCTGGTCTGTAGTGCCTCTGTTAAATGAACTTTGGGGAGCTTTGGGGAGGGTTTCAGCTGTGCAGGCAAGTTTTATGACGGGCTCTAGAGAAGACCTAAGGACTTAAAGCCCAGCAAAGCTGACATCTTCCTGCAGGCCAGGGAGCTGTAGGGTAAAGAGGCTGAATAGAAACAGATAAATACAACATGGAAGATCTTTTGTTGGCAGAAGCCATTTCTCACCTGTTTACCTCAGTTTTTGAAAGAGCCATTTTATACCCGGATTGGGTTCAGTGAATGTATTACCTGCCTATCTTTCAAAAAAAGTCACAAGATTCTTCATAAGACTACTATAAACCAGTGAGGTGTTTGAGCAAGAGAGGCAGCTCTCTGAGGACTGGTAAAAATACAGAATTAAAGGTTGGGTATAAATGAACAGGTTTTTCTTCCTTTCATTTTTAAAAAGAACAGATATCCCCACAGCAAATCCTCTGTGACATCAGCATTTAGCATATTCCTAAGTGACATAGGAATAGGGATAGAGCCTGAAGCATCTGGAGCTAACAGAGAACAGTTACACAAGTATTTGGATGTGCCAGTTGACTGCTCAGTGAAGTGCTGGGTGAAATTCAATGTAGAAAAAATAAAAATAGATTCTCGATAGAAAAAAAAGCATTGTCAGCAAAAAAATTGCAATGCTGAGTTGAAATGAGCAGCAGTGATTGTCAGAAGATGCAGAAATGCTGCTGGACTGGTATCCCTGGCCATCCTTGCTGCTCTCTGCCTGAGCATCTGTCCTGGGAGCAGGGTGGGTGTTTCGCCTGTTCCACTGCAGCCACTCGCAGCAGCTCTGCTCCCAGCAGGAAAAGCTGCAGAAGGACCCTTGGAATCTGTCCAGCAGTTTCTGAGCACAGGGCACTGGGGTGGCTGGGGGTGACCCCGGGTCCCCTGGGCACACTGGTGTGGCCGTAGGGTGACAGGAAGTGCTGGGGCTGGGCAGGGTCACTGGGCTCCTCTCTCACCCTGCTCTGCTCTGTGTCCCTCTGCAGAAGCTGCACATCCCGAGCTCTCTCCTGGAGCCTGCCTCAAGGATGGATAAATGGGTGAGCTGGCAACCTTGCAACCAGGAGGAGGGAGGGACCAAGACATACATCTGGGACATTTATCTGTAAGATTATCACAGGATGGGACAACTGGAGAGTATGAAACACTGAGATTATTGACAGAAGACCAGGTGCTCTTATGTGGGAAAAACAGAAGAGTTAGGAGTAGGAAAAATCCGTTTGACTCAGGAGAACTTCATCTCCCAGCTCCACCACAGGCATAGCCACACATAATCCCAATCATTTTCCATCTGAGTCCAGTGTGCAAAGGTGCAGCTCAGCCCCCATTTCCTGTGAGGGATTTTTCAAGCACATGGTTGTTCTGATGTCGCTATGATTTTTTAAATTGCTCTTTTTCCCCCTCCAAATGAATCCCTGGCACACACTTGGGCATTTGCTCCATGGATGTGTCACTGTGAAGCAGCCCAGGTGGGGAGAGGCCTCAGCATGGTGTGAGCAACCACCACCAACCCAGCAGGGAGTAGGGGGCCAAGGAAGTATCCACAAACCTTTGCCCACAGGAGCCTGAGTGCTGCACCTCATCCAACCATTCCATGAGCTTCTCTCCGTGGGGCTCTCCCCAGGGTTACCCCCACAAATCTGTAGCTGGCTGCAGCCTGTCACACACCAGCCTTGTCCAGCTCCCGTGTTTTCTGCTGTCTCCTTTCTGATGCTGTTCTGTTGCAGAAGATCAGCACTGGGATTCCGCTTCCTCCTGCCCAGGTGCCTCCCAGCCGCCTCCATGCGAAGCAGAAGCCAGGTAAACCCTGGGCAGAGCCCTCAGTGGGTGAGGCTGTGCCCAAACGCTGCTCTTTGGGGGGTGTGGGGAGGTGGTGGCCCCACCGCAGCCTCTGCTGACTGCATGGCTTTTCCCCTGCCCTTGTTCTGCTCTGCAGATCCTCCTGGGGGAGAAAATGCCTCTGCTGGTGATGCCAGTGCCCACATGGACTCCGAGGTGAGGTGCTCCACAGGCTGAAGCTGGCACAGCCTCAGGAGACCAGGGCTGTGAAAAGTGCAAGACTCTTGCCCAAAATTCCTGAGCTGCTCCCAAATCACCAGGGAAAAACCTTCCTCCTTTCCCATTCTAAACAGAAGCCCCCATGTGGTCTTTCCTCCCTGTGGATGACAGTTTGCGACCATCCCACTTTGTAAGACAGCCCAAGGGTGACCTGTTGCCACCCTCCGAGGCACCAGGAGCACCAAACACATCAGAGTTCTTGTGCACACGCATTGCACCCCACTTTGCAAGAGGCAGTTGTCTTTGAAAACCCCGCTGTCCCTTCCCCCCCGTTTGGACACCGCGCAGGCTGGGATTGTTGGGGTGTCTGTGCAGGGCCGGGAGCTGGACTGGACGATCCCGGGGGTCCCTCCCAGCTCAGGATACTCCCATTCT
>NW_008239859.1:0-5044 GCF_000691975.1 Corvus brachyrhynchos | reverse complement strand
ACAGCGGGGCACGCTCAGGTACGGGCTGTGGGGCTGATGGGGCAGCAGCCATTGCCCTCATTGGACACCCGCATCCAGCTGCCTCTGGGCTCCTGGGGACATTTATCCAGGGCCGAAGCCCCAGATCCAGCAGAGATGTGGGCACACGGTCTGCCTTGAGGGCAAACCTCACCTCGGCATTTGGGTTAGGCAGCAGCGTGATCCCCGTGGTGAAGCACATGCCGTTCCTCTTGTAATCCCCCTCCCAGTGTACATAAAGGGCTCAAGGAGGGCTGAAGAGGGACTTAAGACAAAGGCATGGAGTGACAGGACAAGGGGGAATGGCTTCGAACTGACAGAGGGCAGGGTTGGATGAGATATTAGGAAGAAATTATTTCATATGAGAGTGGTGAAGCCCTGGCACAGGCTGCCCACAGAGATTGTGGACTCCTCATCCCTGGGGCTGTTCAAGGCCAGATTGGATGGGGCTCAGAGCAACCTGGTGTAGTGAAAGCTTGCCTGCCCATGGCAGGGGGTTGGAACTAAATGGTCTTTAAGGGCCTTCCGAGCTAAACCATTCTATGATTCTGTCATTCTATGAGCCTTGGAAGCCTAAAGGATCTTTCCTAGGAAACTGTACCATTGTCAAGAAAACAGGGGAACAGAAGGAAAAACTCTGTGTAGATGCAGCTGCTGCATACTGGGTGTTCTCCTGCTTGGCTCAGCCTTTGCAGTAACACGGATCAATGCAGAGTCAGGCAGAAGATCCTGGGGTGGGGTCTCCCTGACTGTGACACCCCTTGGGACGCACAGTAGCATCAGGACAGTTTAGGATCTTTCCCTCAAGTTAGTGTGTGAGGAGGTGACAGTGACTCCCCACAGTGCCATTTCTGCCTGCTGAGCAGGGGGGTGGCCCCATGTCACTGTGCAAGGGGACAAGCTCAGAGCTGGCCTGCAAAGGGGACTGTGAAGACTGAGGGTGGCAGAGGGCTGGGCTTGCCTCCAGGCTTGGCTTTAGAGGAGATGATTTGGTCAGCATTAATGAGCCCTTGCAGCTACAGGCTCCCGGATGGCACAGAGCTGGGGACAGTGTCAGGACAGGAGGACCTGGGGAAGGTGTGGCAGCAGCTGACGGACGGCAGGCTGACGCTCTGCTGCCAGGTACGTGGGCTGGGACAATGTCTGTGCTGGGCTGGGCTCCAGCCTCTGCTCTGCCTTGCAGCCTCCATGCTGGCTTTTCCCTCCAGGACTCGGACTCCCACTCGGGCAGACCTGTTCTCTACCGGATGCTGGCTCAGCACTCTTACCTGGCACAGGGACCGGGGGACCTGGAGTTCAGCAAGGGAGATGTGCTGGATATCCTCTCTGAAGGTAGCTCTCCAGTCCTGCTGCTGGGCCAGGCTTTTGGAGTCTGCTCTGGGAGTGGATTGGGGAAAACATGGCCTCTCCAGTTCTGTCTCAGGTTCATACTCTCAGGAGTTACAGGCTTGCACTGGGTTTGCAGTGTTTGCAGATTCCAGACATGAAAACTCTCACTAACCCCACTCATATGGGCCAGGGCTCATTCTTACTCCTTTATGTTTTCCAGTGAACGAGGACTGGCTGGAAGGATGCTGCAATGGCAAGACTGGCATCTTCCCCAAATGCTTTGCTACCCAGGCCAGCTGTGGCTTCCTATAGCAAACAGGAGCCTTTTTCTGCCTGACTGCACCCCCAGGGGTGAGAGACACTGGTCCCAGCTCATTTGTGCCCCAGCCAGGAGCTCTGCTGTACCTGGACAGTGGATATCTCCCACACTGGGGTCAGTTCCAGCAGTGATGGCATTTCCTACAGCCTGTTCCCAGACCTGGCATTTTTACCTTGTGCTTACACTGCCAAAGATGTGTCTGTGCAGAGCAGAGAGCAGGGAGAGCGATCTGGGGTTTGGCTGTGGGAACTGTCCATGTGTCAGCTCCTCTGGGTAGGAAGATGTTCCTCTGGGTCGGAGGAGGTTCCCCTGGCTGGAAGTCTTCATCCCCTCTCCCTTGTTGCTTGTGTTTAGGCTGGGAAGGCTGAGCCTCACTCCCAAAGCCAAGGGTGGCTGGCTGGGAGCAGGGGGCAGAGCCCTGTTCCCCAGGCCCTCAGGTCACATAACCTTATCTCCACCAGCCAGAGGTGCTGCTCTTTCCAAAGGCTTTTGGAACCACTTTGCAGTGGGATTCATGGGATAACACCATGAGTTAGGACCACCATCTTCCATAGCAAATACCCTATGGACCTGACCATTCTTGGCCAGATGCCTTGGGCACTTTTCTTAAGCCTTAAATCCAAGGTGGGATCTTGGAGCACAGAGAAGAGACAGTTGTGGAAAGCCACTGTCAGAGCAGCTCTGGGTTGGGGGAGAGGCCTGGAGGCCCTGGGAAAAGGGCTGGCTGGGAAGTGCAGTGCTGGGCTGTGCTGCAAGGCCTGAAAGCCCTGTCCAATTCCTGCAGCTGGGCTGGGCTGGGCTCTGCTGATCTAAATAAAACACTCAAGTGCCTGGAGCTGGAACCTGTTCTGGATTTGGTGTCTTGACAAAACTTGGCTATGTAACTTGAATATAAAATAAACCCTGCACCAGAGTTGGCAACTCTTAAATCAAATTCCACTTGTGTTTTTCTGCTGAGATATGCCAGTAAGTATTTTTAAAGACAGCTGACAGTGTCTTTGGGAAGAGATTCTGTCACATACTACAAAAATACTGCACATCTTGCACACGGCAGGATACAGATGATGTCATCTCTCTGCTCAGAGTTAGGTGCCCACCACAGCTCTCCATTGGCAGTTGCCTCCCAGGGCTGTTGGAAGAGCAGCCCAGCAGGACTGGGAATGCCAAGGAAACTGTGCTAGGCTGAGCAGTGATATTCATATTTGAAAAACAAAACTGATTTTATTTCTAGTTTGAATTTTTCTGGCTTCAGCCAGCCAGCAAGTCTCAGTCAGGTTTTGGCAGTCAGATTAAAGGAGTCTTCCTCTTGGAGAGAGATCAAGACACCTTTGTCATCTTCAACATTCACAGAGATGACCCAGTCAGATCTCCTGAGCAATTGAGATGGGTCTAATGCCCTCATTCTTCTCCACTTTCCACCTCTTCTGCACCACTTCCCTGCCTGGTTTAGTGGGCAGGATGCCTCTAGTCAGGAGGCTGGGAGCTACTTTGTTTTCCAGAAACAGTGCAGGAAAACGGCCACCAGGCCTGTCACGATGGCCAGCACGAGGAAGGAGACAGCCCCTGCCCACAGGCCGGGCTGGTGGCCCTTGACGTGCCGCAGAGCCTCGGCAGGGATCATGTTGGTGAAGTTCAGCATGAAGCCCAGCGTCCAGCCGATGTCTGTGTTTGCTGCCTGAGGGGAGACAGCACGTGGCATCATCCCAAAGTACCTCTGCCAGGCACCAGCAGCTCAGTGTGAGGGGCTCAGGGGCAGCTCTCCCGTGAGCTGTCCCAGCTGCCGTTTCACAGGGACCAGGCTGTGCTGAACCTGATCTTGCCAGCAGCAGCTGCACAAAGAGCTTTCCTGCCCCCCCTTCCCCAGGGCTAAGGGACAGCTGAACATGGATGACTGCTCTGATCCAGGTGTGCCTCTGTGACTTGCACATGATTTCGGATCTGCGCTTTCCTCCATCCCCATAATCCTTCTAATTTGGCTGCAGAATCCGTAAGGTCAGAAAAGACCTTTCAGACCATCGAGTCCAACCATCAGCCCAGCACCACCACCATGTTCACCACTAAGATGTGTCCTCAAGTACCACATCCACACATTGTTTGAACACTTCCAGGGATGGTGACTTCCAGGGATGGTCACTGCTCTGGGCAGACTGTTCCAAAGCCTGACCCTTTCCATGAAAAAAAATGTCCTAGTACCTAACTAAGCTGCTACTGGCACAACTTGAGGCTGTCTCCTCTCATCCTGGAAATATTCTGGCCAGGCCATGCTCTGGTTCAAAGCGGTCATGGGGCCACCATCACCTCTCTGATAACAACATCAGAGACCAAAGTGGACAAATCCTGCTCTGCTTTTCCCTGACCCCTGTAAAATCAGTTACATCCACAGCAGAGAAAGTGAGCCATGAGCTGGGTCAGAGGTTTGGTGGTGGATAAGCGAGAGTGAAGCTCTGCTGGGATCCCTGGGGAGCAGCCATGAAACAGGGACACGTAGAAATGAGAGCTCCAGAGATGCTGCTCCTGAACATGTCCATCCTCTCCCTGCCCACAGGTGTTTACCTGCCTGCTGAAGTGGATGTTGCTCCAGGTGTGCTCGTTGAACTTGAAGCCATTGAGCAGCAGCGTCAGGATGTAAATGGCCACGGAGCAGTAGGTGTGCAGGTACTTCCTATCCTGCGGGAAGCTCTGCACCAGCTGTGGGGCCATCAGGGACACGGTGCAACAGGGAATGAAAGAGCTGCTCAGAAACCCTCCCTAGCCCAGGGAACAGCAGGGCTTGTGCTCTGAGGGCAGGGATTTGGGACAGGACAAGCACAAGGCTCCTGGCTGCCCTTCACAGGGCTCTCACCTCTGCCCAGTTCCTCCTGCAGAAGGCCAGGATGGTGGTGTTGACATCACTCAGAGACTGCTGGCGGGTCAGGTTCAGGAAGTCGAAGGTGTAGTAGAACCCAGCAAAGGCCTGGGGGACAAGGGGACATAGTGAAAACCACAGCTCCTGCCTCACCTGAAAAAAGACCCAGGGGCCCCTCTTGCCCAGCGACAGAGTCCCAAGTAATTCCCAGGGTTCTGCATCTGGCACCCCCCGATGGTCTACCAGAAAGTCTCAGGGCTGGCTGACAGCTGTGGGGCTGCTCTTGCCCTCTGAGCTAGCTCAGACATGCTCCCTCAGACAGGGCCTTCCCATTTCCCTCAGCGAAGGCTGGGACATGGCAGGAGGCAGAAGCCGCCTCCCAGCATAGAAGAGGTTTGCACATGGAACCAGCTCTGTGGATCACTCTCGCCCGACCCCTTTCCACAATCAGTGGCAGACGAGATTCCCAGTCTCTGTCATCACCCCCCAGGCGCGGGGACGGAGCTGCTTACGAAGAACTGTCCCCGCACGGG
>NW_008239858.1:0-458 GCF_000691975.1 Corvus brachyrhynchos | reverse complement strand
ACCCAGGGTGGGTTTTGGGACACCCAGAGTTTTGGGGTACCCAGGGCAGGTTTTGGAGTGTCCAGGGAGATTTTTGGGCTACTCAGGATGGGTTTTGGAGTGTCCAGGGAGATTTTTGGGGTACCCAGGGCGGGTTTTGGGGTGTCCAGGGAGATTTTTGGGGTACCCAGGGCGGGTTTTGGGGTGTCCAGGGAGATTTTTGGGCTACTCAGGAACGTTTTTGGCCACCGAGGGAAGGTTTTAGCGCACTAAGGGAGATTTTTGGGGTACCCAGGGCGGCTTTTGGAGTGTCCAGGGAGATTTTTGGGGTACCCAGGGCGGGTTTTGGGGTCTCCCACCTCGACCTCGTGCAGCAGCTGGAGCGTGGGGCTCCAGCTGAGCACCCTGCGGTCCTTGCCACCCCCGCTGAGCACGGTCCCGTCGCGGCGGCGGCACAGCGCGAACACGCTGCCCTCGTG
>NW_008239857.1:0-1425 GCF_000691975.1 Corvus brachyrhynchos | reverse complement strand
TTTCTTTTTTTAATCTATTATTTTTCTTCACTTCTTTCATTTTCTTCTTGATTACTTTGAGCTTTCTTTCTTTCTTCATTCTTTTCTTTTTCTTTCTTTTTCCTATTTTTTGTTGCTTTCTGTCTTCTTTTCTTTTTTACTTTTATTTTTTCTCGTGTTTTTCTTTCTGTCATTTTTTTCTTTTTTTGCTTTTTTCTCTCTTCTTTCTCCCTTTTTTAAAAATTTTGCTTCTTGCTTTCACAATATTGAGTCTTTTTCTATTTTTCTTTGCTTTTTTCATTTTCTTGTTGATTACTTTTAGTTTTCAATCTTTTCTTTCTTAATTTTTTTTCTTTTTGTCCTTTTTTTTATGCTTTCTGTGTTTCTTCTTTCTTTTTTAGCCTTCTTTCTTTTTTTTCTTTGTGTCTTTCTTTTTGTTCTTTTTTTCCTTTCTTCCTTGTTTCTTTCTTCTTTTCTTTTTTCATGTTCTTGTTGATTTCTGACATTTCATGTTATTTCTTTCTCTTTCTTATTCTTCTTTTCTATTTCCTTTTCGTGTTGCTGTCTGTGTTTTTACTTACGTTCTTTCTTTCTTTCTTATTTTCTTTCTTTCTTTCTTTCTTCATTTTTATTTTTTCCTTTTTTTTGGTTCTTGTTGTTTTCTTCCTTTCTTCCTTTTATTTTTTATTCTTTTGCTTCCTTTTTCCTATTTTTTCTTTGTTGTTGCTTTCTGGTTTTCTTTGTTTCCTTTTCTCATTTTCTTGCTGATTTCTGTCTTTTCATTTCCTTTCTTTCTTCCTTCTTTTCTTTTTTCCCTGCTTTCTTGCTTTCATTTTTATATCTTTTTTTGCTTTTTTCTTCTGTTTGTTTCTTGTTGCTTTTCCTTTCTTCTTTCTTTTTTTTTTCTTCTGTGTTTTCATTTTCTTTGTTGATTTCTGTCTTTCGATTTTGTCTTTCATTTTTTAATCTTTTTGCCTTTTTTCTTTTGTCTCGGGTCTTTCTTTCTCTTATTTCTTTTCTTTCTCCCTTCTTTCTTTCTTTCTTCTTTTTTTGACTTTTTTTAACATTTATTTTTTTGTTGGTTTCATGTTATCTAGTCTTTCTTTTTTTCTTCCATTCTTTCTTACATTTTTAGTATCTTTTTGCTTTCTTTCTTTCTTCATTTTTAATGTGTTTTTTTAATATTGTTTCTTGTTGCTTTCTTCTTTCCTCTCTTCATTTTTTCTTCTTGGTTTCACGTTATTGAGTCTTTCTTTCATCTTTTCTTTTTCTTTGCTTTTTTCATTTTCTTGTTGATTTCTTTTCGTTTTTTTCCTTCATTCTTTTACCTTTTTTCTTTCTATTTTCCTGGGTTTTTTGTTGTTTTCTGTTTTTCTTCCTTATTTATTTTTTCTTTTATTTTTTCTTGTGTCTTTCTTTCTGTCCTTGTTTCTTTCTTCCTTCTGT
>NW_008239856.1:7880-8392 GCF_000691975.1 Corvus brachyrhynchos | reverse complement strand
GACCCCCCCCTGAGCCCCCCCATCCCAGGGGTCCCCCTTTTCTCACTCCTGACCCTCCCTTGTCCCCCTGTCCCCCTTCCAGGGACCCCTCTCTAAGGTCATGGGGGTGTCCCCACCCATCCGGGGGTGTCCCCCCACCCATGTCCCCTGACGGTGCCCGCTGTCCCCAGGTGCCACCTTCGACAAGCGCTCGCCCATATGGGCGGCCCTGGAGACACCGGGGTGGTCAGTGGGTGACACTGGGATGGTCAGTGGGTGACACCAGGGTGGTCAATGGGTGACACTGGGGTGGTCAGTGAGTGGCACTGGTGACACCGAGGTGGTCAGTGGGTGACACTGGGGTGGTCAGTGAGTGGCACTGGTGACACTGGGGTGGTCAGTGGGTGACAATGGGGTGGTCAGTGGGTGGCACTGGTGACACCGAGGTGGTCAATGGGTGACACTGGGCTGGTCAGTGGGTGACACTGGGGTGGTCAGTGGGTGGCACTGGGGGGGTCAATGGGGGGCGCTGG
>NW_008239856.1:5201-5688 GCF_000691975.1 Corvus brachyrhynchos | reverse complement strand
GGGCACTGGGAGGGGGGTGCTGGGGCCACTGGGAGCACTGGGAGGGGGCACTGAGAGCAATGGGAGGGGAAACTGGGGGTACTGGGAGAGGGACGCTGAGGGTACTGGGGGCACTGGTGGGCAGTGGGCGGCACTGGGGAGGTGGGCGAGTGGCACTGGTGGCGCTGGGGTGGTCAGTGACTGGTGTGGGTGACACCGCAGTGGTCAGTGGGTGACGGGAGGGCGCTCAGTGGGTGGCACTGCGGACACCGGAACGGTCAGCGGGTGACACTGCTGGGGGGTGGGTGGCACTGGTGGCACTGGGCGGTGGTGGGTGACACTGGGGTGCCTGTGGGTGACACTGGGGTGACACCAGGCCGTGTGTGGGTGACACTGGTGACACTGGGCAGTGTGTGGGTGACCCTGGGGTGGCTCTGGGTGACCCTGGGGTGACTGTGGGTGACACTGGGGGGACACTGGGACGCCTGTGGGTGGCCCGGGGGGCACT
>NW_008239856.1:0-831 GCF_000691975.1 Corvus brachyrhynchos | reverse complement strand
CACCTGTGCCACCTGTGCCACCTGTGTCACCTGTGTCTGTCATCTCTGTCATCTGTGTCACCTGTGCCACCTGTGTCACCTGTCTCATCTGTGTCACCTGTGCCACCTGTGCCACCTGTGTCACCTGTGTCTGTCATCTCTGTCATCTGTGTCACCTGTGCTACCTGTGCCACCTGTGTCATCTCTGTCATCTCTGTCACCTGTGCCACCTGTGCCACCTGTGTCACCTGTGTCATCTCTGTCACCTGTGCCCCCTGTCCCCATATCCCCTTATCCCCATAACACGATATCCCTTCTGCTCTGTCCTCTGTCACCTGTCCTCTGTCACCTGTCCTCTGTCACCTGTCCTTTGTCACCTGTCCCCTGCTGTCCCTGTCCCTTGCTGCTCCCAGTCCCATGGTGTCCCACACTGTCCCCAAATCCATGTCCCAAAGTGTCCCCAGTCCCGTGTCCCACGCTGTCCCCATCTTCATGTCCCATGGTGTCCCCATCCCTGTGGTGGACCCTTGATGTGCCCATCCCCTGATGTTCCCACAGCCCACCGTGTCCCCCAATGTCCCCAATGTCCCCAATGTCCCCAGTGTACCCAGTATCCCCAGTGTACCCAGTATCCCCAGTACCCCCAATACCCCCAGTGTCCCCAGAGTCCCCAATGCCCTCAATATCCTCAATGCCCCCAGTGTCCCCAGTGTCCCCAATACCCCCAATGTCCCCAGTCCCCAGTGTACCCAGTATCCCCAGTACCCTCAATGTCCCCAATGTCCCCAGTGTTCCCAATACCCCAATGTCCCCATACCCCACAGTGTCCCCAATATCCCCAGTATCCCCAAT
>NW_008239855.1:75603-76586 GCF_000691975.1 Corvus brachyrhynchos | reverse complement strand
CCGGTATAAAGCTGAAAAGATACCTTCCACAGACAAGTGCTGGATTCTTCACCTGGGATGGGACAACCCTGTATGTGTGAACAGACTGGGGAATGAGAGGCTGGAAAGCAGCACTGTGGAAAGGGACCTGGGGGTCCTGGTGGACGGAAAGTTGAATATGAGTCAGCAGTGCCCTGGCAGCCAGGAGGGCCAACTCTGTCCTGGGGGGTATCAGACAGAGTATTGCCAGCCAGTCAGGAGAGCTGATTGTCCTGCTCTGCACTAGTGTGGCCTCACATCGAGTCCTGGCGGCAGTTTTGGTTACCACATGTTGGGGTTTTAGGAGTTCTGAGGAAAGGGCAGTCAATAACTAACTCATGTAAGCACAAGTTAACTATTGGGAGACAGCAAATGTTAGTTCAGACAGAAGATGTTAATTACAAAACCTAAGAAGCTGAATTCACCCTAATCTTGTCAAGATAGAGGGGACAAGGATTATCTTGGAGACTGCTGAATCATTCCTCAAAGGACTACGCATGCCCAGGGAGAAAGGTGAAAAGTGCACTGTGAGGAAGACTACTGATCTTCATCAGAAAGACCCCTGAGGAAGAGGAGAGGCCTTCCTCTGCGCGACCATCAGGACACACAGCGCATGCATGGCCCATATGCTAATGATACTAATGACTTCCGAGAAATAATTTGTATAACCATGCCTGTCCCAAAGAATGTGATGAATATTCATAATTTAACCCATAATACTGTGTTGTAGGGAGCACCGGTGTGTGTGTTTGGAGGAGCGATCCCCACACACCCGGCGCGCCGAATAAAGCAAACACCCACTTCTCTGACTCTGTCTCTGAAGTGTCTCCTGGCCCGGTTGAGGCGTGATTCATCCGGCACCCCGAGATGGGACCCTCTCTGCCTGGCTGCCGGATCCAGGGGTAAGCAGAGCTCCCAGTAGCCACCCTGAATTTTCAGGGGGAGCTCAGCTGTCCTTTGGCTCA
>NW_008239855.1:60934-62478 GCF_000691975.1 Corvus brachyrhynchos | reverse complement strand
GTAGGATTGATAAAGATGCAGACTTGGCAAGGATACTAAATCCTTGTGCAAGGAGTTGTACAAATGACAGGATGTGAGTCCAGATAAGTAAGCTGAAAGAAACCATATGGAAGAGAAAAAGATAAGACCACAGTGATCTCATGGAATAGCTCCCACCAATAAGGAGCTCAGCTTTTGAAATATGTATGAGCTAATTAGTAGTACTATAAGTATGTGTAGATTACCCCCCCCCCCCAATCCCCCGGGGGGGGGGGGAGAGTTGCCACAGTCCAGGAGGTGGCAGAGCCCAAGAGCCCAAAAATTCTCCAGATTCAGCAGAGGCATGTGAGTAAGTGAATAAAGGTGGTATTTTGTTATTAGCACCTGGGTTGGGTGTTAAGAGATCTCTTATAGTTTTGTCTGGGGACTCAAGAGAGTCCAAGGGGGTTTTAGTTCGTTTGTTGATTCCCCCTTCGTTTCTTGTGTTTGGGGACTTGAGAGAGTCCAAGGGAATTCCAGTTCGTTTGTTTCCCCCTCCGTTAGCCTGTCACCTCATGAGAGGGCTTAGCACTGCAGTGACAGCTATTTGACTCAGAGCCAGTGGTGGTGCAGTGGTTTTAGCCCCTGCCAGCAGCCCTTAGAAAGCCTGGGCTTGTGAGTTTGAATCCTGCTTCTCCTTGTTTTGTCTCTCAGCTTATTAGTGTGCAATTAGATTGCTTTGCTTTAATTCTGTTATCTTTTCTGTTTTTTCTGTTTATGCTTATAAACAATGGGCTGCAATCTCTCCTGCAGGGACTGAAGTACCGCAGGACACGCCTTTGATCTTAGTACTAGAAAACTGGCAAAAAGTGACTGGCAAATATAAATCCCTTACAAAACCGGAATTAATATGGTTCTCCAGACTAATCTGGCCATCTTATAAATTAGACAACAATCAAAGATGGCCTGAGTTTGGTAGCTTACATGAGAAATTAATATCGAATTTGATATCTCGCCTTCATAAAGACCGCTGTTTCTTAGAACTTGATTGTGTGAGGCTTTTTTTGGTTGTGTCCCAGTTACAAAGATCTAAAAAGGAGCACATACTGCTTTTAAAGAAAAAAGGGAAAAAGGTTGGGAAGGGAGAACCTTCCTTGGACCCATTGTGTGGGGTCAAGGAAGAGGTGGAAGCGAACCTAGTAACTCCAGCTCTGAGGCCTGGGCCATCCAATCCCAGCCCTGCCACCTCCTCCTCTGCCCCCTCAGCTGCCCGGGGTCCCAGCGGCAAAGCAGGCACCAAACTTGAAAGAATATAAAGCAGTTTATTAACAGACCTAAAAGAAGAAAAAAAAAATTATACCACACCTTCAGAACACTTCTCCTCTCCCCACCTTTCTCCCTTCTCCCAGTGACAATGTAAAAAGACAACCCTTGAGATGTTCAGTCTGTTTACCACTTCCATAATAACCTTGTTCAGTCCATTTAGGAAGAGGAGTCTCTCTTGCCCATGCTATGAAAACATTATCACAACGAGACAGCCGCCCGGGTTGGTTCTCTGCTCGCATCATGTGAGAGTCCCCTCCCAC
>NW_008239855.1:58108-60629 GCF_000691975.1 Corvus brachyrhynchos | reverse complement strand
TTAAGCATCTCCTCTTTCTCCTCCCTCAGGTTTTCAGCTCTTCATAGCACTAAAAGGGTTAATCTCACCTAGGCCTTGTAGCTGGAATGTTGCTTATCACTGTTGGTCACATGACAGTGGTGCAGCTTCAGCTGAATCTTGGCCGCACTGGAGAGGGGGAGCTAGGCCGCTCCGGCTGCCCACAACAGAGCTGTGAGGGGGTTCTGCAGGTGGAACAGGGCCCATAGGCTCCAGGATGGCTGTGTCCTGGCCCGGCCTGGCCCGAGCAGGGCCTGGGCCGGGCCTGCTGGCCCCTGCACAGGGCCCGCAGCCACCTGTCCCAGCACCGGAAACGAGACAGAGCTGTGGGGGGGGTTGTCTATTCTTAAGTGTGGATCACAGAGGCGGTCACAATTTTAAGTGGCTTAAAGAATTGTCCATATTCAAACTGGCCAGCTGATAGGTTCCGTCAGGTAACAGAGGAAGCTGTAAGCACCCCTTTGCAAGGACGTCCCTTCCGGGACTATGCTTGCTAACCCATGACACCCTTTTATAAAACTTTTTTAAAAAGTTTTACAGAAGTAAGCCTCGTTTTTCATACTCTCGTAGAGTTAGAAGAATGGAAGGCCACTGTTGGAAAATATAAAGAAAATCCAGATAAAGTAGCTAATTTGGTAGAAAGGACAATTAACACACAGAACCCTGACTGGAGTGATTTGAAATCTATGATAGAGACATTGCTTGATCCCACTGAGAGACAGATGGTTAAGAAAGCTATTATAGACTCTGTAGAATGAAGTATAGCAAATCTCATCGTATATGGGTTAAAACATGGTGTCCCTAAAGCTCTTAATTGGTCAAAACTCTACGAAGTAAAGCAAAATTATGATGAATCTCCCACGATTTTTTGAATAGGTTAAGAGAAGCTGCTATCAAATATACAAATCTAGGTCCTGATTCAGCTGAGGGGAAAACACACCTAGTTCTCTTGTTTATGGGTCAAGCTACAAATGATATAAGAAGAAAGCTGCAAAAGTTAGATGGGGTTCAGGACATAAGTAAATTGTTAAAAGTAGCCTGGAAGGTGTACCGGGACAGAGATCCAAGTGACAGAGTTAGACACTGTCCTAGCAAGAGGATTAGTCAGGAGAAGCCATCTAAGATAACTTCTTCCCCTATGGACAAAGATATGTGCGCTTATTGCAAAAAGAAAGGACATTGGAAAAATTACTGTCCAACATTGAAGAAGAAACCCCCAGTTCCCCAACTCATAGTGGGACAAGACTCAGAGTGATGGGAACCAAAGGATTCTCCCCCAGCAGAGCCTTCAGTTATAGCTAAGCTGGGGAAAGATGACATTGAATTTCTGGTAGATACCGGAGCGGCGTATTCTGTGTTAAATACTTTAAAAGGGAAACTGAGTCAAGATACTGTTCATGTCGTTGGGGCAACAGGGGTAACTGAAACATGGCCTTTCTTCCAACCCTTAAAATTTAAACTGGGGAAGCACTGGGTAACTCATCAATTCTTTTATATGCCTAATTCCCCATAACCATTGCTGGGGAGGGATTTACTGGAGAAATTGGAGGCTGAAATTAAATTCGAAAAAGGAAAGGGGGTACGAGTTATAATTCCTGAATCTAAATTTGTCAAAGTTGCTGCACTTTTTATACAGGACAGATGTGGTGAAATCCCCATTGAAGTTGAAAATGCTGTCAATCCAATTGTGTGGGCCAGTGATGTTCCAGGAAGATCCAAACAGGCAGAACCAGTGAGTATTGCACTCAAACCAGGTGCCACACCAGTAAGACAAAAACAGTACCCTTTGAAATTAGAAAGTCGTAGAGGATTGGCACCTATAATTGAAAAATTCCTCCACCATGGGTTATTAGTGCAATGTGAGTCCAGGTATAACACGCCAATCCTTTCAGTGAAGAAAGCTGATGGTAAGATGTTGCAATGGTTCCGTCCACCACGGGATTGGCCAGGGAGCCACAGGGCCCCAAAACAGTGGAGGTCCACTGGTGGGCAGGCTCAGAGGTCTAAGGCCACCTTTCAGGTCATGGCGAGATCCCACAAGACCTTGCTTCCCTATGTTAATTACCCTCGGTTGGTTGGCCTGTTGGCCCACCACCCCCTTTATCCCTTTTTAAGTCCATGTTCTAGATAGTTCTCCTTTCCTCAATACCACATTGGTTCCTGGTTCTCTTGTTCCACCCCTCGCCTTCCCCATTGGTTACTGTTCTGTCACCCCACATTCTCTCCACCCCTTGGCCCTCAAATGATTGGTCTCTGATGTTCTGCCCACCCCTGGTACCGCCCCGTATAAAACCCTGGACCCCTCAGTGTTCTGTGTTCTTTGTCCCTGGATCCCTCCAAGCGTGGACCTCAATAAACCCCTTGGACCTCTATACAAAGGACCCCTCCCACCTCTTTGCCTCCAGCGATGCTGCAGAAGCTATCTGGCTTTGTGTGTGTGAGTGGCCGCGTGTATCCACCAACTCCGGTGTCAGAGTGTGTCCGACAAGGCATGCTTTTGGGA
>NW_008239855.1:57582-58092 GCF_000691975.1 Corvus brachyrhynchos | reverse complement strand
CCCCCCGTCACCATTTCACTAAGAGTTATTGATTAGTACAAGATTTGAGGGCAATTAACAAAATTACAGAGGACATACACCAGGTTGTAGCAAACCCCTATACACTTTTGACCACACTGACAGATGATGATATGACAAATAGCAACCTTGACTTCAGCATCAAAGGCATACAGTACAGTTTTAAAAGACACCTACCATACAACTTAGATGAAGAAGAATCTATATATTAGTAAAAGAATTTACTAATCCTAAAGAAGTGGGGAAATGAGTCAAAGTTTTAAAAGGTTAAAATTTTAGCTAAGAGTTAGAAGAAATTTGTATTGATTAAGATACAAAGTAGAAAAACAAAAGATAAGTTAATGATTATTAGATGCCTAAGCTAGAGCTAAGTGATGTATTATTTGCCATTATATTTTTGTTTTAAGTTTTGTTTATAGAAAGAAACAGAATAAATGAACTGTCATCAAAACAAATTGAAACTAATAGAACCAAGAACAGCACCTGGGTTTC
>NW_008239855.1:55075-56979 GCF_000691975.1 Corvus brachyrhynchos | reverse complement strand
TTCTTCTTCTTCATCTACTCCATATTCTGCAGTAGAAGTAGTCTGGGATGACTGGATAAAGAATTCTGCAGTTCCTGCCTGCGTGACTAGATGATTTATTAGACATTGGTAGAAAAGTGAAAATATCTTGCGTTTTAAGTTTTCATTGAGTGATTTACCTTTAAAAAGGCTGTGTAATCTTGTTAATTCGGCTTTTCTTGCATTCTCTGCATTTTTCTTGCATTCTGCTATGTCTGGGTCACGTCAGTGGCTTGTACTATTTAGATAAGACTTAATAAACAACTACAGAAGAAAGAGAAGGCTAAAAGTCCCGTTCGTCACTGACTCCTGGCAAAGACTCTAAAAAGTTTCCCCCATCAGGGGAGACACAATTAAGGCACAGTTTGAGTCAAAGAGAAAGTTCTGTTTGGCTGTGAGACCAGCCCGGGCTAGTGGACCCCTCAGGGCGCCCCCGGAACATTCCTGGAGAGAAGGCTTCGCTGCCCGGATTGTTCATCCAGCAACAGACAAGGACTCCTGACTGCTAAAACTGCGGACAATGCGGTATGTTTCAAGAAAATACTAGAGCAGTGGAACAGTGACCTGTAAGGCGTACGCGTGGTCATGAAAGGCCATTGGTAAGTCGGAGGGAGACGTCCCACGCACAACTGGTGCCTGTGTAGTGTGCTTGCAAGCTGGTGTCCAGTGGCCGGCAAAAAAACTGTAGAGCTGCGGTGCTGGGCCGGGGAGGCTCAGGCATTGCCTGTCGGCAGAGGGGATTTTGCCGTTTGTTGTGCCATAGAGGACACGGTTTTCGTTTGCTAGCAATTCGGGGCTAGCAGTTTTAAAGGCAAATCCTTGTTTGTTGTGCTGTAGAGGGCACGGTTGTTTATGCTGTTGTGAGTGTGTCCTAAGTTTGCTGTGCCGTAGAAGGCTTGTTTGCTAGCAATTTGGGGCTAGCAGTTGTTAAGGTAAATCCTTGTTTGTAGTGCCGTAGAGGGCACGGGTTGTCAGCAGGGGCTAGCGGTTGTTGTGCCGTAGAAGGCATGGTTGTTTATGTTGTTGTGAGTGTGTTTTAACCATGTGAGCGGCTGTGAGAGTTTGTTAAGATGTGCTTAGCACGGAGCAAGAGAGGAGTTTGGACCCGCAACGAGGCGGCCAGAGAAAGACGAAGTGTGTATGGTGAATGTTTGAAAGTGAATGCTGTGTGCTGTGTGTTTTTTTATTGTAATTGTGGTGCGTATATTTGGTTATGAGGGGACGGTATTGGCTGTAACACCCGGTGTTCACGCTAAAAGGGCCCGGACCCTAAGAAGCAGTAGAGACAGCATTTGCTGTCTGAGGTGTATTTTAAAGGTAATTCCGCCATTCTGTGTCAAAAGTTATAATTGCAGCCTAAGCGAAAAAGTAAGTTTAGATATGGGTTGTGTTGGTAAATTGCCCAAGTTATAACAAAAGTGAGTTTTGTATAAAATTATTAAGGGTAGTGTAGATATATTTTAAGCTGACTAGATAAATAAAAATTCATTTACCTCAGTGGTTTGAGTTAGATCCCTAAGAATTCGTGAATTCGGTGGACTCCTGGATTAACAGGGAAAATGGAAAATTTTATTTAAAAGTTATATCAAACCCTGAGAGGTAACTTAGTAGCTTTGGATTAGGAGCAACCAGTAGCAAAATTTAGAAATTTGAAAAAGTGAGTGGAATAGCTTGTGTTTGTAGAAATTTTTGTAATTTTTAGTGTATTTAGAAGCCAGCATTGTGTGTGGACATTATTGCAGTGTGAGTTTTGTACCAGACATTATTATTGTTTTGTAACCCAGTGCAGTAAGTGTAGTCAGTATTGACAGCCCCTTAAGTTGATTTTAACCTGAGCTGTGGACTGTGCAGAAAAGGCTGTAAGAGAAAGTAATGGGAAGCAGCCA
>NW_008239855.1:47791-53939 GCF_000691975.1 Corvus brachyrhynchos | reverse complement strand
GATTACCAAGATTTCATAGCAAAGGGACTGGAGAGGGCAATTCCTAAAACCATAAACTGGTCAGCCCTATATGCAATTAAGCAAGGTCCCTCTGAAACACCTTCTGAATTTTTAGAACATTTGCGAGATGCAATGCATTGCCATATGACATTAGACCCTGAATCTGAAGAAGGGACACAACAGCTGGTGATATTTTTAGGACAATCTACAGGGGACGTTAGATGCAAACTTCAGAAAATACGAGGCCCAACAGCGCGAGATTTAGAGACTTTGCTAGAAGAAGCATGGAGAGTTTTTAGCAATCGAGAAGAAAGATGTAAGCAAGGGATGAGAAAATTAATAGCAATAGTAAAAGAAAAATCAGGAATTTTAATGACAGGACAAGGGCGAATGGCTTCAAACTAGAATAGAGTGGGTTTGGATTGGATGTTAGGAAGAAATTCTTCCCAGTGAGGGTGTTGAGGCACTGGCACAGGTTGCCCAGGAAGGTTGTATATGTCCCAACCCTGGTAGTGTTCAAGACCAGGCTGGATGGGGCCCAGGGCAAAGGGATTGGAATGAGATGATCTTTAAGGTCCCTCCCAACCCAAACTATTCTGTGATTCTATAATTTGATTAGGCAGGTTTTTTTTATGGCACATGTCGATGAAACAGATAAACAAACACTGAAATGAAAAAAACTGCAGAAACAGTTCCTACCTAATGTTCAATGCAAGAGCATTAAGAGCTAACAGGCATCAATTTGTAACAAGACAAAATCAACTTGCTGATCTGTAGAAACAAAGAGAAATGTAAGTGTGCATGTATGGTCATGTTTATGGCAGATGGGAGAAAATGTATAGACAAAGTCAAAAACACAATGATTGAAATATGCTTCTGGATTTAGTCAGATCCTATGTCTCCAGGCTTTCAGAGTGTCTAAAAGAAAACTGGAAGGTTCTTTAATAGAAACTTTATATGAAAGAGTCTCGATCCTGGCAGTTGAGAGGTCTGCAGATCCTCAGAAGTTTGACAAGAATGAAGCTCAATCCTGCAAAATTCGGTAAAGTAAATCTCCCATTATCACAAACTGAAGATTGAGTGAGGGTAACAAGAACAGGCTTGAAGTGCAGTAAAAGCAGTAAAAAAAAAAGGTAAAAGCAGTACTGCAGATGACACCCCAGCATGCTGTTCCCTTCTTCCCAGAGCTCCAACTGGCACCTGATGAGCAGCTGCAGACAATTCACATCTCTCCAGGAACAAGATGCTACTGCAAACCATGCTGTGTGGAAAGGTCTTGATACTCTTTTGGAACTAATTTTAATAGCTATTGGAGTGTAACTATGTTTGACTATATCCACACGTGTCATAAAAGGGCTGTGTGCCTCTGCTGATAGGGACTGTGGCCCTGCTAACCTAGGGCTATATTTGATAATTTGCAGATGCACTTAACAACAAGTGGAAGCTGAAAGATAGGGGAGGAAGAACACTGGATTTTAGGGCCAGAGGCAGAAAAGAACTGTCCACAGAACCAGCAACTGTATTTTAGCATAAAGGCATCATTATGGTGAGATAGAAATGGGACAACACAGCAGGGCAGAGATGTACAGCAGCTCGCTGGGACAAGTCCCTTGCAGACTCAGGAGTTGTACAACCACATGACAACATGTCATATAAACCCATCTGCATCTTTTCTCGGTGTCATGGGCTGACTGACACCATGTATGTAGAGTCCAAGCACTTCTCTAGCAAAGCAGGAATTGCTTAAACAATGTTTACAAGTTCATCTGCATCTTTGCTCTGTTTTTACTTGCGGGCAGCTTGGTGGGTCGGACGGTCAGGACGGACGGTGACGAGAGATCTCTGAAGTCAGATCTTGGAACATGCGGTTTATTGCAGAGGGTGTGGGTACAGGGGCACTGCTTAGAGCTGCCAGCCGCAGCTCGGAGCAGGCCCAAGAGAGCAAGAGTGTAAGTGTAAGAGTAAGGGTGGAGTAAGCGAAGAGGAGGTAAGTAAGAGAGTAAGTGGGTAAGGGAGTAAGTAGAGTGGAGTGGTGAAGTCCTGGTTACAATACAATAAATCATCTTCTGTACTGAATATTCTAATTGTCACTAACCAATCTAATACAAGATACAAATCCTATAGCATTTACATACAGCCTATAAGAGTTCTTATATTACCATAGAGTGTTACATCTTAACTTCTAAAAACTACTCTTTGGACCCCTTCTGCTGAGCTAGTAGGGTCTGCTCTGACCCTTGGACCTGCCTGCAAGCAGAGGGTATTGTTCAATCAAGAGGGGATTACCTTCAGTCGGCCATACCATTGTTTTCCAGTTGTTCAGTAACTAAGACTTGGTATTTCAAAAGTGGCTTTCATTTCAATGTCGCCTGTAGTTTTCATATTCCCAAAATCTTTTGTCAGGCAATCATATTTATAAGGCTTTCCTGTTTCATCTTCCCCAACACCTGGGACTTCCAGATGCGAGTAAACCATTCTTTTTGTTTTCTCACGAAAAGCAAGAGATTGCATTGGGAATACTAGCACAAGACTTCGGCCCATATCACAGGGCAGTCGCCTACCTCTCTAAGCAGCTAGATGCAACGGCTAAGGGATAGCCAAAGTGTCTCAGAACTATTGCAGAAGTGGCAGTGAACATCCAAGAAGCACGCAAATTCACCCTGGGCCAGAAAATGACTGTGCTAGTGTCCCACACAGTGTCAACAGTCCTGGAGGTAAAGGGCGGACACTGGCTTTCCCCACAAAGGTTTTAGAGGTATAGAAAGGCACAAAAATTAATTTCTGGGCATAGGCAGCGATATGGGATACACATCATAAGGTCACCCCAAGACAACCAGTGATCCATGATTGCCTGGAGACTATTGAAGCCACCTACTCCAGTCGCCCAGATCTAAAAGACACTCCTCTCAAGGACACCGAAACCTGGTTCACTGATGGAAGCAGTTATGTCATCAGTGGAAAAAGACATGCTGGGTATGCAGTCACCACAAACAAAGAAGTCATAGAATCTGGGCCATTACCAACCAACACCTCTGCACAAAAGGCTGAAATAATTGCCTTAACCCGAGCTTTAGAACTAGCAAAAGGAAAGAAAATCAATATTTATACAGACTCAAGGTATGCATTTGGAGTGGTTCATGCACACGGAGCCATCTAGAAAGAAAGAGGACTGTTGAACTCACAAATGAAGAACATTAAACATGCACAAGAGATAATAAAACTATTATAAACGGTCCAATTACCTGAGGAAGTGGCCATCATGCACATCAAAGCACCCCAAAAAGTGAGCTCTGAATTGGAAGAAGGGAATGAGCTGGCGGACAGAAAGGCAAAAGAAGCGCCCAAAAGTGAGGTAATTATAGAGACAGTAGAAGTAACCTTAGTTCCAGACCAGATGGACAGATTTTTATTGAAGGTAAGACAAAGTATAATAAAAAAGATGAGAGACTTATTAAACAGGAAAACGGGAGTTATAATCAGGAAAGGTGGGCTATCACAGATGAAAGAAAATGAAGACTTGTAATTCCCTCCTGCATGTTATGGTCATCAGTAAAAAAAGAACATGAAAAAACGCATTGGGGGATAGACGCTTTGCATAACTACTTGAAAGACAGAATTATGGCCAGAAATTTGCAAGGTACAGTAATTCAAGTAACTCATCAATGTAGTCTTTGCCTCCAAACTAACCCCAAAAATATTCCTAAACCAAAACTTGGACAAGTTGGGAAAGGTCATGAGCCTGGGCAGTAATGGCAAATTGACTTTTCAGAGCTGCGCAGGAAAGGGGGAGATCGGTAGCTGTTGGTGTTAACAGATTCCTTTTCAGGATGGCCAGAAGCTTTCCCCACCAGAACTGCCAAAGCACGAGAGGTAACCAAAGTATTGTTACAGGAAATAACACCGCGTTTTGGAGTCCCAGCCACAATGTCCTCAGATAGAGGCCACACTTCATCTCAAAAATTAACCACAAATTAACAGCAAATTAACCACCACTGAGGCATAGATTAAGAACTTCTCACTCCATATCGTCCTCAGTCGAGTGGCCAAGTGGAGAAAATGAACCATTTGATTAAGCACGAAATTACAAGATTAAGACAAGAGACAAAATTACCTTGGCCTTGGGTTCTTCCATTGCCATTATTACAAATTCGAACCAAGCCGAGAGTAAAGGAAAAATTGAGTCCTTTTGAAATATTGTACAGGAGGCCACACAGGGTCCAAGAAGGCACAACCCCCACCCAAGCGGGGGAGGAAACCCTACACAAATACATGATGGCCCTAAAGAAACAGCTCAGAGAAATTGAAAAACGTGGCTGGGGCTCGAAACCGAGAATTAGACGGAGCAGTACATGATGTACAGCCCGGAGATTATGTATATGTTAAGTCTTTTGCAGAAAAGACCCTAGAACCACAGTGGGAAGGACCATTCCAGGTGCTCCTGACCACCTTTCCTGCAATCAGGATCAAAGAACAAGCTGCCTGGATTCATCACACCCGAGCGAAGAAGGCTCCTGAAAGATTCCGGAAAGTCACGCCGAGTGACAACGAACTGAAATTAAAACTTACTTGGGAAAGTGAACAGAGTGTGGGTGAAATGTTAGCATAGCTTAACACCTTTCAAAATGAATAGTCAAATGAGCATAATTTGGAAAATTGTAGGTTTTGTGATTATCGTTATAGCCACAGCTGCTGAAGGAAACGCAACGTTGCATGCATATAAGGTGACTGGTGTACATAAAGGCCAGGGGAAAGCTTAGGACTTGCACTCTCGTCAGTCCCTGAGTCAGATGTTAAAAATTACAAATGCAACTGTTTGGGAAGGGAGGAACATCTGGGGATGTGAATATGCATTCGTTCGAGGTGGATTGGGAAAAGGTTATGGGCCTGGGCAGCAATGGCAAATTGATTTTTCAGAGCTGCCCAGGAAAGGGGGATATCGGTACCTGTTGGTGCTAACAGATACCTTTTCAGGATGGCCAGAAGCTTTCCCCAACAGAACTTCTAAAGCACGAGAGGTAACCAAAGTATTGTTACAAGAAATAATACCGCGTTTTGGAGTCCCAGCCACAATATCTTCAGATAGAGGGCCATACTTTATTTCAAAAATTGTACAGCAAATTAGCCACCACTTAGGCATAGATTGGGAACTTCACACTCCATATCATACTCAGTCGAGTGGCCAAGTAGAGAAAATGAACCATTTAATTAAGCAGCAAATTTCAAGATTAAGACAAGAGACAAAATTACCTTGGCCTCAGGTTCTTCCATTAGCATTATTACAAATTCGAACCAAGCCGAGAGTAAAAGAAAAATTGAGTCCTTTTGAAATATTGTACGAGAGACCATACAGGGTCCAAGAAGGCGTAACCCCCGCCCAAGTAAGAGAGGAAACCCTACACAAATACATGGTGGCCCTAAACAAACAGCTCAGAGAAATTGAAAAACATGTGGCTGAGGCTTGAAACAGAGAATTAGACAGACCAGTACATGATATACAACCTGGGGATTATGTATATTTTAAGTTTTTTGCAGAAAAGACCCTAGAACCACAGTGGGAAGGACCATTCCAGGTGCTCCTGACCACCTTTACTGCAATCAAGATCAAAGAACAAACTGCCTGGATTCATCATACCCAAGTGAAGAAGGCTCCTGAAGGATTCTGGAAAGTCATGCCGAGTGACAATGAACTGAAATTAAAACTTACTCGGGAAAGTAAATAGAGTGTAAGTAAAATGTTAGCATAGCTTAACACCTTTTAAAATAAATAATCAAATAAGCATAAGTTGGAAAATTGAAATTTTTGTGATTATTGTTATAGCCATAGCTACTGAAGGAAATGCAACATTGCATGCATATAAAGTGACTAGTGTACATAAATGTCAAGGGAAAGCTTATGAGTTTCACTCTCGTAGGTCCCTGAGTCAGATGTTAAGAATTACAAATGCAACTTTTTGGGAAGGAAAGAACATTTAGAAATGTGAATATGCATTCGTTCAAGATGGTTTCCATGGGGCTCACCAAGAACCCATAGAATTTACCCGAATTAGCCCTGAATGCTCTGACATGCTGTTGGGGTTTTAGTTTAGTCCTAGTTATTTTCCTGTTAAAGGAATTTTTTCCCATATGCATGTTGCTAGGGGACACATGG
>NW_008239855.1:44739-46923 GCF_000691975.1 Corvus brachyrhynchos | reverse complement strand
ATAGTAAAGAACTGTTATTCCTATTTCCCACATCTTTGCCTAAAAGCCCTTGATTTCAAAATCATAATAACTCGGAGGGAAAGGGGTTACATCTGCCATTCCAAGGCAGGCTTCTGCCTTCCTTAGCAGACACCTGTCTTTCAAACCAAGACACATGCTTAGCCAACTGTCCAGAGTTTAAGCTTAAAATAGAGAGATGTGCAGTCAAAGATTTTAAATTTGATTATAACATAACCCAAATTTGTACTGCTTCTCAAAAGACTGAAGATAAAACAACTACACCAGCACCACCAACATTAAGAGAAACCACAACTACTTCAGTTCAAACTGTTTTAGGACCCATAGTTCCCATAATTACCAAGATTGGGCCTTATGCTGTTAAAAAGACAGGGATTCAAAAGTTGTTAGTTAATCCAGAATGGTCGTTGGAGAGAGTAGAGGTAGCAATGCAAGTAAATGCCTCTGCCATTCGACCAGAGTGTACCCCATTTCTTAAAACCTCTTTTACAGATCGGACCACCTGGCTGCAAAAATACATGCCCCACATGTATAAAAGAAAGAGAGATCTTACCAGATTACTAGAGACAGGACTGGGAGTTTTAAACACAATAGATTCAAAAATATTAATGAACAAATTGACAAAAATTGAGAGCAATATAGTTAAATTACAACAACCTTTGCAATCCTCCTTATTAGCACTAGGCACTAGCCAATGGAAATTGTCCAAAATATTGCCAGAGTGGGAAGACATAGAAGAGCATGATCATGAATTAATTATTAACACCCTAGGCACAGCTAGTGAAAACATTTCCTTAGCCCTTAGATGTACACAGGCACAGTTGCAGATGCAATCAGTGACTGCTTCAGTCATTTGAGAAGGAGGAGAAGGCACATTCTCTGCCAAAATTTGTAAAATTGTTTGAGATAACGCCTCAGATTTAGAGAAAGAACTGCAATCCTAGTAAGTTTTAGTTAATTTTACCTATAACCCTGTGACAAGCATAGTAACAGCTTTTGTTTTAACTATACACAATGTATCAGTAAGCTTGATACATCCAATTGTTGCTTTAGGATTAAATCATGAGAGGACCATATTATATCCTTCTGAACACAAGATGTAGGCACAAAAAGTTAAAAGAAAGTGGAAAACTATTAACTTAGAATCCTGCTCTATAAAAGAAGAATTAGGGTTTATATGTGAAAGAAGTGTAAATGATGACAAAGATATTTGTTTAGATACAGCGCATAGCATTTGTCACTTTGAAACGCATTCCATTAACCAAACAACCCTACTTGTATATACAGGACAAGGTTGTGTCTGCCTTAGCCTTAGAACAGCATGTCCTACTCTAATGGTGGATGCAGTCACTGTGAATGAAACTCAGTTTAACCTGTGCATTTGTCATTTTATCAGAATTGGAGGATGTGACTTTTCCTATCAAGCACCTGTTATATTGCACCAACAGATAAAAGCGAATTTGATTACTGTGCAAGAAATATTGCCCGTGCCTATAGGAATGAACTTAACCTTAGTCACACAATTACTGAAACACAATGAATTAAAGGAAATTCTTAAAAAAGTTAAAAATGCAAGAAAGAAAACTCTAATTACAATACACCATGACACAGAGACCATACAGAGAGTATTTAAAAGGTTAGAAAAAGACTCATCTCATCATTGGTGGGATGTGCTTTTTAGATGGTCACTAACAGCCACTGGTTTAATGCCCTGGTTCACCCAAGTAGTGTTTTACTTATTTTAGTTAGTATAAGTTTGATTTTGTCTATTGTAATATTTGTTTAGAACTAGAGAATGCTATAACAAATAGCAACCTTGACTTCAGCATCAAAGGCATACAGTACAGTTTTAAAAGACACCTACCATACAACTTAGATGAAGAAGAATCTATATATTAGTAAAAGAATTTACTAATCCTAAAGAAGTGGGGAAATGAGTCAAAGTTTTAAAAGGTTAAAATTTTAGCTAAGAGTTAGAAGAAATTTGTATTGATTAAGATACAAAGTAGAAAAACAAAAGATAAGTTAATGATTATTAGATGCCTAAGCTAGAGCTAAGTGATGTATTATTTGCCATGATATTTTGTTTTAAGTTTTGTTTGTTGAAGGAAAGAGAATAAATGAACTGTCATCAAAACAAATTGAAACTAATTGAAACCAATAGAA
>NW_008239855.1:35319-44708 GCF_000691975.1 Corvus brachyrhynchos | reverse complement strand
GTCATACATATGTAGAAGATGTAAAACTTTGAGTAATAAATAGGGAACAAAGAACCTTGTACTTCGCTGGCATGTCTTTGGGAGGCTACTCCCATGCCGCCCGCCGGTGCCTGAATAAACATACCACTTTCTAACTTTAATTAGTTAGAGGGTCTTTTGTCCGTGGATATCGAGATTTAACAAATCATTACTTGGACAGTCCTACCCCAGGGTTTCAAGAATAGCCCAACAATATTTGGAAACCAGCTAGCAAAGGAATTGGAGGATTGGAGGAGACAAGAGTCAGGAGGGGTTATTCTTCAATATGTTGATGACATCGTGATTGCAGCTAAAACGCGAGATGACTGTATCAAACTCACTGTAAGCTTGTTAAACTTTTTGGGACGGAGTGGATACAGAGTTTTGTAGGTACAAAAATGCTGTTAGTGAGGATCTTCTTGTTATTTTTCTAAGTCCGTGAGAAACTTTCTCTCTCACAGGTAGCAGGGAATGTAAACAACCAAGCCACCTGCAACCTTGGAAAGTCTTGTTTATGGTATAGTAGAAAATATTTTGATAATGGATGTTTTAGGATTTTGGCCAATCACCCCCAAGGGGTGGCTGGTCCTTTGTCCAATTAGACTATGAAGAAAAAAGTCTATAAAAGAGTTTGTAAAATAATTAAATAAATCAATCTTGCTGCACAATTCCTGCCTGCTGGATCTTCTCCTCCTCCTCCTCCCTATGGCTGCGGGACATGGTGATATACCGTAGGAACGAAGCTGGCGGTAATAGAGTTTCTAAAGACAAGGCACAGATTGCCAAGGAATCAGTAGTTTACTTGGGACTTGAGATCTTTTGTGGACACTGACAACTCAGCAAGGAACAGAAAGAAGCCATCTGCCAACTTCCAGAGCTGCACACCATGAGAGAGGTGCAAGCCTTCCTGGGAATGGTAGGTTGGTGTCATTTGTGGATAGCAAATTATGGATTGTTGGTGAAACCCCTGTATCGAGCATTAAAAGCAGCCGAAAAGGGAATCATTACATGGACTGAGAACACAAGAGCTGCATTTAAACAGTTGAAACATTCCCTAATGTCAGCTCCAGCATTAGGCTTACCAGACTTAACAAAACCTTTTGAACTTTTTACATGAGAGACTGAATGTGGCACTGGGCATATTAGCACAGCGCCTCGAAAGCCAATGCAGGGCTGTGGCCTACTTTTCCAAACAGCTAGACAATGTTAGCCAAGGGTGGCCTGGGTGCTTGAAGGCCGTGGCGGCTACGGTCATCTTGATACAAGAGGCCTGGAAACTCACCCTTAGACAACACATTGTAGTGTATGTGCCATATGCAGTAGCAGCAGTACTGGAACAGAAAGGAGGACATTGGTGATGTTACCCTGAAAACAACTTCTGTTGTTAACCCTGCCATGTTTCTGTCCTCTGCCTTAATTGACGATGTGCCCGAGCATGACTGTTTGCAGACAGTCGAGGAGGTCTATTCCACCAGACCAGACCTGAAGGACGTACCCCTAGAAAATCCAGAGTGGGAGCTGTTTACAGATGGGAGCAGCTTCATGAGAAATGGTAAACAAATGATAGGTTATGCAGTAACAAC
The DNA here is from genome assembly GCF_000691975.1 of Corvus brachyrhynchos. Classification (NCBI taxonomy): domain Eukaryota; kingdom Metazoa; phylum Chordata; class Aves; order Passeriformes; family Corvidae; genus Corvus; species Corvus brachyrhynchos. Next base: position 43,107 of record NW_008239855.1, on the reverse strand, counting down.
CCAGGACAAGGTGATTGAGGCGGAGGCCCTGCCAGCAGATGTGTCATCGCAGAAAGCTGAACTGATTGCACTGACAAGGGCCCTGGACCTGAGCGAAGGAAAGAAGGTAAATATATGGACTGACTCTAAATATGCATTTAGTGTTGTCCATGCCCACGGAGCCATCTGGAAGGAGAGAGGACTGTTGAACACTCAAGGTAACCAGGTCAAACACGCTGAACAAATCCTTGCCCTCTTAGTATCAGAAAACCCACAGAAGTAGCCATCATGCATTGTAGGGGTCACCAGAAAGGGAATACCACTCCAGAATTGGGAAATCGCTTTGCTGATGAAACAGCAAAAGGAGTTGCAGAAAAAGGTATTCTTGCAGTAATTCCACAAAAAGATTTTTCAGGGCTCACCCCAAAATATGATCAGGCAGATCACAAGTTAATTAAGTTTCTTAAGGCTAAGATCACAGAAAATGGATGGGCTGTTACACCAGTGAAACAGGTTGTAGTCCCACCTCTGATCCTTTGAGAGCTAGATCAAAGAGAACATGAAAGCACATATTTTGGGGTTGAAAACCTTCTGAAACATCTAAAAAAGGTACTAATAGGAAAGGGAATGGCAGATATTGTGCAATCAGTAGGGAGCAGGTGTGAAATCTGCTGCAAAAACAATCCTGATACAAGGAAAAGAGTTGTGTTAGGAGTAACAAAGGCAGGGGATCTTCCTGGAGATTACTGGCAAATAGACTTTGCTGAGTTACCACGCAAAGAAGGATACAGGTACATACTCATATTGGTTGACACCTTCATTGGATGGCCTGAAGCTTACCCCTGTCGCACTAACACAGCCAAGGAGGTGGTGAAAGTTTTGCTTAATCATATAATACAAAGGGGGGGCCCGTTGAGTATGTCCGCGGACAGCGGACGGACCACATTTTGTTGCAACAGTGATTCAAGAGGTTAGCCGAATTTTGGGAATTGCTTCGGATCTGCACACACCTTACAGACCCCAAGCAAGTGGTAAAGTTGAACGCATGAATGGAACCCTTAAAAAACAAATTAGCAAAATTTGTCAAGAGACATCCATGACACAAGTTCAGGCCTTGCCTATAGCTTTACTGAGGGTCCGCATACAACCGAGGCGGAGAGATAACATCAGTCCCTATGAAATATTGTATGGCAGGCCATATCAAATTCCACATGTTATGGGTGAAATTCATATCAGGGGAAAACTTGATTTGCATAAATATCTAATGGCTTTAGGTTCTACTTTGCAGAAGCTCCAGAATTACATCGTGTTATCCAGACCCATATGTCGGGGTCTCCTCCCCCTGCCATGTAGCCCTGGGAGAGGGGCCCTGAGGGGACAGAGACGGGGTTTCTCGAGCCCCTGGTCAGCCTCGTTCCCGATTGGTTGTTCTGTGTTTCACTGCGCAGGCAAGGACCCTGGGGTCCCGGGATTGTAAGAGTTCCTCGGCAGAGCTCCGGCCATGCAGCTGGAGAAATAAACACCTCTGAAACATCTACCAAGAATCTGTCCATATATATTTCTTTTCCATGGCCTCCTGGTTTGATATATGCGTGTTACAGTAATCAGCACTGTAACACCCATAGGACTGGACACACCTGCCCATCCATTCCAGCCTGGACACTGGGTCTATGTTAAGTGGTGGGACAGTGATCCTCTACACGCCAAGTGGAGAGGACCATTCCAGATTTTGCTGACCACCCTCACCGCAATCAAAGTCGCTGACAAAGGACCCTGGATTCACTACTCCAGAGTTAAGAAGGCTTCTGCTCCTGAAACAACTGAGAAAACAGAGACTGATACAAACAAAGATGATGTAGTTTAAATGATTTTTTCCTGTGCTTATTATCTACACAGTTGGTAACCCTGACTCGGGTTTGGAACCAAAATTTGCATATGATTCTAGTCCAAAGTGTATCCAAAGACATTCATTTGGATACAGAGCTAACAATTGACATGTAAACCAAAGTGGAGAAGTCAGCAAATTTGTTTACAATTTGAGAACTAACTCAGATCTTACATTAGAAAACATTCAAAGATAACACACTGAACTCTGATTATATCTTCCACACCCTGATTTCATGGTTACCAAACTAGCCCTGGATTAAAGAATTGTTTATAGTAGTTGTAATTATAATTCTTGTATATATACTATTGTTAGATGTATACTGCTGTTAGGCACATATTATTAGTAGATATTTAGAATATTTAGAATAGAGTCTCGACAAGGTAGAGGCCTTGTCAAGCCTTTAATTCCCCTCATGCCTTAGGTTTTAACTTTTATATTTTTCAAATCCTGTAGCACCCAGTGTGTAACTGAAGTTTCTTGTAGCCTGTTAACTACTGTTCTCTCATGCTAGTTAGACATAACAAGCCTCTCCAAGCTTGCTCTCCAAGGACACCCAGATTGTCCTAGGCCCAAAATGTGTAAACTAACCTATTAAGAAGGGGGGTAAACTTGGGGAAATTACATCATTAACTGAAGTTTTAATTGGAGAATTAACCCTGATATGCAAATGAACCAAACCTATAAAAGTGTGAAGAACTCGTGACTCAGGGTCCATCTTGGGTATAGCCTTTTAACTTCCCAGGGTGTACCTTGAAGGCCCTTCAAATAAATACCTACCTTTATTCCCTTATTCTTGTCATCTCTGTTTTTAGGTGGCCATCTCAGGCATCAAGCCCAGCACAAAGATGGTGTGCAAGCATGAAAACAGGGGAAGAGAAATCTTATGGCTTCATTCAATGTCAATGCTGACTTATATGGATGTTTGGCTATTGCATGAAATGTGGGACTATTGCAGGAAATGATCAGGTCTTTCTCTTTTTTCAGTCAGCCAAATTCCACCTAAATCTTAAGGCAATGGAGAATCAGATCAGACAGGATGCCAGTGCCCACTGACCAGTTGATCAGGGACTCCACCAAATCCTCTCCAGAGTTGGGGTGGTAAGTGAATCCAAGGTGCAACACTTCAGATATATTTGAGCAAGGGTGAAAGGGGGCTGAATTCTTGGACTGGTGAGTATCATATTTCATTTCTTCTGCAGAGGGAAAAAAAAATTCAAAAGCTATAGTTTTATAGGCTTCAGTCCTCACATAAGCCACATGACAACACTCAACAGTGGGCCTTAATCTATCAGTGGGATCAGAGTGGTGTAACAATTGGAGGTCTGGACTTAAGGGTAAAGGAAATGGGTAACTTAAATATTATTAAGTATGGGATTGAGCCAATCTACAATTCCTCCCTGTAGCCCTATCAGTTGTATTTTGAAAAATTGGAATAAGCTTGGGGAGATCCAATGACTAAAGATAAAATTATGAGATACTGTAATCAGTGGTGGCCACCTTATAAATTGGAGGATGGGGAAAATGTGTTGATGCAGTTTAATATTATCTTACAGTTGGTGTTGTTTTGTCACTGACCTGGTAAATGGGATGAGGGTTTTTATGTTGATGCTTTTATGAAATTGTAGAGATTCAAATAGTCAGAAAAAGTACAATTTGGGAGGAGATATGTTAATGCTATGTATCAAGGAGAAGGAGAAAAGGGATTATATGTTGCAGGGGGGATAGGGAAGAAGAGGATGTGCAATTTTTGGTACCGACAGCTCCTCTGAATGGCCCCTAGAGTGTGCCACCTCCTTACTACGGGAACAAAAGAGGGCAGAAAGGGGAAGTGAGGATTTTAGCCCTATAACTGGTATATAAAGAGGGGACAGTGTCCAATTATACAGGCCCCTTAAGGCAGGCTGTAGGAATAGAAAGGCAACCTATGTACATGTTCATTTTACTACTTAGGATTTATTGAATTGGAAAGGATCCTGAAGGAATGTATCAGCTTTTGGAAACTGTTGTGCTGACTCATAACCCTAACTGGGGGGATATGCAGGTGTCCTGGTTTCAGCTGGGATGGAGTTAATTTCTTCTCAGTAGCTGTTACAGTGTTGTGTTTTGGATTCAGAATGAGAATGGTGTTGATAACACACCAATGTTTTAGTTTTATGCTAAGTTGTGTTTATTCTAGGTCAAGGACTTTTTTCTTGTCTCAGGCTTTGCCAGTGAGGAGGTTTGCAAAAGAATGATGCTAGGTGGTAAATCCACAAAGCCAGCACACCCTCAATATGCCAGGTACCCGCTTTTATACACTACAAACAGTGAAAGATTAACATTTTCCCTATACCCACAATCTAAAGCTATAGCCATTGGCTTTGTCTCCATTTAAAGATACAGTACCAAAGTATTTTACTGCCTATGCTCTATGGGGAAGGGGCTTATGTGAGCAAGGGGCTTCTACAGCCAATGGACAGGTATTTTACTATGTCAATGATTAAAGGTTATCACAAAGTCCAAGTAAAATTCTTCTTAGGCTTTATTAGCAGCTTGTTACTGTGTTACCTCCTTGTTTGGTTGGATTTATGGTGTCATCCTATTCTTGCTTTTTGGGTTGTAGCTCCTGGTTTCTACTAACTAGCTACAGAGATAAAGTATATTATGTATATAACACTGTTAGAAAACATGACATGAACAGGGAAAAATTCCTCATGGACAAAAGATTAAAAAGTGATACGCTGGTACAAAAATCTGCTACACATACATTAATATGAAAAGCAGAATTGTAGTAAATTTCTACCTCTTATGTTGCATTAAAAGAGTTGTGGTCAGGCTCCCCTTCAGTTTGCTGACATTATTTCTAGCACTGTGTTCCTTCTAGGATGACACTGAATAGAAGTGGATTAGAAATAAGAAGTAGTAATTACTTATTAAAGTCCTCTTTGCCCTTTCCTCACAGGTAAACACATTTAAGTTTGCTTGACATCAGATAACTCAAACCCACTGTACTGTAAATCACTCTACCTACAAAGAAAAGCTTAAAGTTACTAAAATTTTATTCTAAACAGAAATGTTTGAGATTATTATAGCAAGTGAAGGGGAAAGTCAAATTGTAAGTGCTTGGCAGTGATAATCTGTGACCAAGAAATGATCTGCCATGGAGGGCAAGAAGGCCCTACTGCAGAAGGGGTTGAACTGTCTGGAAGCGGGAATGCCAGAGACAGAAGGACTCCCTGTAAGGGAGTGAAGTTTCCCCTGGTGATGAGATAAACAGCCACAGCATTGTCTTGTAGCCATCCTGGAATGCAAGTGCTCAGGGGCCACCTTTGGGCAGCAGAGCTGGGCAGAGGGGTGGTTCCAAGGCAGGGCTGAGACACCTCATACAACCGCTCATGGGATTGGTGCTGGTGCAGGGTATATAAGGAATCAGCTTGTAATGCATCCCACACAAAAGATATTAAGAAATGGGGTTATATTTCTTTATAAATGTTATATTTAATGTTCTATCTGAAAGTGCTCCATACTCAACTTCTGTGAAGATTTTCCTTCTGATATGACCTAAAAAATTATATTTTTTGAAGTACAAAATCACAGTAATGGTCCTAGACTGGAAACCCTTTATCCTTTAATATTCCTAACTGGTACTTTAAGATGATATTATTACAACTAACTGTTGCTTCCTTAGGATGTTACCTTCATTCAACAAGAAACAAGTTACTGGGTTATAAACACATGTATCACTGTGGCCAAATTGGTATCTGGAAGGATTAGGCAAATTCTCAAGCTGGTTGGGCCAACCTAGTTTATTTGGAATCTTACCACATCTTTGGTCTAGCCACTGCCTTATTTTACAATTTGAGAGTGAATACATTTAATGATAAGTCTTTAATAATATTCATAAATCTTGGGCTGCCCAGTCCTCTGAGTTGGAGGACCACAACTGCAGGAACAGTGACTTTCCATTTGTGCACACTGAAAATGTAAGGTACCAGCTGTATCAGTTGAATGTTCATAAGTCCATGGGGCCAGATAGGATTCATCCTAGAGTACTGAAAGAGCTAGTGGATGTTACAGCAGGACCCCTCTTGATCAGCAGGACCCTGACCAAAGGTCTTTGGAGTCTGGGGAGGTCCCTGCTGACTAGAAGCTAGCCAGCATTATTCCAGTTTACAAAAAGGGCTTGAGGGAAGACTCAGGAAACTACAGACCTGTTAGGCTAACCCCAGTACCTGGAAAAATTATGGAGATCATCATACTGGGTGCTATTGAAAGACATGTAAAAGACAATGCAGTCATCAGGCACGGTCAACATGGGTTCACAAAAGGAAAGTTCTGTCTATCTAATCTGATATCCTTCTACAATAAGGTCACCTGCCTAGTAGAATGAAGGGAAGGTGGTAGATGTAGTTTTTCGGATTATTGGAAGGATTTGGATACTGACCCTCACAGCATCTTTATGGACAAGTTGTCCAACTGTGGTATGAGTAGGTACACACAGCACTGAGTGAAGAACTGGCTGAAGGGCAGGGCTCAAATGGCTGTAGTGAATGGGGCTACATATGGCTGGTGACTGGTCACCAGCAGCATTCCTCAAAGCTCAGTTCTAAGCCCAGTTCTGTTCAATATATTTATCAATTATCTGGATGCAGGAGATGAATGCACCATTAGCAAGTGTGCTGGTGACTCTTGCCAGAGACCAGAGGCCTTGTAGAGGGATCTAGATAGACTGGAGCATTGGGCAATCATCAGTGGCATGAAATTTAATAAGAACAAATGTCGGGTTCTGCACCTGGGACAGAGAAACACCAGGCACAAGTATAGACTGGAAGACTAATGGCTGGAGAGCAGCCCTGCAGAAAGGGATCTGGGGGTGCTGGTTGACAGCAGGCCCAATTGGAGTCAGCAGTGAGCCCTGGCAGCCAAGAGGGAAAACCATGTTCTGGGGTGCATTAAATGCATGTAGTGGTTTGGTCCAAAATACTCATTACTGTTTATCTTCTGTGAGATAAGAATTAGGAGAAATGCAAAGCAGGCACCAAACTTGAAAGAATATAAAGTTTATTAACAGACCTAAAAGAGGGAAAAAAAGAATTACACCATACCTTCAGAACTCTCCTCCTCCCCCCACCTTCCTCTCTTCTCCCACTGACAATGTAAAAAGACAACCCTTGAGATGTTCAGTCTGTTCACCACTTCCATAATAACCTTGTTCAGTCCATTTAGGAAGAGGAGTCTCTCTGCTCGCATGTGAGTCCCTTCCCCCGACTTGCAGCTTTTCCCGCAACTGCTTTTGAGGGTCCACTCTTGAAGTTTTTTGGGGTACAATTTTACGGTTGAGCTGTTCAGAAAAAAAAACAGAGGTCCTACTCCTTCTCTGGGAGCAAAGGGTCTTCCTCATCTTCATCGTTAGGACTATCTCTGGGAGCATCTCTAGGAACTGAGGTTTTCTCCTTTCCCATTTGGAGCAAAAGTCCTCATCTGGTCCATCTCTCCCTGCTGAGGTTTTCTCCTTTCCCGTTTGGAGCAAAAGTCCTCATCTGGTTCATCTCTCCCTGTCCAAACTTCTCATGAAATTACAGCTGCGTCAGCATCTGCCTATCTCAGCGCAGGTGCTTTTGCTCACGAGTTGAACACTCCACCCCCCATATCTTCATGAAATTACAACAGGATACTCTGATATATCATAGCTTCACAACAGAATTTCAGCTTTAAGCATCTCCTCTCTCTCTTCCCTCAGGTTTTCAGCTCTTCACAGCAATAAAAAGGGTTAATCTCACCTCGGCCTTGCAGCTGTGTGGCTTATCGCTGTTGGTCACCTGACCTCTGCCGGACAGAGGGGCCGCTTTGCTGAAATCTTGGCCGCAGTGGAGGGGGGGTGGAGTTCCGAGCCGCTCTGGCTGCCACAGCCCCGCTGGGGGGGGCCTCCTCGCGCCCCGCCC
>NW_008239855.1:22118-34865 GCF_000691975.1 Corvus brachyrhynchos | reverse complement strand
CGGGGCCCGCAGCCACCTGTCCCAGCACCGGAAACGAGAGAGAGCTTGGCGGGGAGTTTGTCTATTCTTAAGTGTGGATCACAGAGGTGGTCACAACTTTAAGTGGCTTAAAGAATTGTCCATATTCAAACTGGCCAGCTGATAGGTTCTGTCAGGTCATGGGGGGAAGCTGTAAGCACCCCTTGGCAAGGACATCACTTCCGAGACTCAGCTTGCTAACCTATGACAATGCAGTATAACCAGCTGGTCAAAAGAGGTGATTATCACCTCTGTATTTAGCAGTGCTTTGGCCTCCCCTTGAGTACTGTGTGCAGTTCTGGGCTGTAAAATTTAAAAAGGATGTGAAGGTACTTGAATGCATCTAGAGGAGGGCAACAAAGCTGCTGAAAGGGCTGAAAGGAATGTCCTGTGAGGAGCTGCTGAGGGCTCTGGGTTTGTCTAGTTTGGAGAAAAGGAGGCTGAGGGGTGACCTCATGGCTCTCTGCAGCTTCCTGAGGAGGGGAAGCAGAGAGAGAGGTGCTGAGCTCTTCTGTCTGGTATCCAGTGACAGGATGTGGGGGAATGGTTCAAACTGCACCTGGTTCAGACTTGACATTAAAAAGCATTTCTTTGCCAAGAGGGTCGTCAAACACCAGAACAGGCTTCCCAGAGTGGTGGTCAATGCCTCATGTCTGTCAGTGTTTAAGAGGCATTTGGACAATGCCCTTATGAACATGCTTTAACTTTGTCAGTCCTGAAGTGATCAGGCAGTTGGACTAGATGACTGTTGTAGGTTCTTTCCAACTGAACTATTCTACTCTATAGCTAATAACTGAAGAATAGTAAACCTTGCTGGATGTCCAGCCAAATGGAAGCAAGTCTAAAGAAATCAAACCTCTCACCAGACAAAAGCTTTTTCTGTTACAGTTCTAAATCATGCACAGACTCCAACAGTCACTGTGGTGGGTTGGCCTTCACTGGCAGCCCGGTGCCCACCAAGCCACTCTCTCACTTCCCTTCCTCTGCTGGATGGGGAGAAAATAAGATGGTGAAACTTTTGAGTTGAGATAAAGGCAGTTTAATGAAGAAAAGCAAAGGCTGCATGCAGAAGTAAAGGAAACAAAAGGATTTATTCTCTACTTCCCATGAGCAGGTGATGTCCAGCCACTTCCTGGGAAGTAGGGTTTTAGTATGCATAGCAGTTCCTTCAGAAGACAAACACCTTAATAAAGAATGCCCCCCTCCCTTCCTTTTCACTTTTAATGCTGGCCATTACATCATCTGGTATGGAAGATCCCTTTGGTCACTTTGGGTCAGCTGGCCTGGCTCTGTCCCCTCCCAATCCCTTCCCCAGCCTGTCAGCCTTTGAGGGCAGGGCAGGGTTGGAGAGACAGCCTTGATGGTGTGCGAGCACTGCTTAGCGGTAGCCAAAACATCCCTGTGTTATGGATACCATTCTAGCTACAAATAGAAAGCACAGCACCATGAGGAAAGTTAACTCCATCCCAGCCAGATCCAATACAGCCTCTCAGAAAATAAGAACCTAAAGATGCCTTGCAGAGTCATGGCTTGCTCAAGTTTTCTTTTAAGAAAAAAAAGGGAGGAGAAGGGAAAAGACCAAGGAATTAATATATTTATTACCTGTATGAAATAAAGCCTTTAAAGGCTCATGCTTTACAAAACTTTCCCCTCTTCTACTTCCCTCCATTTTCCCATGGTCTAACATCTATTATTTAGATGACAAAAAGGCTTCCAAAGAAGATACAGTCAAATAAAAACCAAAAAAAACCCAAACCAACTCCTCTTCTAACTACTGATTTTACATTCTTTGCAAAAAAAAAAAAAAAAAAAAGAAAAGAAAATCAAGGAAAGGAAAGAACAAAACTCAAGCAAACCATTTCTGATACTCTATACACAGAGTAAAGTATAGATTATCCTTTGAAAGTGACTAAAGAGCTTCCACCAAAATGTTTTCATTTATACTTTGTTAGGCTTGTTTTTTTGGTTTTTTTTAATACAATCTAAAAGCAGAAAATAAAAAACTTCAAAATTAAGGCAAATGTAAGTATACATGTACATCATCTTTGGAACACAACTACTATTTGACTACACTGTGAAAAGGTTAGACTAGTAAACATGAAGAGCTAATGAATAAGGATGGCTGTGGGTTCAAAATTATTAGTAATGCTTAACTTGCCAAAAAATAGATTCCGTGTATGATACAATAATTCTTTTCTGCTAGTAAGTGATGTTAGAAACAGTTGGAGGGGTTCGGTTTGTTTTTTTAAATAACTACATAGCTTTTAATTCCATTGAGATATATACTTTTTCCTCACATGAATATTTAGGAAATAATCTTTAATTTCTCTACACTTTAGGTTCTTGGCATTACTGGAAGTGACTGCATCTAAACAGTGATTGTTTAAATGTATTCAACCACTTTAAGACAAGGCTGGTCATGTCCTATAGCTACCTTTTAAAAATCAGGTAAATAATCATCCTTGAAAAAAGTATAAGAATGCCCTGATTTGTTCTTTATTATCTGTTTCCTGACAGTCTTTTAACCCAGATCACCAGTTGAGAAGATAGAAGATTTTGCAGAATAAGAGTGATACATTAATATTTTAAATCAAGCCAAAAAAGTTCAAAAGTTTATTTCAATATTATCACCATAAGAAACAAACTCATAAATTCCTACCTGCTAAGACATCTCCTCTCGCTTTTCCGCTAATGCTTGAGAGAAAAAAGGCATACCACTTAACTTTAAATTTTAATTTTCAATAGTCTTTCAGGGAAAATTTTGCCTGAAATACAAGTTTGTGCATGTTATTTATTCAAACAATTCTTCAATTTTTCTAGATGCCTTGCATCTGCATCCTATAGAATTAATACAGTGGCTTTAGACTGAAAAAGGATTCAACTCTATAGTCATCAGAGACCTATCAGTCATCTTTGACATTTCTCTAAACCATGCTTTAGCTTTGGATGTGAAATGGTATCTTTTTCAACATATTCATTTCAGGCAGTGAATATCCAATCAAACTTGTTAGAACATCATCAGCAAAATCTACCTTGAGATAAACTGAACCACCAGAAATTTTTGTCTTTATACCCCTGAACCCATTGCTGCTTGTGAACTTTCTATTAAGAGTTAAAATAAAACATCTACATTTCAGAATTGGAAATTATCCTCCCATCTCATTAGCGCTATTAAGAACACAAGTGAGAAGCCTCATTTACAATATAAACTGGTTGGGGTCTGTATTTGTATCATAGAGGTGATTTTTACACTTTAATCATGTTAAAGCTTTGGAACTGACAACAGAAGGCTAGCCTGATCTATCAATGTTATCTAGAGACCCAGTCCAGGATTTGGCTGCAATAGCACCAAATTTTGGTGGTCATTGTTTCAAGAAAATCAGTGGTTAATAAGCTCTAGCTTCTTGATAGTTTTGGAAGCATCTATGCACACTTAAATTGTATAACTGCATTTAGAACCTATTTATCCCCTAAAGGGGGATGACCAAGGAACTCAACCTCCCTACAGAATTACACCAAAGAAAAATTACTGTAAGAAGAGTAAAAAACCAACATTTTTGTCTTCTGACATTATAACCCGCAGCTAAGAAAAAAATATCCTGCTTTTAAGTTTGCTCTAAAACTCTACCACTTGGAAAAAATGGTACAGTTACAGGAAATAACCCATTTGTTTACTCATCAACGGGTCTAATCTCTAGCATGTCACGCCATTTTCGATAAGTTTCTCATGTCGTCCATGCAGTCCTAAGACAGCCTGTCACCCGCTTGGCGCTGCTACCCTGTGCCAAGACCCCCGGGGACAGTAAGGCCAGCTATCATCCCACATCCCTGCGGACACCGACGAGCTGCAGTGGACAGCGATGGATGCTAAGACGAGATGGCCCGTCCCACCAGAGTCACATTAAGGACGACACATACCTCCCTACTCCTCAAACAGGCTGACCAGAGCCCAAGCCCCTTCCCCCACACCCTACCCTTAGCCGAGCCACACCATACACTTATCTGAGCCAGGAGCGGTGCCGAACGAGCGGGCGGGCAGAACCAGCAGGGCAGCCCACTTCCCATCACCTGAGTTGTAAGTGGGAAGGAAGACGAAAATACACCTGCTCTCTGTACACAACCCCCAAAAACGCCGCGCAACTCAACAGCCAATAGGAGGCGTGGCGCCACGCGCGGCTTTAAGCATCGCAAGAACACTGCCCCGCCTCCTCTAGTGCTAGGGAACAAGCACAAGACGGAGTTTTCGCAGGCGCCATTTTCTCAAAAAACCTCTGAGGTCGCTCTCCTTTACTGCCTTCCATTATCTCCACTGTTCTTGCCGCTCTTCTCGTGGCTCCTGTCAGGCAGGTAAAACAAACAAACAACCTAGGCACACTGCGGCAGTGCAGGGTGGATAGTACTCCTCGTGATACTCAGGCCTGTCTCGCCGTGGTCTACACGGAGGGCGGGGCGAACTAGAGGCCATCCCTGCCCTGATAGGCAGTTGCCTTACCCAACGGGGTTGCAGCGGGTCCCCCATGGGGGGAGGAGAGGAGGTGGTTGGGCCAGTCATCTGGCAGTGCTAGTGGATGTGTGTAGGTAGTAGGAGCTGCTTACCTTTCTCTCCCGTACGTGGTGGGTGCAGGTAAGCGCGGTTTGGAGGGTGTGTTGCTTGCATTGGGGGTGGGATAGGGGGGATGGGTTAAGCTGGGTTGAAAGAAATTAAGCTGTTGATCGCACCCTTCCCGACCCTGTTGTGTGACACAAAAACACGGGAGGCCTGTTGCCGCCGGGCTCCAGGATTTTCTTGGACTCTCGCAGGGAGAGCGCGGGACGGCGGAATTGGTTAGGTCTGGGGATTGCTGCGTGGAGAAGGAGGGGGCCGGGAGTGACTCCTCCTTAGCTAATGTAGAGTGGTTTTGCGCAACCTGCGGACCCAAGGGGCTCCATCTGCCCTAGGGGAAGGGCGAAGGTCGGACTAGCGGGTGCGTGCTAAGGCCGGGGGGGCGGTCGCTACCGCTTTCTGGCGCCTACCTTGGGTAACTGTGGATGGGGTGAGTTTTTGGGAATTATGGTGGGCAGAGAGGAAGACGAGTGAGGGGACTCTCTGCTGCGGCCTATGCGGAAGCAGCCGTGCCAAAACGATTTGGGAGCGTTCTGTAGCAGAGCCTGCTTTTAGGGGCCATGCCGGAGTTCTCGTGGCAGGGCTGTTGCACTCTGTTGGCCCTGCTTGAGCTCGGGTGAGGGCCTCTTGTGAGTGCCTCCTTTGTGTCTCCCTGGTCAGAGTGGGGGAAACCTTGTGACCGCGTGGTGGTGGTTTGTCGGCTCACGGCTCCGCCTAGCAGTGTGTAGGCGCTATTACAGCGGCCGCCATTTCTGCTCGTCCCCGCCACCACGGAGGTGGGTCTCAGACTTTGGGGGTTATGTAACGGCGCCTTTCCCCCTCCTAGGGAGTGAGCTGGGATTTTGAGCGCTTAGCGGCTGGCTGGTTTTAGAAACTGTGTGAGGGGTAAAGGTGAACATCAGCCCGAGCAGACTGGCGCGTGGGCTGCGGGAGGGGAGAAGGGGAGGCGTCCAGGCGGGAAGGGCCCTTAGTCCCGGAGGGAGCGGGGTAGAGACACGCCGACATCTCCCAGCCCTCTACTCATGTCCGTGACTGCTTTATTCTTTAGATGTTTTTTAAAATGTTGTGTTAGTCAATTTAATCCTGCAAATTCGATTTGCACAAAAGAGCACAGTAACTAGTCGAGAGTATCTTGTCCTGAACAGTATATTGCACTTCCCCCTGCAGCTCTAGAATTTTTGGGAGGGTCATAAATTGAATAGGGTCTGGAAGGGTTAGCCATTTGAACCTGGTGAAATTTCTCTTCATCCCCCCATCCCTGCGTTCTAGCAGCGTCTGTTTTGAGACTTGGCTATTCTTTAGGCGGTGCTTTTTCTATTAGCTCAAATTAGGGGCCTGGAAATACTAGCATGTGCTGGGAAGGTGGTGTCTCAGCAGTGACTGTAAAAGAGTGCATGCCTACCGGCAGTGCTTGCTGTTAGCCTGCAAAAAAAGGGTAACTTACAAATTAACGGATGATTAAAAGGATGCTCTAAAAAGTTAAACATACCTCACTTTTTCTTCGTGGATATGTGTATCAACTGTTTGTTCAGGCTATGAAAGTTGAGCAATAAAATCCAAAGGAGGGAAAATAGCGTTCTTTGTTTGGCTGTTATCTGTACAAATTAATTTTGTAATAAGGTGCAAAATTTTTCTGCCTGGACTTTAATTTGTTTTACAAGTATTCTCACGTGGACTCGGCAAAAATAGATCTTGTAAGAGGTACCTGTTTCACAAGATCAAAAAAGTTTGTCTGTTTTTGAGATTCCTCATACATGTATGCAGAGGTTATACATTACAGTGTGCTATTTTTAACAAATTTTTTCAAGTGTGGCTTGTGTGTAATGTTTTGTTCATCTGTTATATTGAATGGAAGGCATGCTAGTAAGTTGATAGAAAACTTATTCTAATTACCAACATTAATTTTATAACTTTTTGTCTAAATTGTTTAGTCTAAATTTAGAACTAAACAATTAGCAGATTGAAACATAGCATCTCCTAAAAAGGAAATTCAAGATATGTTCTACAACATCCTAAAAGAAGGAACCAGATAATTATTCACTTTAAATATCTGAAAATCATTTTCAATAAATGTGATTGCTTAAAACTAGCAAATGCTTGAAAATGAGCAAGGTTGGAATAATTCAGAGTGTAATTGTGTATCTGTAAGCTTTTGTACTTGATTATTATTTCTTCTCTTGATGATGTGTTTGGCCTTGTTTTTTCATTTATAAAGAAAAGCTTTGCAGCAAAATCTCAGGTCAAAGCCCCGTTTTCAGTTGTAGCAAGAATTAGACCTGTAAGTGAACAGAGTCTGATCTATGATGTTTTCATAGGTTTCTGAAGCAGTAGGGTTTTGATATCCTGCCCAGAACACTTGAGTTTTGCTCTGCAAGTATATATCAAACTGGTAAGTTCTAAAAGCAGGCATTTCTTCTTGCTTTTCCCATTAGTATGATGTACAATTAGCCTTTTTCCCCCACAAAATAATGTATTAGCTCTTTTTTATTCTGCAACAGGTTTTACCTTCACTCCTAAGAATAAAAGGTAATGGAGACTGAACAACAGGAGGAGACCTTTACCAACACAGAGACAAATGGTAAATTTTTTAAAGGGCTATTTTATTTTTGGGGAAAGGAAACTTTTTGATTCTTGGTGTTTCTAACTATTTTGGAATGCTTTAACTGTATCAAATGCTTCATTTAATCTTTTAATTTTTAAATGTCCCATGTGGTTTTATGTGATTTTTGTATCATGAATATTTAAGTTTTCTTTGGGAGTATTTTAGTCATGGTATAAGTAGCTAAAAGTTATAAGTAAAGATTTGAAATTATTTGATAGCTAAATACTCAGTACTTGTATGAACAATGTGATCACGCAAAGATACTGTTAGGCATATCTATTACTGTATTTTATTTATTGCAGTTGTTTGTTTGAAGGAATGTATATATATGTGAAATATTTCTAAATATTAGCTAAATGAAAAACCTTTTGGACATAATTAGTGAAGAAGAGTTAGAGCATTAGTATTGATCCAGGCCAGTTTTTTAAAGTGATTTGAAATACTGCTTTCCTACTGTTTCACCAGTATTTCAGTATTGGACAAACTACTTTTAGTCTTTTGTGCTTTAAGGTTTTCCCAGTTGTAAAAGAAATACTAAGTAGATGATGCAGCACTGTTGTAAACAGTGCTATTTTTTCACTAAGTTTGCAAAATTCTCATTTCAACTGTAGTTTATAAATTTGAATGAGTCTTCACTTATTAATTGATATGTAGACTGATGAAGTAAAAACCTGTTTCTGTGATATAGATGCTCAGGGTAGATGTCAGAAGTTAGCATTGGGCTAATGGGAGGGAATGCTTCACTAGGAATACAGTGCATAACTTGATATACAGTTTTATCGTGACTTAGAAAGTTAAATATATATTTGTGTTTTCCCCCCTATGGACCTGTCTACAGGCAAACGTCCTGCAGAAGATATGGAAGAAGAACAGGCCTTCAAAAGGTCTCGGAATACGGATGAGATGGTTGAATTGCGCATCTTGCTTCAAAGCAAAGTATGCTTTTTTAGTATTGCTATGTTCCTGGTTATACCATTGCTTAAGACAGTGGTGACAGTGTATGTTGTGGTGTATGTTTAGAAAAAACTTGTGCTTTATTTAAAATTTATTAGGAATATTTGTAAGTATGCATGAATGATAGTGAAGTATATTGCAATCTTCAATAATTTTTTTCAAGGATGAGTCTAATGATCTATGGGACTTCTTTGATTTTAAAAAAATGTGCTCATTGAAAAAATAAAGACAGAAATTATAAGCCACTTCTCATGTTTGAATAGACCATAATTGTTTTCAGGGTAATGACTGTGTATTCATCTTTAGAAAGCAAGCAGTTTAGAGAATGATCAGCTTATGATTGTAAATTAAATATGAGACGCAAGATGAGGACTTCCTCAAGATTTTAGTAATTTCTCCAGATTTAGTAAATCTATATGTATCAACAGTAGGAAATAAGGGAGTAATGTTTCGTGGATTGCAATTGCTTCATTGGCTAGTATAAATTGTCGCAGTAAAACTGCTATTTATGAATCTCCTTTAGTATTTCCAGTTGTTGCAGATGTTTGTGCTGTCTGAAGTAACTCAGTCTTGTGTTGGGGTAGGGGAATGTTACCTTAACTCTACATGGCATTTCTAATGAATAGTCAAGTTATGTGGAGTGCTGCAAAATATTTGTGGTGCTGTTAGCATCATGTATGAACTGCATAGTAAAAGCAATAATTTTGCATGTAGTTCTTGAAATAGCCTGGTAAAAAATTAGTTTTACAATTTCCCCTCTTGAATATCTTGAGTTTATTCCTGTTGATTTTAGCAACTGGAGATTAGTAATTGTTTATATTGGTTTTGCATTCTTCAGACTGTACCTACCTGAGTGGTCAGTTGAGTTACATAGGCTTCAATCAAAAGTAGCATTTGCTCAAATATTTGGAGTGGGAAAGTGAAATTTGCAAACATTAAAAAAGTGATCAAATAAACTAGCAAAGTTGTTGACCTACATACCATGCATGGAATCCCATAAGTTATTTTTTCAGTCATATTCTAGCTATGAGATGGTTGGGGCCCTGAGCAACCTGATCTAGCGAGTGACATCCCTGCCCATGGTGGGGGGGTTGGAACTAGATCATCTTTAAGGTCCCTTCCAACCCAAACCATTCTATGTTAAACATGACAGATCCCAGGATAGACCTCTGTGGTACCCTACTTCTTACCAGCCTCTAGGTGCAATAAGATCCATTAACTATTACCAGTCATCCAACCACTTTTTTATTCATCTGCTTGTCCACATATGATTCTATGAGAATACAGGCGGAATTGCCTAGAAACTTAAATTTGGAATTGAAAAAAATATTGCTGAGTATTTTTATCTCTGCATTGACCTTTTTTTGACCTTTTTTTTCCCCATGTTAAAACCACATCAGTTTGTTTTGATTTAATTTGAACCTTTCAAAAGGAAACAAGCCTCACCCCACCCTTAAATGCATCCCACAAGGTAATGCAGAAACAGATACATTGTTAGTCTTCGGTTCAAAAAAATACTCTGTGCTGTATTAGCCTAATGTAACTTCTGAAAACTATTTTCCAGAATGCTGGAGCAGTGATTGGAAAAGGTGGCAAAAATATTAAGGCACTTCGTACAGATGTGAGTATACATGAATTTGAATTAATTTAACACCAATTCTTCCAGAGCACTGCATTGAAAACTTGATTGCATACATTTCTAGAAATTGAGAAATTCAAACCTAGACAACAATAATCCAATAAGCCACTTATAATGATTGTTGGAGAAGATAACTTTGGTTTTTCAATTTGTGTTTTAATTGAAGCCCAGCTCAAGTTATGTGGGAGGAGAGGTTTATATTAAACCTCTTTGCTTTCAAACAGGGTTCCTCTAAATTGCACACTTAAAATGAGTTTACATCTATAATTAGAAATGTTGGCAAAACTTAAAACCTGTAACTATACCATTTCCTATATGTGTGAATCCATTATAGTGCTATTGAAAACTATCACTGGTGGCTGGCTTAACCCAGCGATAAAAGGATTCTTGAACTTCCTTTCATAAAAACCCCAAAACATAATGGTCCATCTGTTTTTATTTTAACAGCGTGGACATAAAGCACAAAAACATTGAAGTTAAGGTTGCATGATTTAGATACAGGTATAGAACAGTAAAGAAACATTTTATTTTAGTTGGAAGCATTTTTAAGTGGTCATTACTTATTTACCTATTCATATTTTATGTGGGTTGACTCTTGTGATTAGACACACATTCAGTGTAAATGTTATGTATTTATAAAACTTGGCAATGCTTCTTAAATTCCATTTGTTTACACTCCTGTACTTAGCATCAGCTACAATTTTGGCAATTTTTTTCAGGCAAGACTGTGTTCAACACAATATTTGCTAATATATCATTGCAAAATCAGTTCCATCTAAGTTCACAAACTATAGCAACTAGAATTGAGGATTAAACTGAAATGGTCAGGAATCATGCAAACAAACTTTGGCAGCTAGTGGTTTTGTTTGTTTTAAGTAAATAAACACATCACCTTACTCCAGATAATTTAACTGGTCTGGAATACTAACTTTCCCAACTTGCCCAAGGTTTCAGTAATATGAATCTCAACAATTTTTGTGTCTACATTCATGAGCCAGCCTGCTACTGAAACATCATTGTTAAAAGTAAAATGAAGTTTAGTCAGATAACATAACTTGTGAAGATCCATACTGTTAAGCCACAGTTGATGTAGCAATTCATTATTGTGTTAGTCTTCAAAACAACTTAAACTTGCTTCATTAACTGAGAGTAATAAGTATAGTTTGTATTAAATTAAAATTTATTGCTTTTCCCCCTTTTCCCTCTCCTTGTTTTTTGGCCATATATCTCCGTTACCCATGTACTGGATCGACTTGCCCCTGCGTTGCCCACCATGACGTTGGCCCATCCGCCCCTGAACGCCCATGTGAAAACCCTGGTTGGCTATGCCCAAAAATGTGCTTGTTGCCAAACGGGTACCATACTTGACAACTTCTGATTGAATGCCCATGCCCAATGCCAACATCCACGAACGCCAATGACCAATGCAGTACAATGCCAGTGTTTCAGTCCCAGACAGCAGTGGCCCCGAGCGGTATGTCCCAACAGTTTATGCCTCACTGCCTGATTAGAAAGAGAGAAATGTCTTTTATTACCTGCCTTTGATATAAATAGTATCCCCTTATAGACCGTGTATTGTTTTTTTTTTAAAGTTTTCTGTCTTATTTTCCCCATTAAGTCTTTTTGTCACTGAACTTTTACGTGAGTTGGCCACGCAAACAATCCACTAATTTTATTTCATTGGAAAGAGCACAGCTTCAAGTGTTGTATATTTACTGTATTATAAATCAAATTGATTCAGGAGTCTCTTGCTCTGGTCTTTGTGGCCCACCTTTCTCCCCCCAGCATTGTCCATTCATAATTATTTCTGCTGAAATACTAACTCTAGTTCACTTCTCATTTGTGTTACGTCTTTGTTTGTGGGGTTGTGTTTTTGATTTGTTTTGGGGTTTTTCCCCTTGTATTTATATTCCATTTCTTGCAGAGCCCATTAGCAATCTAATTTCTATCTGGTGTCTCAAGCTTACTCCAGATATAATGTTGACTACTTACATATCCCCACCTTTTCTACAAAAAGGTGTGCTAGTTTTACCAATGTAATGGTAAGGGTATACTAAATTAGTGGTGGTGGGGAAAGTGAATATTCACTCATACTTTAAGTTTTGGATCAATTTCTTGCCTGGTTAATCTGTCTGAGCCCTTCCAAAAGCTCTTGTGAGTTCTCTTGCTCTCTCTGCAAGACCTACCTAGCCTTAAATTCTTGTATTCATCATGCATATATATTGGATATAAACAAAGATGCATGTGTTGTAAATCCAGTGAACAAGTTTACTTTAAATGGGGAATATTAATTGTAAGGTCTTCTGTGTAGTCAATCTTGTTAGAATTTTGTGTATGATTATGAATACTAAACTTATTTCTGCTACTTTCTACCTTCTCTGTTTTCTGACACTATGGCCTCTAACAGTATCTTGAGTATAAGTGCAGATACAGAGACAATTGGAGAAATCTTGAAGAAGATTATCCCTACTTTGGAAGAGGTATGTCTCTTAGGTTTGTTTCTTTTTCAGAGATAAAAATTTAGATTTTAAAACAAGATAATTCTAGATGATTGCATCCTATTTTTAATATATTAAATTAGAAAGTTAAACCCAGCCTTTTTTTGAAAGAAGACCTATAGCTCTCAATGTATGTGTTGGCATTTTTTTTTATAGGGGACAGAGAAAATTTCTTCTTAAAAAATTAATATTTGGAACAGCTTCCTCCCCTTCAAACCACCTGTTTTCTTACTAGTTCCCAATTTGAAGTAGCTCTATTATAATTTCCATTCTGCCTTTGCTTTGTAATCAAGTGTGTTGCACTGTTGGATATATTAAAATTCTATATAACAGCAATAATAATAAAAGAAATAAAGAAAGCTAATTTGACATCACCTTGTGTTGAGGCAAATTACTTTAAAATATGTGATTTTTTTTTTTTTTTTTTTGGGGG
>NW_008239855.1:19987-21985 GCF_000691975.1 Corvus brachyrhynchos | reverse complement strand
GTATTTTTCAATTATTTTTTTCCCCCTGACTAATATTTTATTCTTGTATGCATCTTACAGTACCAGCACTACAAAGGTAGCGACTTTGACTGTGAATTAAGACTTCTAATTCACCAAAGTCTAGCAGGAGGAATTATTGGTGTCAAGGGTGCTAAAATCAAAGAACTCAGAGAGGTACTGTTTCCTATTCTTTTCAGATTCTGCTTTTATTCTATAAACAAATTAGGTATTTGTGTTCATAAGCAGTGAGTGTAAGCTTCATCTGTGATCTATGATTAAGAACATATTTCATACATGAAGTAGCTGTTGGTGATAGAGCCCAGAACTACTTATAAAGCTTTTAAGTGTATTAGCAGTAATCTTTATAAATAAAGGATACTTTTTAAAATTAAAATGCCGTTCATCACGCCTTCTGGAATGAACTGCTGAATAGGCTATATCGGTGGTGTTGAACATGGAAAACTATTTAGTGTGGATGCATCTCCATAAACTCTTTAATGATAATTTAATAGATGTTTGAATATTGTTATAAAAAAGTATGGTGGGGTTTTCTTAGGGTTTTGTTTGTTTAGTTTTTGCTTTTTTTAAGTTTCACTACCTTGAAGACTACAGTTTCTTTTGTGAAGGAATGAGGTTTTGTTTTAAAAAGCTAGTGGTCTCTATCAATCTAGAGTGTTCTTTTCTGTCCTTTCCTCACATTGTGTCAAAGGCAATTCCAGGTCAGTTTAGGCATAAGCTACTATTTGTGTGGAATGAGGGGAAGGCAAGATGAATAGACATAATCCTAGCAGCATTGCTTTCTTGCATCCAAAGCATGTTTTTATGACATGAAGGCTTATATAACCTGTAAGCTCATAATGAATATGTGGTCCTTTTGCTTGTATTTGATTAAATAACCGTGTAGATGAGCCATAATTGAAAGATTTCAAAAATCTAAATTTTTCACTAGCATTTCATACAAAGTGATGCCACTGCAGGTCTTAAAAATATAATATTTTAAGATTAAATTTGTTGTAAAAACTCAGAAGCCAAGCATTCACTTAAAGTGACTAGAAGTTTAATGATTTGGTTTGATCGTTTCTTTTAAAATGTTTTAGTGTGTGTCTTACCCATTTTGTTTTCAGTAAGTTTATAAAATTGTTTAAAATACTTCTATTTGAAGATTTTGGAGGTTGCTTTTCTTCTATTCAACAGAACACTCAAACCACCATTAAGCTCTTTCAAGAATGTTGTCCTCATTCCACTGATAGAGTGGTGCTTATTGGTGGAAAACCTGATAGAGTTGTGGAATGTATCAAGATTATCTTGGATCTTATCTCTGAGGTAATGTCTCTTAAAGTTATTCTTTCACTGGTATTCGTGAAAGTCAGGAGGATTTGGCTGAAAAATTATATCTTTCCATTTCTATTTTTAATTCAGCGCCTCTTCTCCAGTAACAAAATAAGTGTTGGACTGTTAGCACCTTTTGAAAGTATTCCTACTTGCTAGAATTGGAGTGTACCTTATTGGAGAGAGAAGACATTTTTGGTACCAAGGGACTTAGTCATGCTTTACATATCAGTAAAATAAGAAAATTTAAATTGGGGAGCAAGTGAGACAAATGTATGTGCCACCCATCAATAACAGCAATTTCTCTATCATAGTTAAGCTGTCAGGAAGCATATCACTACCCCTGCCTTGCTTATGAGTATTGTGAAATAAAGAACATATTCAGCATGTATAAATTCATATTTATATATTTAATATATTAATTTAATGAAATATAGTTGTATCAGTGCTAACTGGTGGGAGGGGTGGTGGTTTTGTTTTTGTGTGTGTCTTAGTCTCCAATTAAAGGACGGGCCCAGCCTTATGATCCCAATTTCTATGATGAAACATATGACTATGGTGGCTTCACAATGATGTTTGATGATAGAAGGGGACGTCCAGTAGGCTTTCCCATGCGTGGAAGAGGAGGCTTTGATCGAATGCCTCCTGGTCGTGGCGGGGGGGGCGCGC
>NW_008239855.1:4598-19925 GCF_000691975.1 Corvus brachyrhynchos | reverse complement strand
CCAGGCCGGGGTGGCAGAGGTGGCAGCAGAGCTCGTAATCTTCCTCTTCCTCCTCCACCACCTCCTCGTGGCGGGTAAGCTGTTGCATAAATGCATTGTACAAGTTGAGTAACATTTACTGAATTGTGCTCATGTTTCCAGGACTTGTTTCACACTCAATGTTGGTAGTGATTATGCAGGATTGAGTGTGTATTGCACCAGAAAATTTTGAAAAGTATTTGAATTTAATTATTTCTGCAGTATTATCAGGACTAGTAGTTCTGTAACTTTGTCATTCAGAACTAGGCTAAAGCATTTAGAAATTCATAATTGTATGCAAATCGTTAAAACTTGAATTAGAATATATAAACTAGTTCATAACATGAGTCATGTGCTGCTGCTTTTTCTCATTTTAGAGATCTTATGTCTTATGACCGAAGAGGTAGACCTGGAGACCGTTATGATGGAATGGTAGGAGTTAAAATTTGTTTTGTTTAGTAAATACAGTTAGCACTTTGAGGAAACTTCTTGAATACATACATTTAAGTGTGGAACACGCGTGCTTCTGATAAACTTTGATATCTCCAAAATGTTTTGGCCATACAAATGGTCTCCCCAAGAATACAACTGTTTGAGTTGTAAAGAGTATTTGGGATGTGATCTGCTGTGTGGTTTTGGTTTGTGGGATTTTTTTTTTTTGTTTGGTTGGTTGTTTTTCCCTGCCTACCATCAACAATGGAATAGAAAGTTGGTAGAGCACAGTCCCTGCAGGTTTTATTACACAGACCATCTTGTAGACTCTCTTTTTAATCAGGATGACAAATAGAATTTGGGAGGCTTTTCAGATTAAGAAAGCATGTCAGAACAATGTTTTCCAACAGATGTTAACAAAATTTAAGAGAACATGGATAATATCTCTAAAGGGCTCTAGTTGGTCTGGCAGATAATTGCTTTTTTAATTCAGTTCTTTATGCTGATTTGTCTGAAAAAAAATCTACTATAATTTCAAATGTTTTGGAGCCAGGACCACTGTTAAGATGAACTTTAAATGAAATTAGATACATTTCAACCATGTTGGGAGGTGGGGAGAATTAAAAAATGCGTAAAGATATTCTTCCATGTTGTACTCTGAAATATGACTTCATGGTAGTTGTTTATTGTATCCTTTATTGTATCCTCTTTCCTGGGAAGAGAAATCCTAGGTATCTGGGAGGTAAACCTCTGGTTAACAATCTCTTCTTTTTTTTTTTTTCTTTTTTTTTTTTTTTTTTTTTTTTTTTTTTTTTTCCCCTCCTCTGGCTCTGTTTGGCACATTCTTTAAGGTGACAGGTTAGATGAGATTATTTTATTTTAAATGAATGGAAGAGAAAGTAGAGGAGCTATGAAATGGGCTACCTAAATGAGATTTACACATTGGTGCCTCCTGGGAGGAAGAGGCAATTACTTCCAGTAACACATACTGGAAGTACATATTGAAAGAATGTCAAAATTGAGGCACCAGAAGCCTAGCAGAAATATCGAAACTAAAGACTTGCATTTAAAATTATTAAAACCACAGACCACTCCCACCCGCCCAAAAAAGAAGTAAACAAACCCACAATAAAAAAAACCCACAACATAAAAAACAGCAAGTTGTCTATGCTACTCAGAATCTTAAGAAACTAGGAGTCATGAACTAGACCTCTAAGATCACTTATTTGTATTTTCATGTTTTCAAAGCTCAGGTTTTGTGTTTTCTTATTTGCAGCTGGTAAAACCAATGTCAGGGCATATAAACAGAGCAATCTGCCCTTCCTTGGGTATGTGGTTGAGCACAGTCTTCAGCTTGGGCAATAGTGTGTTCTAGTTCTGTTCCATTCCATTTAGAATAGAAAAATCTATTTGAACTCTAGTCTGACTTTGATCAGGTTGACCTTGGCTTTCTTGACATGAGTTTCTACAAATAAATAGGAGTCATCTCTGCTCATTTTCCATGTTCTGAAAAGCAATTCTATTTCCTCTTCACAGTGGAGCTGCTCATGGCTTTGGCTGCTTTATGCATGAGTTTCATAGCCTACAATGAGGTCTGCTTTCTGACACAGATTGTATTTAATTTCTAGTTTTGGCTAGCCATAATCCCAGTATCCTTAATTGTATAAGCACATGAGAAGTCTTTCCATGGATTGTGAGGCTAAAGCTCAGTGTCATGCCAGAAATATAAGGTCTTGAGCTGCTATGCATTTCACATAGAAACCATTCTGTAACAAAATATTTAGAGTAAACCAACATCATTGTGGTTTGTGAAGTAATGCATGGGAAAGGCAACTTTCAGAGAGCAGGACTGCCATTTTACATAAATACATTAAAAGGCAAGAATAGTCTCTTCAGACCAACATCTTGGAGATGTTGAATCTACAGAAATCCTCATTTTCTGCCAGATCTTTTCTCTAAAAGTGGGAAAGTTCAGACTTGTAAGATGGTGAATCAAGACTGGATGGTGAAACTTGAATTTTCTGAGATGTAACAAGACTGATAGTCTTGTAAATTTGAAGATGGGAGGAAAAAATAATTGTGTGTATATATATAATTTATTCTGAAGCATTTTACTAAAAAACATACGTGCATTGTTTCTCTTATTTACAGTGGTATATATTTTAGGCTATAAGTACTCCAAATCAAATGCCTATGGACCATGACAGCTATTTTGATAGCCAAGAAAACACAAATGCATTTCCACTATTACTTTTTAAACACCCCCATCCCCATGGGTGCTTTAGATATACAAATGCACAAAAACATACCAGGGAAAAAATAAGGTGGAGAAGTACATATAAAGCTATTTAATCACCCTCTTTCCCCCCTTTTTTTTTTTTTTTTTTTTTTTGCTATAATGGTCGATTCCTAATGCTATCAAAATATTTTTAAATTGAAGTTAATCAAGAGCTAAATCAGTGTGTTGTAGTGTATGTTCAAACATCTCATCTGGTTTTCCCCATTCAAATGATTCCTACTGCTAAATCATTATATATATGTGTGTATATATATATATATACATGTGTCTGTATTAGCACTTCAATAGAGGTACATACTCTAAAAAAATATTAAACATACTTCATGTTTAAAGAGGTTTGATATTAAGGAGCATGTTAAAAAAAAGTGAAGAAAAAGATGTTTGACACATCTACATAAATACTAAAATTAACAAAATTTCAAATTTTGCTCTTCTGGGCCAAGGAATTTGCCATCAGTTAGTATTACATGTGTATTTTTCAATTGCATGCAAAAGGCAATAAATTCTTATTCATACTAATCACTTTGTCTTATCCAGTCAATGTTGTATTTGGTTTTCATTTCATTTGCATTGGTTGCTAGTAGTAACTAGCACAAATTAATCTGTAGAGAAGAAAATTGTATGCACCTAGTATTTTAGGAACCATTTTTAAAGGAGCACTTATATTTTCATAGAATCACAGAATATCCTGAGTTGGAAGGGACCCACAACGATCATCAAGTCCAACTCCTGGCTCTGCACAGGACACCCCAACAATCCCACCCTGTGCCTGAGAGCATTGTCCAAACGCTCCTTGAGCTCTGGCAGCCTTGGGGCCGTGACCAGTGTCCTGGCTTCTAGTGCCCAACCACCCTCTGGGTGAAGAACTTTTCCTGGTATCCTCCCCTGACACAGCTTTGTGCTGTTTTCTCCGGTCCTGTCACTGGTCACCAGAGAAGAGATCAGTGCTGCCCCTCCACTTCCCCTTTTGAGGAAGATGTGGACTGCAATGAGGTATCACCTCAGTCTTCCCTTCTCCCATGACCTCAGCTGCTCCCCCTATGGCTTCCCCTCAAGGCCCTTCACCATCTTCATCGTCTGCCTTTGGACGCTCTCTAATAGCTTAATATCTTTCTTCTAGTCTGGCACCCAAAACTGCACACAGGACTTGAGATGAAGCCACCCCAGTGCA
This sequence comes from Corvus brachyrhynchos, assembly GCF_000691975.1. Lineage (NCBI taxonomy): Eukaryota > Metazoa > Chordata > Aves > Passeriformes > Corvidae > Corvus > Corvus brachyrhynchos. Next base: position 16,005 of record NW_008239855.1, on the reverse strand, counting down.
GAGCAGAGCGGGACAATCACCTCCCTTGACCTGGTGATGCTGGGCCTGATGCCCCCCAGGATATGGTTGGCCCTCCTGGCTGCCAGGGCACTGCTGCTTCATGTTAAACTTGCCATCAAGCAGGACCTCCAGGTCCCTTTATGTGGTACTGCTTTCCAGCATCTCTTTCCCCAGTCTGTACATCCAGGGTTGTCCCATCCCAGGTGCAGAATCCAGCACTTTCCCTTGTTGTACTTGATATGGTTGTTGATGGCCTCTGATTTGTCGAGGTCTTTCTGCAGGGCCTCCCTGCTTTTAGAGTCAATAGATCCTCCCACTTTAGTGTTGTTGGCAAAGTTACTTAGTATACCTTCGAATCTTGTGTCCAAGTCATTTATGAAGATGTTGAAGGAGCACGGGGCCTAAAATGGAGCCCTGTGGACCCCTACTAGTGACAAGTCACCAGTCTGATGTCACCCCATTCACTATAACCCTTTGTGCCTGACCCGTGAGCCAGTTGCTCACCCATTGCATGGCATGGTTATTCAGACGTGTGCTGGACATTTTGTCCAGAAGGATCCTGGGAGAGACAGTATTGAAAGCTTTACTGAAATCCAAAATGATCACATCAACTGGCTTCCCTTAATCAAGTAGGTGGGTTACCTTGTCATAAAAAGAAATCAAGTTTGTCACGCAGGTCCTTCACCTCATGAAGCTGTACTGGCTGTAACCAATGACTGCAATGCAGTCATTATCTATCAGGTGTTTTTCAATAACTCCCAGAATGATCTCCATAACTTTACCAGGCACTGAATTGAGACTGACAGGCCTGTAGTTTCCATGGTCATCCTTCTTGCCCTTGAAAATTGGGACAACCTTTTCCGGCTTCCAGTTAGCTGGGACCTCCAGATTCCCAAGATCGTTCACAAATCATTGAGGGAAGTCTCACAATGACATTAGCCGGCTCTTTGGGTACTCTTGGATGAATCCCATCAGCCACCGTAGATTTATAGGGATCCACCTGGAGCAGCAGATCCTGCTCAACTTCAGGGTCAACTGGGAGTTGATCATTCTTGCAGTCATGGTCCTCCAGCTCAGGGCATTGGGACCTCCTTGGTCTGTCTTCTGAGTTGAAGACAGAGGCAAAGACTGCATTAAAAATGTTTGCCTTGTCTCTGTTTGTGAGGTAACCATCCTTATCCTGTAACAGGCCAATGTTATTTATGGTCTCCTTTTTGCTATTGATATATTTTTAAAAGCTTTATTGTCCCCCACAGTTCTGGCAGCTTCAATTTCAGTTGAGCTTTGGCTGCCCAAATTTTCTCCCTACAGGGGCAAGCAGCATCTCTGTATTCTTCCCATGTCACATGGCCTTGCTTCCACTGGGCATACACCTTCCTCTTTTGCCTTAGCTCCAGAAAATTATCCCTGCTCAGCCAAGCTGGCCTTCTGCCTCACCTGCTTGACTTCTGACATTTGGGAATTGCCTGTGCCCTTAGGAAGTGGTACTTAAAAAGTGGCCAGCACTAATGGACCCCAACACTTTCCAAAGCGTTTTACCAGGGGACCTTACTTGTTCACTGAGAAGCTTGAAGTCTGCTGTCCTCATGTCCAGGGTCGAAGTTTTGCTGGCACTTTTTTTCTTTTCACCAGAGATTTTAAATTTGATTGCTTCATGGTCACTGTGGCCAAGATGGCCACCAATTATCACTTCACTCTTGAGCTCCTCTCTGTTAATGAGCAACAAATCAAGGAAGGCACCTTTCCTAGTTGGTTCCCCTAGTACCTGTACCATGATGTCATCCAGGTGTTTTAGGAATCTTCTGGCCCTGGTTGTACCAGCTGTGTGGTGTTCCAGTTAACATCCAGCAAGATGAAGTCCCCCAAAAGGCCAAGGGCAGTTGATTTGGAGGTGTCCCTTAGTTCCTTAAAGAATAATTAATCAGTGGTGTTGTCCTTTTTTTAGTGTGCCATTCATGTCATGTTGTGTTTTAACTCAGTAAAGGCCTTTGCCTTAATAGTAATTTGAAGTGGATACTACAAATCGTATTTTTATAATTTTGTTGATTTTTTTCCCCAACATTTGTTATAGAAGACTGAAGGAAAGAGATGCTATATATCACACTTTTAAAAAGTAATTTGATTTCCAATATAATTAGGCAGTAGTAGATTATTAGTTTAGCTGTTGGCTATGTGAGGTATATGGAAAATAATTAACAAAATATGAGAAGCTATGTCCTTCCTGCTTGACCCATTGGTGACATAGATATATCAATGACAGTTACTTGTTTTATTAAATGCCTTTCCTGTTATGTTTTTATGCATGAGAGAAGTAGAAGGTTTTGGTATCTGAGAGTAACATCTTTTACTATATAGTACAGTTCTAGTACTTAGAGGTAAAAAAAACAAGCAACCAACTGTTCAAGCTTTGCTCTGCCCTTAACTGTCTGACATCCTTTGTGTAAGAGGAAAATCTGTTTACACCACAGAAACAAGGAAAAAAGGAAGTGTGACCAGTAACAGTTCCCTAGCAATAAAAGGGAGTAAATCTTGTAACTGGTCTATGTTATTTACTTTTGAGCCTTTATAGTAGTTTAAGTAGTGCAGAAAAATGTTTCTCTATATTGCTGTGTGTGTGTTTGCCAAGTTACCTATAAACCTCCATAACACGGACTTCATTTGGATTCATTTCCTCTTTTCCTTCTATTACATTGTCCCTGGAAGATGATGCAGTGTCATGTAGATGCCTGTGATGACATGCAGCCACCAGAGTTGGTGAGTGTGCTCATGCTTTTATTTGACTACCTTAATAGTTTATTTTTGAGGAAAATAATTTGAATTGATAACTGGAATTTTTTGAGATTGAATGTGGTTAGCAGCAGCTTGCACCTTTGAAAAATCCCTAAAGCTGCCATTGTAACTCAGGTTATTAGCAGTTTATGTCCTGAACAGTGAATCCTATACAGGCAGTTAATATTCCACAATGGAAGCATGCAGCAGCACAACCAAGAGAAGCTTTTCTGTTGTATTGTCTCTTTTGTACCCTATTTTACTGTTTCTGAGTTGTAACTTTCACTGTAACTCTTGCTTTGTCAGCACCCTGTAGGTGCATCTATTTAGGAATATGTTCTATTTTAACTTCATCATGTTGTGCTTTCCCCTGTTTCAAATGAGGAATGCTAAAAGTAATTCTTTACTTATAGTTCTGGATAAACTTGTGCATTACCTATCCATATATTTGAAAGTATTCCATTTGATTTGTGTTTATCAAACTTCTTACTCTTAGAGGGTTTAGGGAGGAAAGTTCAAAGGGCATCAGCAAGTGTTTATGCTGTGTAGAAGATGGCAAAGTGCCACCAAATATTAAATGTTAGTTCCTAGTTTACATAAACATTGCAGTTAGAATTACTCATCTGCTGTCAAATTAATTTGCTGTCTTGTAGTCTGGGGAGGAGAAGTAGCAGAAAGGATCAAGAAAATGATTGTTTATTACAAGTTAGCCTGAGAAATAGATTCCCTGTGCAAAATATCAGCAGAAATAGGTAGAAGAGTATGTGTGGAATATGCAGCTCTGATCAGTCTCTGAATTAAGTTCTAAGCAGTGTCCTTCATTGTTTTGTATTTTGCACTCCACTACAAGCTCTTTTTATATTGTATTATGGTCTGTATTGCTAAGCAATGTGATTGCACAACACAGGTTGCTTAGAAACAGATGAACAACTTTTTCTGAATAGCTTCCATTTTGATGTGGCTCTAAAAACCTGACAGGTGTTTGGTTTTTGATTTGGAAAAAGTTATTGCATTACAACTTCTGCAAACAAGTAGTTCACACAGATTCCTGTATTTCAGTGTTATCAGTTGAATTCTAGAGAAGTGTGCACATCTATTTCTGCTTCTACAGGAAGATTAAAATGAGTGTGTGTGCATATAAAAGGCATTAGGTCAAATTAAGCACTTGATATCAAGTACCAGTCCTAAAAATAAAAGCAGTCAGGAGTGCTGCATTACAGTGATTTGGATTTGTTATATGACAGTTTTAGCAGAACAGTAGTAATTAGTGTCGCAATTGTCCCTTCTAAGATGCAAAGGATTGTAGCATAGTCTGAATGGAGAGACAAGTTATAAAGTTATTAGAGTTGAATTGGTTTTTCCTCAAGATGGAGTAGGAGGGTTGACAGTTACCAGGTAAATGTCTTGTCCCAAACTGAAACTTTAATTTCTCCTGAGCTGTATAGGTAGTAGTAATAAGGCTGAACTCTTATCTTTGGATTTGAATGCTAGTTTAGTTCAAAGGTCAGGAGTAGATCAGCATCAAGAGCTGTTTACCAACTGAATTGATAAGGTTGCTTGGTAAATTGGTATGGCCAGATCTTAATGACATTCTTAGAGATTTTAACAGAGCTAGCTAAAAGAGTCTTGTGGAATATTCCCCCTGACCCCTTGTTCCTGGTCTGCCCTCTTCCCCACTTTGTCTTTAATGACACTTAGATTAAGGTTGTGGGTTAGGATTTTTGCATAAAATAGGCTCAAAGTTAACAGTATGATGCTTGAGATGAAAACATGTTAATGAATCACAGCTGGTTTTACTATTTAAGGTTTTTCTCTCTCTTTTTCTTATAGTTTGAGGGTGGCTCTGGATATGGTAAGTTTTTATAGAGAACTTTGACATGCACTTCATTTAGTCAGTAAGAGGCTTGATGCATATGTTTAAATCAGACTATTCTTACACAGGGGGCCGTGGTTCATATGGAGATCTTGGTGGACCCATCATCACAACACAAGTAACGATTCCCAAAGATGTAAGTGAAACTGACTTGCTTTCCAATTGTGTTTGAATAAATAAATAAAAAGTCACAGCCTTTTCTTAGGCTATGTAAGTAAATCAGAAGTATTTGGGGTGCTTGTCAAGTACTTTTAATATAAAGCAAGTGTTTCTAAATCATCAAAAGTTTATTCTTAAGGATGTTTGTTTTGTCTTGACTTTAGAGATTGCATTGAACTATCTTTTAATTGTTAATATTCAGTAATAGAGATGGTCTACATAATTTCTTTTTACAAACACTTGGTTCTTCCAACTTTATCCCACCTGTGTTTATATAATATACATTACAGTGACTGCTTTGAGGCTGTAAAAGAGTAAGCTTCCATTGTAACTCTTAAAACTAAATGGATGGAAGCTACTTGAACAGTACTGTGCAGAGAAAGTTATATCAAGAAATGAATGCTTTATTTTCTCCCCTAGTTGGCAGGTTCTATTATTGGAAAGGGAGGCCAGAGAATCAAACAAATACGTCATGAGTCTGGAGCTTCAATCAAAATCGATGAACCACTAGAAGGCTCAGAAGATCGAATAATAACTATTACAGGAACACAGGACCAGATACAAAATGCTCAGTATTTACTGCAGAACAGGCAAGTTGAAGCTTAATGCTGTCCTTACTGTCATTTTTAAACTGACTTTCCTACTACTACATTCTAAAGCTTGTCTCTGTAATATAGTTTTTAGAAGACAGGATTTAAGTAACTATTGAACCTAACTTCTCTAGTGATAGGTCTGCCTTGATTCTTTTTTCTCTGTTCTAATGAAAATGAAAATTCCTTCAAAACTAATCTTGATGGAAGACACCTTAGCCAAGCAGTCCTCTCATTTCTCTGGTGAAAATTGCTGCAAAAAAATTACTTGTAATTAATTATATAGAACCTGTAGAAAATATAGAAGATTTCAGTGGACGTTGGTCTAGTTCTGTGTGGAAGACTAGTGATTTTGTTGTTTTTAGATAACCGACAACAAATCACAGTCTGCCATATGGCACAGGCCATGCCTCTACAGGACAAGTTGAAATCAATTGGTGCTGTTATGCAGCATTTCACACCTTGCTGGCATTACTTTCTCTTCTTCTGAATATTAACAGTTTTGGACGTAGTTTACTTAGTTTTGCTTTAATAACATGTTGGCTATCATAGCATTTTTTAATGTTTACTTGAATGTTTGGCTTTAGATTACTAATATTTAAATGTGCTTTAAATAATTATATGCCTATAATTATTAGTCATTAACCTTTTAAAATTATTTACTTTAAATAGTATTGGGGATTTGTAGTTTAATCTTTAAGAATGCCATTGTAAATATTGATGCAAGATGTATGGTCAATCATTCTAATACATGCTTTTTTCTTTTTCTTTTATAGTGTGAAGCAGTATGCAGATGTTGAAGGATTCTAATGCAAGATTATTTTTTCTTTTTTATAGTGTGAAGCAGTATTCTGGAAAGTTTTTCTAAGACTAGTGAAGAACTGAAGGAGTCCTGCACCCCTTTTTTTTTTTTTTTTTTAAATATCTGCTTCTGTTTAAATAGCCAACATTCCTCTGCTTCATAGGTGTTCTGCATTTGAGGTGTAGTGGAATCTGCTTTTCGCCAGATGTAATGTTTTAGTTCATTACAAATATTTGGGGTAGGAAAAGGTTGCACAAGACTAACACTGAAATTTTGAAACAGCAGCAAAGAGTGGATTTTATTTTTGTTCAGTGGTGGTAAATTGTAGTGCTTTTTTTTTCCCCTGTAACTATTGTGAACACCCTGCTTTATGTACACTGTAATTTTTTTAATTTTTTTTTTTTTTAAGGGGGGGAAAGGACTGGTTGTTCACATGTCTCTGGCATCCTTTGAGGGCAGTGTGCAGAATGTAATGTTCTTTTTTAAGATGTATTTTACAATTTTTAAATAAATTTAGTAAACCTATTATTGGTGGACATTTTTTTTATATATGTAAGGTAATACCTAAAATGGATACACCCTTTTTCCCCCCCCACAAGAAAATGCGTAAATGAAAGTTGCTGTTAAGCTTGCTCTTCTGCTTCTTTGATATAGATGGAGTTACATGTTTTTGGCAAATTAAAGAAACAGTGTGAAAACTGGCTTGGCTTTGCTATTTGGGGAAAAAAAAGTAAAAAAATATTAATGCAAACGTTGTGTAAAATTTGACCTTTTTTTCATGTTTTTGGCCCTCTGCAGTATATATATATATAGGTGACAAAAATATTTTAAAACTGTGGTGCCACTGAGTTGTAGATTAAATACACCTGGTTCTACACAGCTTGCTTAATGCAGATATTAAAAATAGTAGTTGGTGAAATGAATGAATTGTACTTTTCAGAGCTCTCATTTTTGTCAGAAACTTTTATGAATTGACAAATTGGCAATATCTAAGATGATTTTCATTGTATACAGACTAAATTTCTTTGGTTTCCCTGTTTCTTGAATCCCATAGGAAGTATTTGTGAGAAATTAAAAAATAATAAAGTACCTCCTGGATATTTCATGTAATACCTTGGCATTTGTATTTATAGTTTACAAGTTTTATTTTCGCTTCCTAAATAAAAGCAAAAAAAAAGAAATTCAAAAGAGCTTTGTAGATCTCAATGTGATTGATCCAGATTAAGTGGATTATTTCACTTTGCAGGGCTTGTGTCTTGAACATTTTATTTTTCTCATATTTTTGAACCATATGGGGTAATTCCTGTCATAATAAGGAGCTACACTTACAATGTAATAGGAGAGGGCAAGGAGCTAAGAGATGACCTACTTAGCAGAGCTATAATCAATCCCTAGAAAACACCCAAAACCTGCTTTTGACTAGGGTAAAGGAGTATGCCATTTTTCCCAGTAAATAAACATACATGTAGAATTGGCATTTCCTTGTGAATGGCTGAACATAAATTAAACGGAGAAATCAGCAACCTAGAAAAAAGGGTCAAACAAAAACGCAAATTAAGAAAAAACATGGGTGCAGGATTTTTTTTCTATGCACTTCTACACTGTGTATATGGTTTGTGTTTTTAAAATATTTTAGCAGGGGAAAAGCTGCACAAGTCAATATACTGGAGAATGTGTTTTGTTTTTTCTTTTTAATGATCTGCGTCTTTTAAGAAGCTAACCTATTCTTACAAACCAGTCAAGCTTTAGTAGGGTTTTCTTTAAGGTTTCCTTAAAACCGAGCAATTATGATTTGAGATGAGCCTAAGCGATTCCTACTGTAAAAGGAACTGTGGGTTTGGGGTTTGTCCTATGCCTCTGTCCCCACCCCTCTTTTTACCTACTGATTTAGGGCCAAAAAGCTGCTTGTTTCTTGAGGAGGACTGCTAGGGTTTTCTGCTAGGAAAGAGATGTAGGGGAGTACTGATAGCACGATAGTCCTTACACTTGTACTTCAAAAATAGTTTAGTAATATTGATAGGAGAAACTGAAACATTCTTTATGGAGGTCTTTTTTAAAGGCTGACTGCTGGATTTGAAATGTAGCCCTTAAGGCATGGGTTCTATAGCAGCATTCATTGTTAAGTGCATGTTTCTGTACATTATGTCTGAAATTAACTTAAAATATCTATGTGCGGAAAATCACGATATGAAAAGCCAGTGTCCATAAAAGAGACAGAGGAGTTCAGCAACTTTATTCGAATAGAGGGAGTCCACTGGGGCACACGCCTGCAGGGTTATCTTTCTCAAGGGTTCAGAGGGCGCAGCCTCCTTTTATCCTAAACTCCCGGCCGCATGTTGCCCTCTTCCTTTCCCCATTGGCTGAGGTACTAGGAAGGTACAGCCTTCCCGAACTGCCTGCCACATATTCCCCCTTGAACCTGTCATTTTCCCCCAAAGTTCAGAAACTCAGGCTTATGCCGACCCATTTGTCTATTTCAGGAGTGAAACTGTCTGAGTTCTGTAACAAATATGCCACTTGAAGTTGGTAGAGACATTAAGACCCGTTTCAAAGACGTTAACGCCCATACCCTCACCTATCGAATTGTTTGTAAAGACATTAGCACACATCTTTCCTATCAATCCCTCCTCTTCTTATTTCCCAATTTGTCTTTATACACTTTAGTTATCATTAACAACTTTTTTTTTAACTGCCTGGCATGATATAAAAATTAACATTTAAAACACCCCCTCCCAACTTTGCCACATCTGGTCCCTGCACCAGGTGTGGCAAATAAATACAGAGAAACAACTTAGTATAAAGTAGACAATGACAGTTCATATTAGCCCACTAATCACTATAGGTCCTTCTAGATGATCCATGGCTACTGATAGCTGAGGTCTCCCATCCTTGTCCTCCTGCTAAGAAGTCCAAATCTCTCGGGTTTGAGAGACCTTGACTCGAGTATGATGGGTCCACCTGTGTTCAGCTGTCCTGACTGCTGTTCCTGCTGTCCTGGTTGGATGTTATGAACAGCAAAGTCCAAAGGCAGTGTCTGTGCTAACTGGGCTTCCTGTCAAAGAGATTACACAAGACACAGTATCCGCCCACATACTGGTTTAAACATACCTCTCCCCCCCCCTGCCACATTGAAAATTAACGGGGTAAGAATCCCAAACATTAATGCAAAGGGGAATGATTTAGTATCTCCTCAGGTTTGGCTCTTATTCTTGCCAAAGCTAATAGCTAAAGCCGTACCCATGGCATCTTAGTTTCTGTCACCAGCTTCAAAATGAAAGGAATGAGAGATTTGTCTTTACAAACAAGCTGTGAGTCTGCTGACAGGTAAAAGCTAGATACTGAGAGGTCAAAGAAACAATGGGAAGAATTCCACTGATTGATGAAAGGAGTGGGAGTGATTTGTCTTTACAAACAAACTGTGGGTTTGCTGATAGGTAAAGATAGATACTGAGAGACGAAAGAAACAATGGCAAGAACCATAAATTCCATAGGAAAAGAAAAAGGAGGGGGGTATACATTAGAAGGGGGTCTGTATTAAGAGATTCGGGAAGTCTGTACCTCTCAAGTACCTCAGCCAATGGGGAAAGAGAGAGGGAAATGCGGCCGGGAAATTAGGATAAAAAGGAGGCTGCATCCTCTAACAATTTGAGAGACCCCAGGGGAATGCCCCATGGCCTCTCCCTTTATTCGAATAAAGTAACAGGACTCCTCTGGCTCCTTTTCGGACACAAACCTCTGGTGTTTGTGGATTAATTTTCCTGACAAAAAGGTGTATCTTTATTTCTCCATTCATCCTTTCTACTTGACCTGAATTCTCAGAGTGCTGGGGGTATGGAGGTCCCACTGAATTCTCAAAGCAATCATAATCCTTCCTTTGAAGGATCCCCCTGTAAAATTAGTTTCCTCATTCGAGTCCACTGCCTCCACAATCCCATATTCAGAATTATTTGTTCCAAAAATACTTTAATAACTGATCCAATAGTTACTGAAGTGACCAGAAACGCCTCTGGCCACCCTGCCAGCTGGCATATCACAGGATATTTAAGCCCTCTCACCCAGGGCATCTCAGCAAAATACACCCGACATCCTTGGAAAGGACGTATAGCCCAAGGTCACCTTCCTGCCTTGCAATCTCCTTTGTAGTCTGGCTATTAGCTTTAGCAAGGCACCCCTCAATAGCTTGTTTTGCTAAAAAAACAAAAAGACCCAAGGCAGTACATCTTGAGGAAGGTCTCTGCCAGTCCTCGAGAGCCCCAATGACTCCCCCCATGGAGTTGTTATAATATTTACAGGGTCAAAGCTCCTGGCATCCACTGTAAACTGTCGTTTGTAAATCAATTTTCTCCTCTTTCTTCTGCCCCACGACGTTTAATTATCTCCAACTCCTCTGGTGGAAAAGACAGCACCACCACCACTTCCTCCCCTCACCCCTGGCAACGGCTGAGCTACAGGGAATAAAGGGAGGATCCCAGAGACCTCCGGCAAAAGCGCTGCTTTCTGAATATCTCCATTGGCCAGTCAATTACCTATTGTCTCTTCTGAGTACCCTGCCTGATGTCCCCTAACATGTTTTATTTCTACTTCTTTTGGTAAAATCACCACCTCCAACAGGCGAGTAATTGAGTTCTCATGGGCTAACGTTTTTCCCCTGCAGGTTAATAAACCTCTTTCCTCCCAGTTTTCCAAACACGTGTACCACCCCACATGCATACTTTGAATGTGTAAATATATCCACCACGTTTACTTGATACAATTTGCAGCCTTTTATTAAGGTGTCATACATGAAATCCCTATTTGTGTTTGCTCTTTGCATATTAAGTGCTTTAATTAATTAATTTCGAGTTAAATATTTTTAAATTGAATCTTAAAATTAACCCATCAGCCCAGGTACAAAAATCAAGTTCCATTATCAGTGTTTTCAATTGTTCAAAGTGGTTTATTAAGAAAGTTGCACCCTTCCCAGTTAAAAATTCCCCAGTTAAAAATCCCCAACTTAATGCTCTCTTTTCAAACTTCAAACCACCTGTACACCATAAGAGTTACCTTTCCTGTGTTTACTGTATACTTCTACAAGTGTTTTAAGATGTGTTGGATGTATTTTAATACCTTTTTTAGGTGTTTTCACTTACATTCTGGTTCCAAGGCCAAAAACCCCAGTTCTAACAGCCAGCAGCTATTTTTAGCCACAGAGCCATTACTCTGCAGGCAAGCTCC
>NW_008239855.1:3766-4251 GCF_000691975.1 Corvus brachyrhynchos | reverse complement strand
CCATCTACTGAGCCATAGGATCCCAAATTTTTATATTTTTCTAATTTCTGTAATTTTTCAATTTTTCTGTTTTCAATAAATTAATTTTTTGTTAAGAGTTGTCTCATTTCTCACAAAGGCATACAATTCTGTGGTCTGTGCTGACCATGGGCATGGTAACTTCTCCTCTTCTTGCAATTCCCTTCCTTTTACTATAGCATATCCTTTAAATTGTTTTCCTCCTATTACTCTTGAAGATCCATCAATGTGATAAATGAGTGAATGAAAAATGTTGTCTTTCGCATATAGGATGTTAACGTTTATAAGTGATAAAGTACTATGTATGTTATGAATTGTTATAAACATATTATAATATTGGCTTCTCGCAAAGTATAAAGATAGATATTATATAATGTTAGAAATACTTTTTGCTGTGTGGATGTAGTTTTCTCTCTTTTTAGCAAGAATGTTAGCAAGTGTGAGCAAGTAAGATAACCTCCAAGCGA
>NW_008239855.1:522-1232 GCF_000691975.1 Corvus brachyrhynchos | reverse complement strand
GGTCCACCCGGGGATCAGAAAATGCCCATTACACCTCCTAACTGGAACCAAAATGATGAAGCTGGGAGGGGACATATGAATGATTATCGTAATTTGATAATCAAGGGAATAAAAGAGGGGGCACCCCGAGGACAAAATGTCAGAAAGGCCTTTGAGGGGCAGCAAGGGAAGGAAGAAACCCCGACTGAGTGGCTGGAGAGGCTCCGAAAGAATATGAAACAATACTCTGGGATAGACCCAGAGTCCCTAGCAGGGCAAGCCTTGCTAAGAGCCAACTTTGTCACACATGCCTGGCCAGATATTAGGAAAAAATTGGAAAAAATAGAAATCTGGTACGAGAAACCATTACAAGAACTAGTAAGGGAAGCTCAGAAGATATATGTCCAGAGGGCTGAAGAAAAAGCCAAAGTGGAAGCAAAGATGATAGCCACTATGCGAGAAAGTACCTTCCAAAAAAATCTAAATCAAAAGCCCTCAGGTAATACTCCTAAACGTTCAAGATTCAGAAATGGTGCTGTCTTGGGGTGACCTTATGATGTGTATCCCATATCGCTGCCTGATGCCCAGAAATTAATTTCTATGTCTTTCTATGCCTCTAAACTGAGCCTGAGAGGGGGAAGGAAAAAACTGAGCAAAACTTTTTCAAAGCAGTTTGCAGCTTGTTCAAGGTCACACAGAGATAGCAGGTTTTTTCCCCCCCCCCAGCTGCG
>NW_008239855.1:0-475 GCF_000691975.1 Corvus brachyrhynchos | reverse complement strand
TCCCCCGCTGCGGCAGGGGAGGGAGGAGGCACCCGGCTTGCAGCTTTCCAGTCAGCTTTTGGCCAGTTGTTTCAGCTTTTTTTTTCTCTGGAGAGAGACTGAGAGTTGAACTTTGTTTTTCCTTCCCTGGAATTCCGGATTTTTTCCTGTTTCTACTGGACTGCTTCAACCTCAGAGCACATCAGGAGGACTCCGAGGAGACCAAAGGGAGGACTCTAACACTTTCCCAGGTTTTTTCTCCACAGTGAGAGATTTTATTATTTCGCATTATTTTCCTTTTCCAGTGTGTTTGTTAAATAAATACTTTTATCTCCTTCACTTTCCTTCGAGGAAAATTTATTTTTTCCCGAACCTGGGGGGGAAGGGGTGGTTGTGCCTTCTCTCAGAGGATATATTTCTAAATTTGGCCAAACCGGAACAGGTGGAAAGGAGAAAAATAAAACCTCAGCTGTTGGGGAAGATGAAACAGGAAAGC
>NW_008239854.1:0-220 GCF_000691975.1 Corvus brachyrhynchos | reverse complement strand
CCCGCAATATGGGCAGAGAGATCCCCGGGAATGAGGGCCGGGACCCCCGCAATATGGGCAGAGAGATCCCCGGGAATGGGGAGAAAAAAGCCCTCCCGGGGTGGAGATAAGAAGCGCCGGGCGGTCGACAGGGGCCAGGCTGGGACCCTCGCGATGAGAGCCCTGGAATGGGGACGTGGGACCCCCGGGATGGTGACAGGGGCCGGGCTGGGACCTTTGG
>NW_008239853.1:246-668 GCF_000691975.1 Corvus brachyrhynchos | reverse complement strand
GCTTCATGCCTTAGTGGATATTGTTTGACTGACTCCAGCTGTGCCCCTTCTAATAATTCTATAACCACTGGGGAAGCTTGTTTTGATCTTCCCGGTATTTTGACATCCCATTCTAGTGGGATCACTTGATCTGTTATCTCATCATCTATGGGTATTCCTCCTTTTTTAGGGACATTTGCTAAACTCAAGGCCAAAATTAATTTTTCTTCAGGAACCTTTAGTCTCATTCCTTGTTCTGTGAATTCTGTTTTTGCTTCTAACCAGGTTAATAGATCTCTGCCTAGCAGGGATTTAGGCGAGTTTGGAAGATATAGAAATTGGTGTATTCCCATCTTTTTACCTAATGTAAATTTTAAGGGTCTCAAAAAATAGGCTTTCTCAGTTTTCCCTGTAGCCCCAACAACTTGGACATAATCATTACT
>NW_008239853.1:0-235 GCF_000691975.1 Corvus brachyrhynchos | reverse complement strand
CATAATCATTCCGGACAGGACTCAAAGTCATTCAGGACTGAGAATGTGGCTCCAGTATCCACCAAAAACTCCACCTCCCGTTCCCCTAGCTTAACTTTGACCAGCGAGTCGGCTAGGGAGGGACCCACTGGTCCCCGTCACTCAGGGAATAGCTGTGACAGTCACTGGTCCCGGAGGTGTTGATGATTGTGTCATTGGGGTCGCAGCACGGTTCATAGGACAATCTCGTTTCCAG
>NW_008239852.1:0-237 GCF_000691975.1 Corvus brachyrhynchos | reverse complement strand
ATATTTTGTCTCCCATATTAGAGCTCATTCTTCGCTTCCAGGATTTCTGGCAGAAGGTAACTCCAGGGCTGATAAATTAACAGTAGCCATATTGAACACCTTACCAAATATTTTTGAACAGGCAAAGCTGAGTCATGCCTTTTTTCATCAGAATGCACAAGCTCTTGTGCGAATGTTTCACCTTTGCAGAGATGAGGCTAGAGGAATTGTAAATACCTGCCCAGATTGTCAACTGGT
>NW_008239851.1:0-380 GCF_000691975.1 Corvus brachyrhynchos | reverse complement strand
TTATTCCTATTTCCCATATCTTTGCCTGAAAGTTCCTTAATTTCAAAATTATAATAATTCAGAGGTAAGGGGGTTGCAATTTTTTTTCTTCCATTTCAGGAGAGGCTCCTGCCTTCCTTGGCAGACACCTGTCTTTCAAACCAAGACACTGGGAGCAACTGGGACCACACTGGGGGCAAGTACAATCCTACAGGGAGTGACTGGGTTCATATTGGAAGTGACTGGAGCCACACTGTACTCTTACTGAGAGTGAAATGAACCATACTGGGTGTGACTGGGAGCCACTGGGACCACGCTGCAGGCAACTGGGATCTTATTGGGAGCAACCGGGACCATACTGAAAACACAGTGGGAGTGACTGTAAGCGACTGGGATGATGC
>NW_008239850.1:4815-5167 GCF_000691975.1 Corvus brachyrhynchos | reverse complement strand
AGCTCAACCCTACTGGTGCACTTTGTAAGGACAGAGGCAGCAATTGGATCTATGTATCCACACATTGACCAAGTATTATTAGCAACAGGATCTCTGGATCTGCTCCTTGGGGAAACAGGTATTTACCTTTTGGCATTTAGAATCTGGACAAGGCCACACCTGGGCCTGTCTGGGGGTGTAGGATCCAAGACAACTCCTTCAATTCCTCCTTGAGCTGTTGCCAGGCTCAAGGGGAGAAAACCAAGAGGAGAATGAAATCAGATGTCCTCGCCGTAGAAGTTCTGTCAGATGCTCCTGCAGCACTGTCCAAGCCAGGCTACTCTCACAGCGCAGTCGGAAGCCTCAGTCAGCT
>NW_008239850.1:0-1511 GCF_000691975.1 Corvus brachyrhynchos | reverse complement strand
CAACTCTTCTCATCTCCCTCCCTGCCAGAGGCAGGCTCAGAGCAGCCGCCTCAGAGCTCTCTAAAGCAGTGTGGGCTCTCTCCTTACCAGGCTCCTCGGGCTCTGGGGAACTGTTCCTGCAGCTCTCGGTGCCAGGCAAAGCTCCCTCTGCTGCAGCCCTGTTCCCAGCCTCCCCTCCTGAAGACTCGGCAGCAACATTAGCATTCCCCTTGAAAGAAAACCAGAAAGAAAGGAACCCAGATATCACTCACTGTTTTCTTGGAATTACTTCAGGGGTACAATACGTCAGAGCCTGCCACATTTCCTTCTCTTGAAGAAGAAAATGCTTTTGAAAACTGCTGTGTGTGAGTTTACAGAAGACAGAAGTTCATCACACTTGGCAATGAGATAGTGGGGATCCCAAAAAAATCCCACTCTCCACCTTGACTCTGCCCTTCCTGGCTAATAAATCTGCAGCAGGTAGTGGGTCTGCATATTAAATAAAACAGAGAAATTCTTTGGCAAAATTGTATAATAATACGCAAAAAGGCCAGTGCCAACACAGGAACTGAAAAGTCCAGACACGTCTGGGTGATGCCATGAAGATTTTTTGCCTTTCCTTTTATACCCCTGCTACACCTTTTTTTACAACTTCTGTATTCTCAGTGCTTTTTCCCTCCATTCTTGGACTTGTTTGTCAAGCTAAGAGACTAAACATTTTAGAAGCTTCGTAGCTAGGGATCAGTGTGCCCCAGACCCCAAGGTCCTCTCCAGAACACATTTTATAAACTAAGATGGAACCATCCAGGGGAAGGCTCCTTGGGGAGAGGGGCTCACTTGAGCCTCTCATTGGGGAATCTTTGATAGATATGCTAATTAGTAAAATGTTATACCAGATCTTTTGGGGCATATTCAGTGGGATGCATTTTGATGCATATGACCTGGATGTGTGCACCTAAGGATCCTTAAAATAAATACCAAGGTAAAATCCCTTTTCCCCTTCTAACCGTGTATGGCTCTTGATTTTAAGACCAGGAAAAGGCATCAGCCTAATAGAATGAGCCCCAGCTAGCCACAGCCTCCCTTCAGGGACCATCTGCATGGTGTCAGGAGGCCGGGCTGTGAAACCAGCTCCTCCCAGAAGAGAGGATGGTGATGCATTTGCACTGGACTTCCCATGATCCAGTGGCACCAAATGGGCTGTCAGTGGGCAGAAGAGTTTCAGGCTGCCAGGAAGTGTTTCCATGGGAGGAGAATCTTGCTGCCGATCCATGAACCAAGGCAATCCATGCCCTTCCAAGCAGAAGGCAAAATGGGAATTTTCCTTGTAGAAAATGTAAAAGTTTGGAGTGGAAGTCAGGGGCTGGAACGTGCCTGCATGTCCGTGTGCATTTTGCCAAGCTGCAAGGCCAGACTGTGAAGATGGGATCCCTGCACCCAAAAACACCCTCTTGCTCTGGGGCCTTCCATGGCACTGGCAGCACATGTGAGAGCCTGTCGTGGGTTCGGTTCGTAACTGGGCAGAAACACCA
>NW_008239849.1:2733-3402 GCF_000691975.1 Corvus brachyrhynchos | reverse complement strand
TCTTTCTTTTCCTCTGCTCACTCTGTCTCTGGGCTTTCTGATATCTTAAAAAATTTTAATCCCAGGGGTTCTATGTCTCCTGTCCAACAAGAGGCATATTCTTTTTCTTCCGGATCAAACGACTCCTTTGAATTTACAAATGTATTTAAGGCTTGACAAATCCAAGCTTCAAAAGGCCCGAACCTAGGCCAATAGACGTCTTCTTTTTTGTCCATTCTATCATACAATACCGAATAATCTTTACTTTATCCTTTCCCTTTGTACAAAGATCACTATCCCAGTTGGCTAACTTAATTCTCAGAGGAATATCTTGGGGTATATCCGCTGGCACCTTTTTACTCCTGTCCTGGGTTGCAGTGTATTCTATTACCATCCTCATGAGCCGTTGAAATCAGGTGGGGCAGTGTTTCCTTGCCTCCTCCCCCCAGACTATCTTTCTGTTAATGGCCCATCATTGTCCTGCCGCATGACTCAGAGATAACTCCCTCCGGACTATCTTCTGTTAATGAGCCTAATCAACACTTGGCCTCATGACTCATTACCCCATTGTGAGATGCTCCACCCAGAGGGAGGAACCAAGCATCCCATCGTGGATATAATCTGAGGCTGAACACCAGAGACACCGGCTTCCCACTGGATTTCCAGAGGACAGGAGCTACACAGCCACCA
>NW_008239849.1:1092-1317 GCF_000691975.1 Corvus brachyrhynchos | reverse complement strand
CTTAAACACAGTTCTTGCTGCAGCAGTGGTACCTTTTCACAGAATTCTTTACATTAGACAAAATATAGATAGAATTATACTGTTCACATTTTTTAGATAGAGTGTTCACATAAACAATAAGAACTGATAGAAACTGTATATGCAAACCTGTGTAATACCTATGTAACACTTGTGTAAGGCTTACGATTGTTAGAATTAGACCAGGATAGGTTAAGAAAAGAAAAA
>NW_008239849.1:0-971 GCF_000691975.1 Corvus brachyrhynchos | reverse complement strand
GCTTCTGCTTGGTTTTATCATGTACCCCCTTTCAAACTCTGCCTTCAAGAAAGCTATGAAACTATGAAATAAAGAACTTAACAGAACAGCAGCCTCCTCTGCTCTTTTACTCTGGTCCGAGAAGGAAGGGTATCCTGTCAAAAGCTCAACACTAGGGGTGCAACCCCTCCCTGAGACCCAGTACCAGTTACCCCGGGGGGATCTTTCACTCCTTTTGTCTTTCACTTCGTCTCCTCGCTGGCTTCTTTTCTCGCGAAAAAGACCATACCGCAGCTTTTAGAGACTCTACACTCACTTCACACGTCTGGGGTAACCAGCCCGCGTCTCATTCACATACCAGTCAACCCCCTATCTGCCCCCCCAGAAATACTTACAGTCCTTTTTTTCTTGTACGGGTCTTCGTGCACGAGAATTATGGAGCTAGTTGCCGCAGTTTCTTAGGGAGCCTCTTTTTCCCTTTCTTTTCCTTTATTTGTCCCTTTCTTGTCCATGGGGTATCAACCTGCAACCGCCAATTCACACCAGAAGAAATGGAGCGGGCCACCGAATTTGGAGGGGGCTCGCCTTCCCCACTCCGGATCTCCCAGGGTCTCGGAGGCAAGGTGTTAATCCCAGACAAAGTACCCAATTGTGAAAAACGAGTTTCACTCTCCTGTTAGGATTTAAAAGTTTAATAAAGGACAATAAGGGAAAAGGATAATAAAATTCATGGCGCCGGGTGCTTTGGCACTCAGCCAAGAGCACACCTGTTATTTTGGAGACATCCCTTTACATACCTGTCCTATTGCATCAGCCTAATGCATATTCATAAGCAATTATGCATATTCAAACTTTTCCTTAAACTAGTTTACATGTTCCAGGAACTTCAGCACGGCTCTTCCTTGGGTCCACCTTTTTAGAGCATGTGCATTTCTTGGCTGTGGTTTTAGTCCGTTTTCATTATCACCCCCAGAGTGGGCTTTGGTCCATGG
>NW_008239848.1:3085-3307 GCF_000691975.1 Corvus brachyrhynchos | reverse complement strand
GAGCGACACCGGTACCAAACCAGCTTTTATTGCCACAGGGACACCCCCAAAATCCCGCCCGGAATGAGGGGGGTCTGGAAGGTTCTGGAAGGATCCAGGAGGGTCCTGGGGGATCCAGGAGGCTCCGGGATGATCCAGGGGGGCTCGGGAAGGTTCCGGAAGGATCCAGGGGGGATCCAAGGGGGGGGGGCAGGATGGTCCGCGGGGCTCCGGGGGCGGGCA
>NW_008239848.1:2245-3043 GCF_000691975.1 Corvus brachyrhynchos | reverse complement strand
CCAGGGGGGGTCCTGAGGGATCCAAGGAGGGGTCAGGGATGGTCCAGGAGACGCCGGGATGATCCAGGGGGGCTTGGGAAGGTTCTGGAAGGTTCCAGGGGGGATCCAGGAGGGCTCGGGAAGGTTCCAGAAGGATCCTTTTGGGCATTCCCCACTTGCCGGCGATGAGGGGGGAATCCAGGGGGGTTCTGGAAGGTTCCAGAAGGTTCCGGACGGCTCCAGAAAAGTTCCAGAAGGTTCTGGAAGGATCTCTTTGGGAATTCCCTACTTGCCAGCGATGAGGTGGATCCGGGGGGTTCTGGAAGGTTCCAGAAGGTTCTGGAAGGATCCAGGAGGCTCCGGGATGATCCAGGGAGGTCAGGAAGGTTCCGGAAGGTTCCGGAAGGCTCTGGGATGATCCAGGAGGGTTCCAGAAGGATCCCTTTTGGCCATTCCCCACTTCCTGGCACTGAGGGGGATCCAGGAGGGGTTCTGGAAGGTTCCGGAAGGTTCCGGAAGGATCCTTTTTGGGCATTCCCCACTTGCCGGCGATGAGGGGGATCCAGGAGGGTTCTGGAAGGTTCCAGAAGGTTCCAGAAGGATCCTTTTGGGCATTCCCCACTTCCTGGCAATGAAGGGGATCCAGGGTGGGTCAGGAAGGTTCCAGAAGGTTCCAGAAGGCTCTGGGATGATCCAGGGGGGTTCTGGAAGGTTCCAGAAGGTTCTGGAAGGATCCTTTTTGGGCATTCCCTACTTGCCGGCGATGAGGGGGGGATCCAGGAGGCTCCGGGATGATCCAGGGTGGGTCAGGAAGGTTCC
>NW_008239848.1:0-541 GCF_000691975.1 Corvus brachyrhynchos | reverse complement strand
TGGGTTTGGGGGAGGAAATGGGGGTTTTGGGGGGGAAATGGGGATTTTTTGGGGGGGAAATGGGGATTTTGGGGATGGGAAATGGGGGTTTTGGGGTCGGAAACAGGGAATTTTGGGGGTAGGACAGGGAATTTTGGGGGAGGAACATTTTGGGGGTGTTTGGGGACATTGGGGGCTCTTGGGGACACCGAGGGGACCCTGGGGACACCCTGGGGACACCAAGGTGACCCTGGGGACACTGAGGAGCCCTTGGGGACACCGGGCTGAACCTGGGGACACCCTGGGGACTCTGTGGTGACCCTGGGGACACCATGGAGCCCTTGGGGACACCGAGGTGACTCTGTGGTGACCCTGGGCACTCTGGGGACACCCTGGGGACACTGAAGGGACTCTGAGGTGACCCTGGGTGAACCAGGGAGCCCTTGGGGACACCCTGGGGACACCTTGGGGACACTGAGGGGACTTGGAGGACACAGAGGACACCCTGGGGACACTGAGATGACCCTGAGGACACCATGGAGCCCTTGGGGACACCCTGGGG
>NW_008239847.1:38506-39249 GCF_000691975.1 Corvus brachyrhynchos | reverse complement strand
AGGATGAACCAGCTCTGCATCACCTGGAGCCTTCAGAGTGTGTCTAAAAGGACCCAGAGCTGATGCTTTCATAGCATCTTGGCAATAAAGTGGGATCTCCCCAGTGCACTGACTGAAGGTTTGGCTCTTCTTCCAAGCTCATGTCAATTTAAGCCAAGAGAATTTCCCCACCTAAAGGGTCTGTAGCTCCATGGATTTTGGAGAGGGAAAATGCTCACATCAGTAGCTGCTAAAGCCCAAGAATTTGATTTGGACAAACCCACTGTTGTATGGTGACAGTGGAGATGGTGACAGGTCACTGAGGAACATACCCAAGACTGTCCCCCATGGCACAGGGCACAGAATGTTCTCCAGGACAAGAAACTGGAGCTGCCTGGACAGCCCAGAGTATCTGCAGGCCTGTGTGAGCCTGGGCTGGGCAGTGACTGGAGCCCCACCAAGGCACAGATCAGCCAAGGTATTGACCCCCAGAGGGAAAGCACTAAATCCCTGCATTTGCAAGGAAACACAGATGGACACAGCAAACCATACCCAGAGCAGCTCCAACAGGGAAAGGAACCTTGACAGCCACCTCACACCTGCAGATCATCCCCCACAAACCCAGGAGCAACACTAATAGCCCCCTCCTGTTCCCTCTGCGGCTGCTCTGGTGTGCAGGTCACAAGTGCTGCAGGTGTCTCCTGCAGCACAGACCCGCGGGCACACACACACGGGCTCTGTCCAGTCTGGGACAGGCATTTGGG
>NW_008239847.1:37999-38426 GCF_000691975.1 Corvus brachyrhynchos | reverse complement strand
AGAGCCCCTGGCTCAGGAGGCAGCAGCTCCCCAGGCAGGTGGGTGAGGGGCGTGCTAGCCAGGTAACAAGAAGCCCAGAGGTCTGGCTGCATCCTCTGTGTCCGCAGCTCCAAGGAAGAGAGGGAGCTCCTCACCCAAAGGAGCTTGTCCTGGGCAAGCTGTCGGGTTGCACCAGCAGAGGCAGAGAAGGAAGGAGGGGAGTCTTTGTATAGGTTCCACGAGCAGGTTTATTCACAGGTGAAGGGACTAGGGACGAAGAGCCGATTTTTGAAGAGGGTCCAGGGATTTTATCCTCGGGGGAGGTGTACTAGTTTGAAAACAAACTAGTGGGAGACACCAAGTCAGAATAACAATTTAATGGGGAAATTAAAGAAAAGGAAAAGAAACGAACAAAAATAAAGGCAGAAAACACCGGGTAAACTGACAG
>NW_008239847.1:31259-35941 GCF_000691975.1 Corvus brachyrhynchos | reverse complement strand
CAGGAGGAGTCTCCAGTGGATCCCGGTCTAGAGAAAACTTCCAAATGAGCAAAAACATCTTGGGAATCTTCCCTGGAGAAATCTGGAGCTGCTTCCTGGAGCTTCTTCAAGGAGATGTGAAGACTCTGGGACCTACCTGGGAGAAGTCTTGGGTGGATTTCTCCAAAGGAGAAAAAACGTATTGGAAACCTTCCCTGGAAGATTGTGGGCCCGTGGTTATAAACTCAGGTCTCAAAATCAAAGATCAAAAGACTCCATGAGAATCCTGGGAGGAATGTCAGGTGAACCCAGAAGGATGTAGTTTCTTGCAAGGGGGAAGAAATCACCTGAGGCAACTCTGCTGGGGCTTCTGCCTGGGATCTCAGCTCCTTAGAATGGACATGAAAAGACTCCAGGAGGTGCCTGCGGGGGGGTTCACATGGATCCTGGAAGATTCAGGATGCACAAGAAAAGAAAAATCACCTTGGGTAATTCCCTTGGGTGAATCTGGAGCTGCTCCTGGGATCTCAGCTCCCTTGAGGAGAAGGGAATACGCTCCCGGAGATGCCTGGGAGGAGTCTCAGGTGGATCCAGGAAGAGGAAATATCCCATTGTGCCAGTTTGGCCAAATTTAGAAATACATCCTCTGAGAGAAGGCAGGTTACAACCAGCCCTCCCCCACCAGGTTTGGGAAAAAAAGAAACTTTTTCCTTGAAGGAAAGTGAAAGAGATAAAAACTATTTCTTTAACAAACACACGGGAAAAAGATAATAATGCTAAATAATAAAACCTCTCGCTCTGCTGAGAGAAACCTGGGAACATTTCAGAGTCCTTCCGTAGATCTCTCTCCCCCTCCTTGGAGCTGGGACGGGGTGGTGGGCCCACCTCGAGGGCCAAGGCCTCGGTGGAAATTCCTCCCGATGTATTCTGATGTTGAAACCATCCAGCAGACAAAAAAGGAAAAAAACAAAGTCCCAGGAAAACAAAAGTTCAACTCTCCGTCTCCCCCCGGAGAGAGAAAAAGGAGCTGAAAAACTGGCCGAAAGCAAGCAGGGTGCCTTCCCCACTCTTGCTCTGCTGCTGCAGCTGAAAAAACGTCTCTAGCTCTGTGTGACCTTGAACAAGCTGCAAACTGCTTTGAAGAAGTTTTGCTCAGTTTTTCCTCCCCCCTCTCAGGCTCAGTTTAAAGGCACAGAAAGGCACAAAATTAATTCCTGGGCATGGGGCAGCGATAGGGGATACACATCACAAAGTCACCCCAAGACACCCATAAAAGCAATATTTAAACTGGAGCAATATTTAAACCAGGGGAGAGTCTGGTGCTGCACCTGGTTATGGAGTCAGTGTCCCTGGAGGTGTTTAAGGAAAGACTGGACCTGGCACTCAGTGCCCTGGTCTGGTTGCCACGGTGGTGTTTGGTCATAGGTTGGATTTGATGATGTCGGAGGTTTTATCCAAAGGAATTGACAAAGATCAGAAATCAAGACTCCAGAAAATGCTTGAGAAGGCTCCAGCTCAATCCCAGATGATAACTTTTCCTTTAAAGAAGAAAAATCCTCTTGGGTACCTGCCTTGGAGCAGTGTGGGGCTGCTACCTGGGATCTCAGCTCCTTAGAGGAGATGTGAAAAGGCTCCAGGAGATTCCTGGAAGGAGTCTTGGGTGAATCCAGGAGGATACAATTTCACTTCAAAGCAAAATAGCATCTTGGGCACCTTCCCAGGAGGAGCCCAGGGCTGCTACCTGGGATTTCAGGTCCCCAAATCAGAGACCAAGACTCCAAGAAATGCTGAGAAGGGTCTCGGCATTTTCCTTCAAAAGAGAAAAATCATCTTCGATTGCCTCCCTGGAGCCATCTCGAGTCACTACCTGGGATCTCAGCTCCTTCATGGAGATGTGAAAAGACTCCCAGAGATGCCTGAGAGGAGTCTCAGGTAGATCCTGGAAGATGCAGGTTCCACGACAAGAGAAAAATCACCTCAGATGCCTGCCTGGGAGCAGTCTGGGGCTGCTAGCTGGGATATCAAATCTCGGGGTCACCAGATGTGGACAGCCAGGCCATTTTAAATCTCAGTGCCCACACAGAACTCC
Organism: Corvus brachyrhynchos; assembly: GCF_000691975.1. Lineage (NCBI taxonomy): Eukaryota > Metazoa > Chordata > Aves > Passeriformes > Corvidae > Corvus > Corvus brachyrhynchos. The sequence continues at coordinate 33,873 of NW_008239847.1, read as the reverse complement.
ATCCTCCGAAGCTGCTAACAACAACAAAGCAGCCCCCAGAGCAGTTCTGTGTAACCAATGTGGTAAACTGGGACATTATAAAAAACAATGTAAATCTCATTTCCATGCCAATGGAAATCAGGGAAACTTCCAACGGAGCTCGAGGGGACAGCGCATTCAGACAGAAATATTTCCCCAGGAGCCGCTGCACCCGGCACAGGTTTGTGTGACCGGCCTGCCAGCGGAACAAAAGGCTCAGCAGGGATGGATGTTTGCACCGCCAGCACAGTGATTACAGACTCTCCTGCAGTTCATAAAGTGCCTTTGGATGCACATGGACCCATAGGGCAAAATTTAAGTGCTTTGCTAATAGGAAGATCCAGTGCTACTTTGCAAGGGATTTTTGTGCATCCGGGAGTAATTGATTTTACAGGACTTTACAGGACAAATATGTGCAATGGTTTTTACACCCTCTCCTCCTGCAGTCACACCTGCTCATACTCATGTTGCTCAACTTGTACCTCTCCAGTCTTGTGTTCTCAGGACTGGACTTAAAGAGAGAGGAGACCGAGGCTTCGGTTCTACCGGCGCGCCTCAGGGTTTTGGACTCAACAACTTTCTGAGCAGAGACCACAACTGATTTGTGAGCTAACACTGAAGGGGACACAGCCACAGACTGTTGAGATCAAAGGGCTGATTGATACGGGAGCAGATGTCATGGTGATTTCACATCACAACTGGCCAAACTCATGGCCTGTCACTGCAGTGGGAAATTCAATTGCGGGTCTTGGGGGAATGACACAAAGTTATTTAAGTATTATATTTGTGCTCATAAAAAATCCAGACAACCAGGTTGCTACAGTTCACCACATATTTCACACTCTACTACTGTTCCTCAGGCTTTGCCTCCAGGGGTGTTTTTTATTTGCAGAGACCGAGCATGGGCTGCAATTCCATCACACATCAAGGGAGGTCCTTGCAGCTTAGGATGACTCTCACTGTTAACACCTAACACATCTATGATTTTACAGCATAAACCATGGAGGGGAAAACGCAGCATCCATGTGCTTTCCCCTGATTGTGATGACAACACCAAATTTTGGCCACCAGGTGCTCAATGGGCTGTTTCCTTCCTTTCTCCACAAATAGCAGCTGCTAAAGCACTGGGACTGTTAAACAAGTTAGGATGTTGGTTAGCTTGGCAGAGTAACGCTACTTCCCTTGCTTTAGCCGGATTATGAACGGGTGTCGGTTCAGTAAGGCACGCTACACTGCAAAATAGAGCTGCCGTTGATATTTTGTTATTAGCACATGGACATAGATGTGAGGATTTCGATGGAATGTGTTGTATGAATTTGTCTGATCATTCAAAATCTATTCATGCCCACATTAAAGAATTACAAACAAGCGTGTCAAAATTGCATGAAGAATCAGAATCTGATTGGCTCAATAGTTTGTTTGGCAATTGGAAAGTTGCAGGATGAATCAAAAATCTACTTAAAATCAGATGCCTGATCCTATTGGTTATTTTTTGTATCCTGTTCACTGTGCCGTGTTTATTGTCTTTTTTGCAAAGGGCCCTGCAAAAGTCAATAAATGCTGCCTTTGTAATACAAAAACAGAAGGGGGGACCTGATGAGGCTGACAGCTGGTCTGGGGGCCTCACAGAATCAGACCTGAAACCAGTCAGAGTTTACCCATGAGAATATTACAGTGAAATTCTGCAGCTTCAGTGAAATCCACAGAGAAGGCCAAGAAGATAATCAATGAGAGGAGATGTTCTGGACACAAGGGGAGGATGTTCTTGTTATGGGACACTGAGAGTGTACAAGGAAGAGCTTGTTGATAACATCTAGCAGTTATACCTTTGCTTGTGTAGCTGATTGCTTTACTGCCTGAATGGTCATTGTTTGTTAGACAGCCTTGTCACTGTTTGCTAAGCAGCCAGTCTTAAATTAGGCCACAGCCATTGGGAAGAGGTGCAAGAACAGCAGTAGAGAAAATTAAAAGTCTTTCTACCTTTCTTGACTATGGATTACGGCTAGTGTGGCTTTTATGTCTGCCTCGACAAAAGCCATAAGTTGTGGTCAGCAGCTCCTTGTCCCCTTGGAGACCACTGACCAGTGGGGTCCCTCAGGGGTCGGTGCTGGGGCCGATGCTGTTCCACAGCTCTGTGGGCACCGTGGGCAGTGGGATGGAGACACCCCCAGCCAGTTCCCTGACAACCCTGAGCTGTGTGGTGGGGGAAGGGATGGATCCAGAGGCACCTGGACAGGCTACAGGGCTGGGCCCAGGCAAACCTCATGAAATTCAGCAAAGCCAAGGGCAGTATCCTGCACCTGGGAGGCAGCAATGCCAGACACAGCAACAGGCTGGGCACAGCAGTGACTGAGAGCAGCCCCTGGAGAAGGACCTGGGAGTGATAGGTCACAGAAAGCTCCCCATGAGCCAGCTGTGAGTGCTGCCAGCCCTGAAACCAACGGAGCCCTGGGCTGCATCCAAAGGAGCGTGGCCAGCAGGTCAGTGGAGGGGATTCTCCCTGTCACAGCGGGGATTACTGCAACAAGTGTATTTCAAACCAGGAGTCCCATGGAAACGAAGTATATATGGACAGATTCGTGGTAGATGTTTCAGA
>NW_008239847.1:27490-29492 GCF_000691975.1 Corvus brachyrhynchos | reverse complement strand
CAAGATGAGAAGAGAGAGGTCTAGAGTGGTTATTTTACTCATGAATTTTCCTCAGGGATCAGTATCCTGCTCGCATTCCTCCACCAGTTTGTCGCAGCGGGGATTACTGCAACAAGTATATTTCAAACCAGGAGTCTCGTGGAAAGCGAAGTATATATGGACAGATTCGTGGCAGATGTTTCAGAGATGTTTATTTCTCCAGCCGCATGGCCGGGGCTCTGCTCAAGGAACTCTCTCAGTCACGGGACCCGAAGGTCCTTGGCGTTATCAGGGAACCCAAACCAACCAATGGGGAATGAAGCTGAGCAGGGGCAGGGAAACCCCGTGTCTGTGCCCTCAGGGCCCCCCTGCCAGGGCTCCATGGCAGGGGGAAGGGACCCCAACACTCCCCCTCTCCTCTGCTCTTGTGAGACCCCACCTGGAGTCTGTTAGGAATGGAGAGGGGAGTTTTAAAGAAGTTTCTGCCTTTGCCCAGGCCTCTGGCAGTAGACAGTACTTTTACTGAGGTGGCCAGCACCCCAAAGCCCACTCTCGTTGCAAGTTCTTAATAATGGCCAATTAGGTCTATTACAAAATGAATTATTTATTTGATAGACACAAATTTAACAGACATAAGACTTAAACAGATTTACTTACTACACAGGATAAACCCAGAAACGCTACTAGTAGCTAAGCAGCTCAGTGCACTATATTGAGGCACCTGTATTACTGTGTCCTAGGTTACAGTGTAAGATGTGCCCACAAGCGTGTGTTCTATCACCATGAGCTGTTAAAACCAGGTGGGGCAGTGCTCCCTGCCTCCTCCCTCAAGACTATGTCCTGTTAATGGCCCATCAGTGCCTTATCTCATGACTCACCATTCCACTGTGAGAACCAAGCATCCCATCCTGGGTATAAACTGCGATTTTTGAACACCACAGGCAGCCTTTCCCACTGGATTTCCAGAGGACAGGAGCTACATACCTACCCCTGGACCTTCTGAGGAAGACCAGATCTTTCTACACAGGATCACCACTTCAACAGAACCACAACCATTCACTTCAGGAGGACGGCAGCCACCACCTTATCGGACTGCTACTGCTATCCTGCCTAACAGGGTCAGGCCGTATCTGACTCTGTCAGTTTAAATCAGTTTTTTCCCTGCCTTGTTTTATATACATATATATATTAGTAAAGAACTGTTATTCCTATTTCCCATATCTTTGCCTGAAAGCCTCTTGATTTCAAAATTATAATAACTCAGAGGTGAAGTAAAGAAATTCAGCCAAATTAAATTTAATAAAGAAATAAATTTTATTCCGTGGCCGTCACACAGAAAGCCACGATCGGAAAAGGTCAGCCCCGAGCCCGGGATCGGTGCTGGGTGAACACAGATCTGACCTCTATCGCATCAGATCCCCAAGTTCACAAATGTCGCTTCAGCTGGTTCCTTCTTATACAGTTCTTGGGCAGAGTCCAAATTAATTCTATTCTTCTCGCAATTTAGCATATTCATGATGTTTTCGTGTCCCGAAGTTGGACTGCACAAAGCATTTCCCGGGTCTGATGAATTGTCCATCTTGGATGATGAATGGTCCATCTCCAATTCCTGGAACAGTTATTCTTAGTTCCCGGAATGGGATACTCCTTTAACATCCCCTAGATGTTAATCAGTTTCATCATCATCCAGATCATCGCCCAGGTGTGGTGTTAATGGTTCCAGATAAGGTCTACCTCCACCCGAGATAGACTTTTTCGTATGCTGTTTAGTTCCTGGCCATATTGTGTTCTCTGCTGCTGCCAAGGCTTGCGAAATTTATGTACACAAGCATGAATTACCAATTTCATTTATAACAGTTCCATGAAGTTCCCTTGCGTCACAGCGCTCTCCTGGGTTCCGTGAGCCACTCTGTGTCACACCAGCCCGCGGCTTCCACGCGCCTCCGCAGTGGCCCTGTGGCCCCCTGGCTCCAGGAGTGGCCGGCTCGGAGCTCCTGGCGCTCAGCAGCTCTCAGGAGAAGCG
>NW_008239847.1:25560-27018 GCF_000691975.1 Corvus brachyrhynchos | reverse complement strand
CCCGCCCCCTTCTGCACTCACAAGCCTGCCCACTCGCCTGTTCCCCCAGCAACGGCAGCGGCACCTCATTAGCATAGGCCCTCACTAGCATGGACCCTCATTAGCATAGACCCTCACTAGTATAGACCCTCATTAGCATAGACCCTCATTAGCATAGACCCTCACTAGCATAGATCCTCACTTGCATAAGCCCTCATTAGCATAGACCCTCATTAGCATAGACCCACATTAGCATAAATACTCATTAGCATAGACCCTCATTAGCATGGACCCTAACTAGCATAGACCCTCATTAGCATAACCCCTCAGCTTGTTCGCCTCGGCCCCGCCCCCTTTGGCGGCTCTGAGGGTGGTGCTGGGGGTCCCGGCGGTTTGGGGGCACGGGCCCCACCTCCTTCCCCCTCCCATGAGCCCGGGTTCGCCTTTAGGATTGGCTTCCGCCGCTGTCAGTTTTTGTTTAAGCCCCGCCCCCACCCCACAGGTCAGCGATTTGAATGTGGGGCTCCGCCCACCGCGCTATTTGATTGGTGGTGCGAGCTGGCTCATTTGCATGGAGCATACCAAGTTTGAAGGTGAGGAGTGGAATGGGAGGGGGCCGCCCCATCGCCATGGGAAGGAGGACGCGATGGGGTGTTAAGAGGTGCCGCAAATTGGGGGATTTGGGGTAAAAATCTGGTTTATTGGTGATTGGGTTTACAGACAGTGGGGGAGGTTGATCCTCCCCTTATGTCCCCTCCTCGTGTCCCCTCCGCGTGCCCCCCCCATTGCACCACGAGCTCTCGGTCCTCGTGCGGCCCCCACTGTGTGACATGAGACCCCCCGGGCGTCCTCGAGTCCTCGTGTGAGTCCCGTGTGTGTCCCCACTGAGTCCTTCTGTGACTCAAGTCCCCCCACGCAGTGCGAGCCCCCATCCTCATTCAAGTCCTCGTGTCACCTTGTGTCACCTCGTGTGATCTGAGAGGCGGCAGCAGGGACACAGGACGCGGGCCGTGTCCCCGTGGGACCCCGTGGGACTCTGTGTCACCCCGTGTGCCCCCGGGGGTGCCGGCAGGGACACAGGACACGGGCCATGGCCCGGGCCAGGCTGGTGCTGAAGGTGGCCGAGATCCAGGGGTTGGTGCAGCTGGTCAGGCTGGCCAGGAGCATCAGGATGGTGAATGCAGGGCCTGGGGGACACAGGGACATCTGGTGACACCTGTGGACACCCCACAGCACCCCCAAGGACACCCCATGACCCCCCCAGGCTCTGGGAGGGGGACATTCCCTGACACCCACCCCCAGCCAGAGTCCACCCTGGTGTGGGAAACAGCTGGGTCCCCCTCCCCTGTCCCAATGTCCCCATGGACCCACCCCCAAGGCCCTGTCACCCCCATGGCCCAGGCACCTCCGTGGCCCCATTCCCATGTCCCCCATAACTCCAATGCCATCCCCATGTACCTCCCCATCACCATGTCCCCA
>NW_008239847.1:23493-24788 GCF_000691975.1 Corvus brachyrhynchos | reverse complement strand
GAGCCTCGGCCAGTGCCGAGCGGGCCCGGCCCAGCCCAGAGCGAGCCCACCCAAGGGCTGTGCCAGCCCACCCCAAGGCCACCTGACACCACCCCGTGGTGGCCCCAGACCCCTTCGTGGTAGCACCAGACCCCTCTGTGGTGGCCCAAGACCCTCCCATGGTAGCTTCAGACACTCTTGTGGTGGCCCAAGACCCCTCTATGATGGTCCCAGACCCACCTTGGGTGGGTTGAGACACCCCCATTGTAGCCCAGTTCCTCTCCATGGTGGCCTCAGACCCCTGTGTCGTGGCCTCAGAGTCCCCCACGGTGGCTTGACATTCCCCCATGGTGGCCCAGGACCCCCTCGTGATAGCCCCAGACCCCTCTGTGGTGGCACAAGAGCCCCCCCTGCTGGCCCCAGACATCCCCATGGTGGTCCCAGACCCCCCCAGGGTGGCCTGTGACAAGGACCTTGTGGGCATCTGGGGTGATGAGGGGAGTGACGGGGACATCAGGGGAACGTGGAGGAACATTGGGGTGCCATTGGGACTTGGGGACACTGGGGACACCCGGTGGGACATCGGGGTGCAACTGGGACTTGGAGACATGGGGGTGACACAGAGGGACACTGGGGTGCCATTGGGACTTGGGGACACTGGGGTGACATGGAGGGACACTGGGGTGACATGGAGGGACATTGGGGTGCCATTGGGGCTTGGTGGCACTGGGGTGACACAGAGGGAGACTGGGGTGACATGCAGGGACATTGGGGTACCATTGGGGCTTGGTGGCACTGGAGTGATGTGGAGGGTTGGGGACACTGGGGTGACACAGGGGTCTGGGGGGCACAGAGGGGATGTGGCAGTGATGCTGTCCCCACTGTCCCTGTGTCCCCAGCCCTCAGCAGGTTCCCATGTGCCATCCCAGGTGTCCCTGCGTCCCTGTGCCCCATCCCTGCTGCTGTCCCTGTGTCCCCATCCCCAGCACCCCTTGGGTCCCTGTGTCCCATCCCTGGTGTCATCAGTGTCCCTGTGTCCCCACCCCCAGCACCCAGTGTGTCCCCCTAAGCCACTCTGAGTGTCCCCAGTGTCCCCATGTCTCTGTCCCCAGGACCCAGTGGATCCCTTTGCACCACCCCCAGTTTCCCCATGCCCTTGTGCCCCATATTTGGTGTCCTCAATATGTCCCCACCTGCCACCCCTGGTCTCCCCATGTCCCCCCATCCTATCTTTGGCATCCCCAGTGTCCCCATGTCCCTGTCCCCAGCATCCAGAGGGTTCCTGTGTGCCATCCTGTGTGTCCCCATGTCCTTGT
>NW_008239847.1:20724-21093 GCF_000691975.1 Corvus brachyrhynchos | reverse complement strand
GGGGGGAGGGGGTGGAAATTGGGAAGGAGGAATTGGGAGGACAATTTGGGGAGCTCCCCCCCCAGAGAGAGCTCGACACTGAGAGCATCAGTCCCATCACGGCTGATTGCCTGGAACTGGGAGCACTGGGAGGACCCAGGAATTTTGGGGGAAGGGGGGAGGGAGGTAATGGGGGGGAAATTGGGGGACACCCCCAGTGATTACCCCCCACCCCCAAGATAAAGAGAAGGACGCATCATCAGTCCCATCTTGGTTTATTGCCATTGTTACTGGGAGCACTGGGAGAGACTGGGATGGGTGGGAGGAAAACGGGGAAAAACTGGGAGAGGAACGGAAGGGGCAATGGGGGGACACCCCCACGCCCCCCCC
>NW_008239847.1:14690-16712 GCF_000691975.1 Corvus brachyrhynchos | reverse complement strand
ACCCCAAAACCCCATCCCAAAACTTCCCAGGATTCCCTGGCAGCCTGGGCACCCCAAAACCCCCCCGCACCCCCAGCACCCCAAAAACCCACCCCAAAACCCCACTGTGCCCATCAGCACCCCCAAAACCCACCCCAACCCCCCCACCCCTCGGTTTCCTTTTGGGAGGTTTTGGGGGGCTCAGGGGGTGTGTTGGGTGAATCAGAAGAGGGTTTTAGGGTCCCCATGAAGGATTTTGGGGGTCCTGGGGGTTTTTGGGTCCCACGACTGGGGTTTTGTGGGGTCCCACGTGGTTTTGGGAGGGCTCTAAAGAGGAACAGATTTTTGGGGTTCCCAGGAGGAGTTTTTTCTGTTCTCAAGAGGTTTGGGGGACTCCCAAGAGGTTTTTGGGGTCCCAGGAAGTTTTTTGGTTCCAATAAGCTTGGAGGGGGGGGGTGGGGGGGGGGGGGGCTGCCATGCAAATTTTTGGGGTTCCCAAGAGGTTTTTTGGGGTCTGAAGAGCTTTGGATTTCTCCCATGAGATTTTTTTAGGTCTCATGAGTTTTTTTGGTGTTCCAGGAGAATTTTGGGATCCCAGAAGATTTTTTGGGTCCCGTAAAGTTGGGAGCGGGGCAGATTTTTGGGATTGCCAAGATAATCTGGAGATGTTTTTAAGAGTTCCCAGCAGGTTTTGTAGAATTAAAACGAGGTTCTTTCTGTTCCCATGGATTTTAGGGGATCCCCTGATGTTATTGAGGTCCCATTGGCTTTGTGGGAGCTCCCATGCAGATTTTTGGGGTTCCCAAAGGGGTTTTTTGAGGTTCTCAAGAGATTTTTTGGGGTCCAAGACCTTCAGAGTTCCCCTGTAAATTTTTTTTTTTGAGTCCCACAAGGTTTTTTTGGGGCCAAGTTTTTGGGGTACCCAAGAGTTTTTGGGGGATAAAATGCACTTTGGTGAGGGGGCTCCTCAGCAGATTTTTGGGGTTGCCAAGAGGGTTTTCGGGGTTGCCCAGAGAACTTGAAGAGCTTCTCACGACAAGTCTTGTAGAACCCCAAGAGCTCTGACTCCCACCGGGCTGGGGTTTTTTGGGGTTCCCATGAGATTTACGGATCCCCTTCAGGTGTTTTGGGCTCCCCGTGGATTTTGGGGTGCTCTGCCGGGTTTGGGGTGTCCCGTACCTGGCAGGAGCCGCGCCAGCGTGGCCAGGGCGTTGATTCTCCAACTCTGATGCCAAACATCTCCACATGAATGGGACATACCTTTTCCAACTTTGAAATCGTAAAACCCATTTCTCAATAGTATTGCCCATTATTCTGTAGTGCCAACATTGGTGTCATTTTATTGGTGGATAGCAAAAGTGATTCTTGCTGAGTACAATGAGAACTGTCATTATTTAACCCTGCATGTTGCCCCTGGAATTAGTTATTTTCTAGCACATCAACAGGAAAGAAAAATCACAGAACCCAACAAAACAATCTGCTAATAAGGCATATTGTAAGTATATGAAGCGTAAGCTGTAATTTCATAACTACCAGTTTTAACTTACAGGTTCAGCGTCAGCTCAGCATACACAGGTGAATTTTTAAGGATAGACTTTCTAAAACTTCTCCAATTATTGAATATACCTCAATTAAATAAAATTCACTTGAGTATCACTGGCACCTGACTCACAATTTAAATACAAAACTCTAAGCCTTTCTCCATATGTTAAACCTCAAAGTATTTTAGGATTTTACACTATGGGAAAAAGTACCAAGAGTGCTTGATAATTATAAAATTTATGCCATTATAAAGCTCCTGTATATATAGTGGAATGATTACATCATGAAATTTCAATGTAAGTAACTGAAGCGGAAGAGGAGAAAAAACACATTGACTTACTTTTTCTGTAGTTACAGTAAGAGATGGAACCAAAGATGGTGAGGACTCTGACTGCTTCTTATATTTTTGCTTGTGTTTATCTTTCTCTTTATATTTCTAGAAGTTGTAAAAGACAATAAAAACTGAGTTCAGCTTCACCTTTAACACAACCAATTCTATAT
>NW_008239847.1:9897-10411 GCF_000691975.1 Corvus brachyrhynchos | reverse complement strand
CCCCAGGCCCCCCCCATTGGTTAAGCCCCTCCCCCATCCCCCTGTGCAGGTGCTGCTGGATTTTGTCACCTGCCCCACCCCACAGTGAGGCCACGCCCCCAGCGAGGCCCCATCCGATCAGACCCCACTATTCCAGTCACGCCCACTGAATCCCCGCCCCTTTTCCCGCAGGTGACCCTGTGCTTCTCACACCTGCCCTGTCAAACCCTGCCCATTGGGCCACACCCCGATAAGCCCCGCCCCTTCCTCAGGTGTCCCAGTACTTCTCCCACCTGCCCCACTGAGGCCACGCCCCTTGTGCCCCACTCTGCTAAGCCCCGCCCCGCAGGTGTCCCAGAACTGCCTCCTTCCCCAGTGAGGCCACGCCCTTTGCACCTTGCCTCCTAAGCCACGCCCCCATGCCCCACCCTGCTAAGCCATGCCCCTCATACCCCAGCTTGCTAAGCCCCGCCCATCGCACCCTGCCCTGCTAAGTCCCGCCTCTCGTGCGCTGCTCCTCATGCCCCACCCCGCT
>NW_008239847.1:7484-8784 GCF_000691975.1 Corvus brachyrhynchos | reverse complement strand
GGGATTCTGGGGGGCGGCTGGGGGCATCCAAGGCTGTTCTGAGAGCTCTTCCTGGAGCAGTTTTGTGGAATTTGGAAGCATTTTGAAATGGTTGGGCCCATTTTTCAGTTGTTTTAAGGCAGTTCTGATGTATTTGGAGCATTTTTAGATATATGAAGCAGTTTTGGGGTGGTTTGGGGTGTTTTTGGAGTATTTGGGGTGTTTTGGGGCAATTGAGTTAGTTCAGGGTCATTTTGAGGTGTTTTGTTATGTTTCTAGCTTATTTTGAGGTGGATTTGGGTTATTTGAGGGCATTTTTGGGTTGGTTTTGGGCTGTTTTGGTGTTTCTAGGTGGTTTTGAGGTATTATTTGGGGGATTTTTGAGGTGTTTTGAGGTTCACTCCCCCAATTCCGACCCTCCCTAGCCCCAGTTTTGCCACGACCTGGATGAGGCCGAACGTCGGGAATTGAAACTTTTCGCCCAACGCCGGAAACGGGAAAATTTGGGCCAAGGGAGTGTCCGACCCCTCCCCCTCACCAGCGCCGGTGCCGTTTGCCAGCAGGTGGGGGCACCCCAAAAATGGGCACCCAAAAAAGGGGGAGGCAAAGTATTGGGGAGGGCTGGGAATAATGGGGGTGGGACCCCAAAAATATTGGGAGAGAACCCCAAAAATATTGGGAGAGGACCCCAGAAAATGAGGGGGAGCCCCAGAGAATTTGGGGAGGCAAGGCAAAAAAGAGGAGCGGGGACCTGGAGATTTTGGGGGGCCCCAAAAACAGGGAAGGGAAACTTGAAAATAGGGGTGAGGGTTGCCAAAAATGAGGGACCCCAAATAAAAGTTGTTTAGGGTTTGTCCACCCAAAATAGGTGGCGAAACTCTAAAAAGAGGGGTGGGAAGCCCCAAAATGAGTCAGGAACCCGAAAAATGGGGAGTGGGGAACCCAGAAATAGGAGTGGAGGCCTGGATATGTTGGGGGAGCCCAAAAACAGGGAAGTTGAACCTAAACTTCTGGGGTGAGGGACCCCAAAAACATCATGTGGAGCCCCCAAAATGTGTGAGAAACCCCAAATATGGGGGGTGGGAAGCCCCAGAATGAGGGACGGAACCCCAAAAACTGGGAGTGGGGACATGAATATTTGAGGGGGGATGGGTGCTCAAAAAGAGGGAAGGGGAACTTAAAAATCAGGGCAAGGGACCCCAAAACCAGGGTAGGAGCCTAAAACCAGGGGGGTTTGAGCCCCCAAACCCTCGGGGGTCCCCCAAGGCTGGGGCACCCCCCTGACCCCAATGTTTCCCCTCCCCAGTGCGGGGGCCCGGTG
>NW_008239847.1:4687-5442 GCF_000691975.1 Corvus brachyrhynchos | reverse complement strand
CTGACCTCGCCCCCGCCGTGACCTCTGACCTCTGCCAGGACCCCCTGACCCCTCTGTGACCACCTGGCAGCCCCTGCCCTCCCCTGCTGACCTCTCTGTGACCTGCTGCTGACCTCTGCTGGGGCCTTTGATCTCTCTTGGTGGCCTCCAACCTCAGGGACCTCCTGGTGACCTCCTGTTGGTGACCTTTGACCTCTGATCTCCCATGGGGACTTTGGTGCTGACTTTTGCCCTTTGACCCCACTCCGGCATTTGTTGACCTTTGACTTCTGCCCCTTGCTGAGCACTTTTGACCTCTGACCTCCCTCCCTCACGGGTGTGACCTTTGCACTTTGACCCCATGACTGCCTCAGGGACCCCCTGACCTCTGCACGGTGACCTTTGACCCCGCGGGCAAAGCTTTAATAAAGGGGCGGTGCCCCAGTTTGGCCACCAGTGTCACTGAAGTCCCGGGACATGGGGGGGCCCTATGGAAACAGAGGCGGCTGGGCTGGAAACACCACAGAAACACTGGGGACAGCTGGGAGCCGGCCCCGTGTAAACACTGCAGGCTGCACACCGACATAAACAATGGGGAGGAACCCTGCGGGCTGCACCCCGACATAAACACGGGGGAGGCCGTGGAGCCCCTGTCAGGCGCCGCCGGCCCCGGTGCCCCCCATCTTTAAAGGCGACCCTACAAAAACACCGCGGTGCCCGCTCGCCCCCCCCAACATGGCGGGGGCCCCACGGGCCGACGGCGCCCCCCCCACCGC
>NW_008239847.1:0-535 GCF_000691975.1 Corvus brachyrhynchos | reverse complement strand
CCCCAACCTCCATAGGACCCCCAAAAACCCAGGGGTGCCCCAAATCCCCCAGGATCCCCCCAAACCCCTCCCCAACTTCCAGGACCTCTCACAAACCCCAAGGGGCCCCCCAAGGCCAGGAGGTCCCCCCAAGCCCCCCTGGACACCCCTCCTTTTGTTGCAATAAAGCCCCGCAGCCCCCAGGGCGTGGAATGGGTTGTTGGGGGTTTTATTGGGGTGTCGCACACCTGTGTGCAGGGGGAGGGTCCGGGGGCTGCATCACAGCAGGGCTGGGCCTCGCACACCCTCGGGGGGCTCAGTGCAGCCCGGGGGTCCTCAAACACCCTCCGAGGGTCCGTGCATACCTGTGGGGGGCTCAGGACACCCCGAGAGTCCGTGCACACCCCCTGAGGGTCCGTGCACACCCATGGGGGCTCAGCGCACCCCGAGGGTCCTTGCAGGAGTTTTCAGTCCAAGAGACTGAGCCGGTGCAGCTCCTCGCAGGCCCCTCCTTCCCCCTCAGCTCCTTCCCCCTCGGCTCCTTCCCCCTCGCAGG
>NW_008239846.1:0-345 GCF_000691975.1 Corvus brachyrhynchos | reverse complement strand
CCCCTACCTGATGTCCTAGAAAGCCATATCAACGGCAGCGTGGACTGTCCCACATCCCTAAAACAAGCTTGAGGGCTTACACTGCATGAACTTTACATCTCGCAGTCAAATCATTCCACGCCTCCATACGGAGACCAGAACTAAATCAACCATCTGAAAGAACTGGGGGACTGGTTTAGGGACATCCTGGGTAGTGTTGGGATATAGGGACAGTGGATTTCAATTATGTTTTGCACTGTTGTTTTATTACTGTTTTGTACACTTTAAGTTACTCAGGGTCACAGCACAGTTTTAAAGGAAAAAAATGGGGAATTGTTGCTGCCTGCCCGAAGGGCCGCCCGGCCC
>NW_008239845.1:31805-32189 GCF_000691975.1 Corvus brachyrhynchos | reverse complement strand
GCTGCAAGTTCTACTACCTGGGTCGAACCCTCTGCTATTTGAATATTATGTTTCCATGTTTTAGTTTCTGGGTCTTGCTGCATTACCACCGATCAATGTGTCTTTCCTGATCCATCACTAAAAATTGTCACAGCATCCAAAGGCAATTAAAGGCCAATCTCTGGGAATCATAGAGAGCGAAGGAAGTCCAGGTTGGTGAAGTCCCTTATCTCTTAGCTGTATAAGCTTGTGGCATTGCTCGAGAATTGCTTACAGCAAGAGCATTAAGTGCTGTTACAAGTCTTTTATCCAACATCTCAGCTTGAGCAGAAAGCCTTTTGTCCATCATCTCAGCTTGACTGGTAATAGCTCTTTCCAGTTTTTCTCCTAATGAATCAGTTTGGA
>NW_008239845.1:26427-28720 GCF_000691975.1 Corvus brachyrhynchos | reverse complement strand
CCTGCTGCTGCAGCTCCTCCTGTGCAACGAGAGCTCCAGCAGCTGGATTCCTTCCATTATCAAGGACATTGTATGGGATTTCTTTAGGGAGTTGTTAATTTTTTTAGCCCTTCCCATTTTTAAGTGTTTGGTTTTGAAATCCCTAAAGCCTTCCCCCTGATTTCAAGGTAATAAAGAAGGGGGAGATGTTGGTGTGAACCAGCCCACTGCGGGGCTCGGGCAGCGTGATGCCAATCAATCCCAGCCCATCCCCTGGATCGAGTCTCCCAAAGAGGCAGACTCAGAGGGTGGGTCTAGGGGCGGCTCAAAAGCCTAAGCCGCACCCTCCCCGGGTGGCACCTGGGTATAAGCCGCCTCCCCCGGTTCTGGAAAATTCTCGGTTACTCGGTCATTCATTGGTTCTTTGTTATAACTCCCGCCTCTCAGTTTCCCCCAGTGGTTCTTATTAAATTGTATCCTTCCCTTGGCTTGTATCTCATTGGTTGTTTTCCCCTTTCACCACGGTTTTCAAATTCCCTATAAAACTGAGGACAAAACGGGGACCGTGCCCTACCCCCCCCTGCCGTGTCCCCTCTGCAAAGAAGACAGCTAGCTAGCTCAGCCAGCAGCACCCTTCCTGATGCCGAAGTCGCTTCTGAGACGCACAGAAGAACACAGTTGGACTCTCTCTGACCTGGGGCACGCCAGAGCTCGTGCCTCGAACACAAGAACTGCGTTAAGAAAGAACTCTGCAGACACCAAGGTCAGTGGAGAAGGAGGGGGAGGAGGTACTCCAGGTGCCAGAGCAGATACTCCCCTGAAGCCCATGGTGAAGACCGTGGTGGAGACCATCTGTATCCCTGCAGCCGATGAAGGTTAAAGGTGGAGTGCATATCCACCTGCAGCCCATGGAGGACTCCACACCTGAGCAGGTGGATGCTCTCAAAGGAGTCTGTGGATCTGTGGGAAGCCCATGCTGCAGCAGGTTCCTGTCAGGACCCTTGGACCTGTGGAAAGAGGAGCCCAGTCTGTAGTGTTTTGTTAGCAGGACTTGTGACTCCGTTGGGAACCCACTCTGGAGCAGTCTTCCTGAAGGACTGCACCCTGTGGAAACGAACCATGTTGGAGAATGTCATGGAGTCTCCCAATTGGAGGGACCCTGTTGCAGTGGGGTCTCCTGCAACATGCATTAGACAGCAAGGCCCGTGGAAAGAAATAGGGACTGATTCTTGATAGATGTTTCAGAGATCTTTATTTGCCAGCCACATGGCTGGGGGACTGTCAAAGAACTGAGCAATCACAGGACAACCAGGGTCCTCCCTGGGCAGGGGAACACAAAATAACCAATGGGGAACAAAATTGACCAGGAAGCAGGGAAACCCCGTAGGCCATGCCTCTACTCCAGGGTCCCCTCCCCCCACGGCCCACGCCAGGGGGGAGGAACCCCAACACCTCACCCTTTTGTTTCAACTAAAAGAGATTTAAAACTTAACATTGAAAACAACTGGATAAACATAAGATAACAAGAACAGTTTTAAAATAAATCAAGCCACCATCCTGAGTCTCTAAATGTCCAAACAGATTTTTTCTCTGGAACATCTTAGGGCTGGTAGAAGGGAGACAGAACTCTCTAAGCATGCTTTGTGGGGAAACTGAGGCAGGAGAGGGTTTCTTCTATTTGTACCTGTTGGAACTTTAAACAATAGTTATTCTTTCTCTCTCCCTTGTCATCCCCCACTCGGCATTGGAAAGGGATTTTTGGGAAACAGATTCGTAAAGGCATGGTTTTGTGAGGGAAACCATGGGTAAAAAACCAGATCAGGAATACACTGGGGATAATAGGATATAGTATAAACGGGAAAGGTAGGATTGGGAAAGGGAGACTGTATGGGTTGCTTATAATGGAGATATTGTCTGACGTGACTACAATTTTTAGCATATATACTGCCTTTTACAGGAACACCATCAGGCCCGGTAACATTTGCTGCTTTCAGGCCTTTCCTTCCTTGTATAATCTTATACTCTACCACTTCTCCATCTCCTAAGACTGGGATATATTTTTTGGGGTTATTCTTCATAATGGCAGTATGATGAACGAATATGTCTTCCTTTTTGTCACATCTCATTATAAAACCATAATTTTGTTTGACATTTTACCATTTTACTATTCCTAAAACCTTAGCTACGATAATTTTTTTCTTTTTTCCGTGTTGCTGCTGTTTTTTGTCTCACTGTGTTCCTGCTTTCACTTTCGCTTTTGCTCGCTCCTGCATTGGAGCTGCTGGAGCTGCCAGGGCTGTCCGTGGCTGCCCGC
>NW_008239845.1:17088-24330 GCF_000691975.1 Corvus brachyrhynchos | reverse complement strand
AAAGTTTAAGATAAGCGTCCTTTTGTGGCTGGGACAGCCATGAGTCTTTCCACGGTTCTTCCATAGTTTATGGAACAGCAAAACAAAACCAAGAAAAGAAAATCCAGAGAGTTTCTTTATTCACAAATTTTTGGGAATCTTCAAAATCTTGATTGCTTCACGGTCGCTGTCTCCAGGGAATCATTATGTTGCCCGCATTCTCCACCATTCTCCATCTGTTGCAGTGGGGTCTCCTGCAACATGCATTAGACAGCGAGGCCCGTGGAAAGAAATAGGGACTGATTCTTGATAGATGTTTCAGAGATCTTTATTTGCCAGCCACATGGCTGGGGGACTGTCAAAGAACTGAGCAATCACAGGACAACCAGGGTCCTCCCTGGGCAGGGGAACACAAAATAACCAATGGGGAACAAAATTGACCAGGGAGTAGGGAAACCCTGTAGGCCATGCCTCTATTCCAGAGTCCCCTCCCCCTGGACCCCATGCCAGGGGGGAGGAACCCCAACAGGACCCCACTCTGGGGCAAGGGAAGAGTATGAATTCTTCCCCTGAGGAGTAAGGAGCAGCAGAGAAAATGTGATAAACTGGCTGCAATCCTCATTCCCCATCCCACTGTGCCACTGGAGGAGGAGAAAGTAGAGAATTTGGGAGTGAAGTCGAGCCTGGGAAGAAGGGCTGGGTCGGGGGAAGGTGTTTTATTTTCTCATCCTACTTTGGTTTTGATAGAATCAGAGAATGGTTTGGGTTGGAAGGGACCTTAAAGATCATGCACTTCCAGGCCTTGGACGTTTCCAGGGATGGGGCAGCCACAGCTTCTCTGGGAACCCTGTGCCCGGGCCTCCCCACCCTCACAGTAAACAATTTTTTCCTAACATCTAATCTAACCCTCCTGTCTTTCAGTTTGAATCCATCCTCCCTTGTCCTGTCACTACATACCCTTGTAAAAAATCCCTCTCCATGTTTCTTGTAGGCTCCCTTCAGGTACTGGAAGGCCAAAATTAGGTCACCCCAAAGCCTTCTCTTTTCCAGACTGAACAAACCCAGTTCTCTCAGCCTTTCCTTGTAGGGGAGATGCATCATCTCTCTAATCATCCTGGTGGCCTCCTCTAGACTCACTCCAACAGGTTGACGTCCTTCCTGCTCTGGGACGCCAGAACTGGATGCAGTACTCCAGGTGGGGTCTCACCAGAGCAGAGCAGAGGGGCAGAATCCCCTCCCTCGCCTTGCTGTGCACGCTACTTTGGATAAAGTCCAGGACACGGGGTTTCTGGGCTGCAAGTGCGCACAGCCTAGGGCACGTCCAACCAGCACCCTGAAGTGCTTCTCAGCAGGGCTGCTCTCAATCTCTTCATCCCCCAGCCTAGATTGATACCGGGGGTTGCCCTAACCCAGATGCAACACCTTGTACTTCATTTTATTAAACCTCATGAGATTCCCATGGGCCACTTTTTGAGCTTGTCCAGGTCCCTCTGGATGGCATCCCATCCTTCAGGAGTGTCACCTGCACCCTTCAGCTTGGTGTCATCTGCAAATTTGCTAACGGTGTACTCGATCCCTTAATCTATGTAATTAATGAAGTTTTCAAATAACACTGGTCCAAATATGGGGACCAGAATTATTTATTGGTGTTTGATTGGAAATATTTTGCAATATTGGCAAATTGGCATATTGATTGAAAATATTTTGATTGGCAATAAATTAAATTCATTTTCCCCAAGTAAAGACTCTTTTGCCTGTGATGGTAAATGCTGAATGATCTGTCCCTGTCTTTATCTTGACATGCAAGCCTTTTGTTAAATTTTCTCTCTCCTGTCCAGCTGATAAGGGGAGTGATAGAGCAGCCTTGGTGGGCACTGTTATGAACAAGTGGTTGGGATCTCTTAAAAAATCAGCAGCAAAGGTATCAGTTGTACTAGTTTAATGGGGAAGTTAAAGTAAAGGAAAGAAAACAACGAAAAGAAAACACTGGTTCAAACTGACAGAGTCAGGACACAAGCTGAGTCCCTGTTAGGCAGGGTGGTGGTAGCAGTGTGGTAGAATGGTGGCTGCAGTCCTCTGAAGCGGTGATCCTGTAGAAAAAAAGGGTCTGCTCTTCCTCAGAAGGCCCAGTGGTGGCTGTGTAGCTCCTGTCCTCTGGAAATCCAGTGGAAAAGCATTGTCTCTGGTGTTCAGCCTCAGCTTCTATCCACGATGGGATGCTTGGTTCCTCCCTCTGGGTGGAGCATCTCACAATGGGGTAATGAGTCATGAGGCCAAGTGTTGATTAGGCTCATTAACTGAAGATAGTCCAGAGGGAGTTATCTATGAGTCATGCGGCAGGACAATGATGGGCCATTAACAGCAAGATAGTCTGGGGGGAGGAGGCAAGTAACCACTGCCCCACCTGATTTCAACAGCTCATGAGGATGGTAATAGAATACACTGCAACCCAGGACATCAGTAAAAACCAGATTTAATATTAAGCGACAGCATGACAAGGTTCATTGGCAAGATTCACTCTACTACTTACTAGACAGTTAAGGCACACCAAAGAAAAACAAGCAACAACAAAACCAAACAAAATCCAGGCAATCAAAACAGAAATGAACTGGGAACTATCTAGGGGGGGATGTGGGGGGTGGGTGTTTAGGTGCCTGGGACAAAAGGACAGTGAGGGCAAGGATAAAAAAGAATATGGCCTAAAAGCTCAACAGCACTCAAACTTAACAGTACTTTAACTTATACCTTAAACCTAACAATTTAACAAAGGGATAACACTTAACTTATACCTAACTTAACTTATAACTTAACCATAACAATTTAAGAGGAATAACACTTAGCATTATTTAACCTAACTTCAAAGTTGAACTTAGTAATTTAGAAAAAGAACAACACGTAGCAGCATTTAACTTAGCTTATAACTTATAACTTAACATTACTTACAGGCCTAACCTACTTAGATATCTGAGGTACTTAAACATCTAAGAAAGCAGCATTTCTCCCAGATTTGCTATAGCATATGCGTACGTGTATGCACACAGACATAGTACAAGTTACCTGTGAAAAATTCCCCTTGAAGGTAGTGAAATACTTCAGATGCCTTTGCATCTCCCCAATGGGTGAAGGGTCGGGCCTCAAGTGGGGATATCAGCCCAGGACTTGTTGTTCATCGATCCTCCGAGTACAGCAAACTTGAGAGTTCACTTGCTCTGAGAGGCATCCCACTCAGAGGGATGTTGCTGGCCACAGCCGGCTGCAGTCCGGAAGAGCTCAAAGGGTCTCATTTTGGACCACTGTTTATAGGGTGGCAAGAGAGTGGGCTTTAGTCATAACAATGTTTTATCCTGGCCACAGTTTGGGTCGGCACTTTCTTTGAAAGTGTGAGAACAGGGATGTTATGCCATTCAGGCAAGAAAAAGAGTTTCCAAGGCTGTTCATAAAGAAAACAGGAGCTCATTAGACAGCAGCAGTTCCTGGGAGCAGACAGTGTTTCTGATAAGCTCAAGAAGAGCTAAGCCCAGGTGCTCTTTGTCAAGGCTGAGGCCTAATGGGCATTTCTCGGATCACAGTGCGGCCTGGAAAAAAGGCGAAGGGGGGAGATGCACTATTACCGCAGGCCTGGGCCCTAGGGTATATCACAGTGTCCCGCAGCCATAGGGAGGAGGAGGAGAGAAGATCCAGCAGGCAGGAATTGTGCAGCAAGATTGATTTATTTAATTATTTTACAAACTCTTTTATAGACTTTTTTCTTCATAGTCTAATTGGACAAAGGATCAGCCACCCCTTGGGGTGATTGGCTAAAATCCTAAAACATTCGTTGTCAAAATATTTTTCTACTATACCATAAACAAGATTTTCAAGGTTGCAGGTGGCTTGGTTGTTTACATACTCTGCTACCTCTTCTGTGAGAAAGAAAAGTCTCTCACGGACTTAGAAAATAGCAAGAAAATCCTTGCTAGCAGCATTTTTGTATCTACAATGCACCACCACAGGCACCTAGCATATAGCAAAGATCAACCCACCACAATATTTGAAGCATTTGGTCCTGCTGTGGTTTTGCTTCATTTTTCCTTAGCCACCTTAGCTGCCTTTTTCTGCTTTTGATATGGTGCTATATGAGATTGCATATCTGTAATCTGCCATCCTAGAAATGTTTAGTTTTCCACTTGATAATGAGTGATTCCTACATAAGTGGATGTCGGGGCTGGACAGACAGTAAACATAATGTTACAGTATCTTTTACTGACTTATCTTAAGAATGAGTTACTTATTTCTCCATTTTTCCTCAGTGGTTGCTGATGCTTTTGCCTTGAAGGGAGGGTTAAAGATTTTTTTGTAGCTGTGATTCCTGCAATGCATGGTCTGGATAGAAATGCAATGCCATTTTTAACCTGTATAGAGTGGAAGCAATAGTGAAGATATGCAGCCGTGGAGTGGCTGAATTCTGTATGGATGTGCTGACCTATTCTGCAGTAAGATCTTATTCACTGTGAAGATCTTCTTTGTCCCTTTTAGAGCTTAGATCATCTTTTTCCCAAGTCATTAAGGTGGTAGGGGATCTAGAATTACTTAAGATGCAGCTGTCATCATGCACTTTTTCTTTGTGCAGATGAAACTTGCTTTGGAAATTATCCTCCCATAAGCCTTGGATAAGTAGGGCTTCTCCTTTTCAGTGGTCTGGGTAAAGCCAAGTTATCTGAAGTCAGATTCCAGTAAATGTTAGGGAGGAAAGTCCTGAGGGCCCAGTGGAAGGGATTCATGATCTCTCATTGAGAGGTCTTTACAAAATATAGTAATTCTAGTGATGATTCAGATCCCTAGAAACCCCTGAAATTGCCAGTGCTGTTGAGAACATCTCTATCCATATGAAGCATCTGTGCTTCTCCATCTCTTGCTATGATCTCAGGAGCCTTCACCCCTGAAGTGCTGTAGCAGGGCACCTTGCCCCAGAAGAGCTTATCTGTTGCTTGTTAGCTGATGAAATAACTCAGGGCATCTTGCCCCTCACAAGAGTTTGCTAATTGGTGAAATAACTCAGTCAGGACAGCTTGTCTTGTAAGGAGTTGTTTCTATGCCATGGGAGTAACACTTCCAGTTGACAATAAACATCTTGCTATGGAAAGAGAAGCTGGAATTTCTAATTGACAGACACCTCACTTTACAAACTATAAAAGGTACGCCAAACTTTCACAAAGCAGAAATCTTCTGCACATTCCCTGGAAAAGTGTGGGGTTTTTCACCAAAGTTTGGTTACTCCTCTAGAGTTTGAGTGAAAGGACTCTGTGTACACCATCATCAATTCAGTGGTAAGTTACATTGACTCCTAATCTATACTATTTCTTTGCTAGCTATAATATAGGTACCTCGGCATCATGCTCTGGTTTATGTAATCTCCTAGTATTTATTTTTGTTTTAGACTCTGTAGTAAATAACTCTGTTTAAGGCCTTTTGTGTGTTATCTCCTGTCTATTCAATAAATAACTAATTTTATAATAGACCTGATCTGCCATCCTTAGAACTTGCAGGCCAAAGTGATTTAGGTGCAGGCCACCTAAATTTAAACTGCTGCCAAAAATCGGAGGCTAAGCCAGGGCTTGCCTGAAAGCTCCCATTCAATCCATAACATTATCGGCGTAGTCGAACAGCAGGATGGCAAACGATGCAGAGAAAGAGACCCAAAGTTTACCAGATTACCTATGGAGGCATAGTGTTCATATTGAAACTGACAACCCTTGGCCAGTAGATAACTGGTTTGAGTGGGGAAAAATGCAAGAGAAAATAAATGAAAATTGAGGATCACTGAAAGATAAAAAAAGAAAAGGTATTATTTCTCATGCACTTGCACTATGTTTAAAATCTGCTAGGCAATGGAGGGAACAGATGATAAAAGAAACCGATAAGCTGAGAAATGAAATAAAGGAAAGAAAAACCTGTAGAAATGTCTCTACAATACCAAAATGACAAATTGAAACAACAACTAAAAGAATCCAAGGAAAAACCAAAAACCTTGGAAGAAAAATTAGAACTGACATTGTTAAAATGACCCAAATTTTTGGATCTTAAAAAAATTCCAAAATTGATAACATCACTGTCTTGGAGTGACTTTATGATGTGCATCCCATATCGCTGCCCTATGCCCAGAAATTAATTTTGTGCCTTTCTATGCCTTTAAACTGAGCCTGAGAGGGGGGAGGAAAACCTAAGTAAAACTTCTTCAAAGCAGTTTGCAGCTTGTTCAAGGCCACACAGAGATAGAGACTTTCTTCTTTCAGCTGCGGCAGAAGAGCGAGGAAGCACCCAGCTTGCTGCTTTCTAGCGAGCTTTTGGCCAGTTTTTCAGCTTCTTTTTCTCCAGAGAGAGAGATGAGGAGTTGAACTTTGTTTTCCCCGGAATTTCGTATTTTTTCCCTTTTCTGCTGGACTGCTTCAATATCAGAACACATCGGGAGGGCTTTCCACCGAGCACAGAGGGCCTGGACCTGGGCCAAGTCCCAGCTCCGAAGAGACCAAAGGGGGGACTCTAGCACTTTCCCAGGTTTTTCTCCACAGTGAGAGATTTTTATTATTTAGCATTATTATCCTTTTCCCGTGTGTTTGTTAAATGAATAGTTTCTTTCTCTTTCACTTCCCTTTGAGGAAAATTTATTTTTTTCCCGAACCTGGTGGGGGAGGGGTGGTTGTGCCTTCTCTCAGAGGATGTATTTCTAAATTTGGCCAAACCGGCACATATTTAGTGGCGCCCAACTGCGTGGCACAAAGGAAAGTGAAAAACCTGTGCTAATTACATTTTGGTTTGAATTTACTTATTCTTCTGTGTTGGGGTAAAGTAGTCACCGTGTTGGTAGAGTTCATAATGTCTCTCTGGCTTGATGTACTCATGTCTTTCTGGTCCTTAGGCTTGATTGAGGTACTAGTGCTTTTTTGGTCCCTAGGGTTGTTTGCCTATCCACAACTTGCTCTGATCGTGTCCCTGATATGTAAATTTTACAGAGAGAGACAAATCAGGATTTTTATCTTGCTATGCTCGGTGATAATGATTTGTAAGAAGTTAACAGAGGTACAGGCAGCTGTTCGAAGTGTGTATGATATGTGGTTTCTCCGTCCTAACCCCAGTCCTAGCTCTCCTAGCTCCAGTAGCCTGTTTTGGGAATTTATTAGTAATTGCACCCAGATTGTTAGAGGAGGAGTGTAGGTTCTGGGTGTGGGTTCGGCAATCACGATGGGCGCCAGACTGTAGGGACTCTGGGGGGGTAGGTGGGGCGGC
>NW_008239845.1:12869-13931 GCF_000691975.1 Corvus brachyrhynchos | reverse complement strand
CAGCTCGGAGCAGGCCCAAGAGAGCAAGAGTGTAAGTGTAAGAGTAAGGGTGGAGTAAGCGAAGAGGAGGTAAGTAAGAGAGTAAGTGGGTAAGGGAGTAAGTAGAGTGGAGTGGTGAAGTCCTGGTTACAATACAATAAATCATCTTCTGTACTGAATATTCTAATTGTCACTAACCAATCTAATACAAGATACAAATCCTATAGCATTTACATACAGCCTATAAGAGTTCTTATATTACCATAGAGTGTTACATCTTAACTTCTAAAAACTACTCTTTGGACCCCTTCTGCTGAGCTAGTAGGGTCTGCTCTGACCCTTGGACCTGCCTGCAAGCAGAGGGTATTGTTCAATCAAGAGGGGATTACCTTCAGTCGGCCATACCATTGTTTTCCAGTTGTTCAGTAACTAAGACTTGGTATTTCAAAAGTGGCTTTCATTTCGATGTCGCCTGTAGTTTTCATATTCCCAAAATCTTTTGTCAGGCAACCATATTTATAAGGCTTTCCTGTTTCATCTTCCCCAACAGAGGAGGAAATGGGGTTTCCCTTCCCTTTAAATTTTATAGGTTATCTTCTGAGAGTGTTCAGTATCCCCTGGATGTTAAAGAGACCACCCTCCTGGTATTTAATCTGGTAATCTTCCTCCATGTGATTCGCAGCTTGGCTAGAATGAGAGCTCAGATTTCCAGGGTGACTGAGGAGACACTTGACCCAGAGGTGGAAAATCCTGAGTGGTGTGGGGAATGGGAGGATATGGGCCAAATCTTGAAGAAATTCTCTGACCCGATTGTTTGGGATTTCCCGTCTGAATAAGTTCAGAAACCAGCTGAGGTGGGGAAATATCTGAAAGAGAAATACAATGAAAATTCAGAGAAAAAGCTCATTGCAATATGTTGGGTTTTGGCATATGCCTATCGCACATTGCATCAGGTAAAGGTAGAGGGGCAGGAAGATAAATCAGCAAAGCCTGCAGACATCCCAGTCACTCAGACTGCAGCCACACCAGACAGCAAGCCCAAACCATATGGAGAGTCTAAGCCATTGACAGTGGCTCCTGTCA
>NW_008239845.1:10009-12657 GCF_000691975.1 Corvus brachyrhynchos | reverse complement strand
CGGACTCAGGCACAGAAACCATTACTGAGTCCATGTCCATAAAGGACCTTCACAGCCTAAGAAAGGATTACACCCGACGGTCCGATGAATCCATAATAAGTTGGATGGTCCGTATTTGGGATGCTGCAGGTGATGATGTGATGCTGGACGGTGCTGAAGCGAGGCATTTAGGATCCCTGTCACTTGGCCCAGTTATCGACCAAATGATGATAAGGGGGGCTGAGTCTGCCAGTCTCCGGAGACGGGTCTTGAATGGTGCGAGGGATAGATATCTGTGCAGAGATGATCTCTATATGCAGCAAACCCAGTGGAAGACCATAGAACAAGAGATCTAATGTCTGAGAGAACTCGGGGTGGTAGAGATTGCCTTCACACATGACCCAGGATGGAGGAGTCCAGACCGGGTCAGAGTTAATCCATTCATGTGGCAAAAACTCATATGACTTGGGCCACAAGAATATGCTTCTGCTTTAGCAATAATGAAACCTGTAGTGGTTTGGGCCAAAATACTCATTACTATTTACCTTCTGTGAGATAAGAGTTAGGAGAAATCAAAGCAGGCACAAAACTTGAAAGAATATAAAGAAGTTTATTAACAGACCTGAAAGAAGGGAAAAAAGAAAAAAATAAAATCATACCATACCTTCAGAACACTTCTCCTCCCCCCACCTTTCCCCCTTCTCCCACTGTAAAAAGACAGCCCTTGAGATGTTCAGTCTGTTTACCACTTCCATAACCTTGTTCAGTTCATTCAGGGAGAGGAGTCTCTCTTGCTCATGCTATGGAGACATCTCCACAAGAAGTTCTCTCATGGCTTCAGTATCACGAGACAGCCGCCCGGGTTGGTTCTCTGCTCACATGTAAGAGTCCCTTCCCCTGACTTGCAGCTTGTCCCACAACTGCTTTCGAGGGTCCAATCTTGAGCTAATGGGGTACAGTTTTAAGGTTGAGCTGTTCAAAAACAAAAGCTCTCTTCACCCATCTCTGGGAGCATTTTCATCTCTAAGAACAGAGGCCCTCCTCCTTTCCTGGGAGAAAAAGGGTCTTCATCATCTTTATCTCTAAGACCATCTCTGGAAGTATCTCTTGGAACAGAGGTCTTCTCCTTCCAATTGGAGCAAGAGTCCTCACTGCTTCCATCTGTCCCTGTTCAAACTTCTCATCAAATTACAGCTGCTTCAGCATCTGCTTATTCCAGCACAGGTGCTTTTGCTCACAAGTTGAACACTCCACCCCCCACGCCTTCATGAAATTACAATGGGTACTCTGATATATCATAGTCTATCACCACCACAGCTTTACAACCGAATTTCAGCTTTAAGCATCTCCTCTTTGTCCTCCCTCAGGATTTCAGCTCTTCTTTCTTTACTTAATGTCTGCAGCACTTGCAGCACTAAAAGGGTTAATCTCACCCAGGCCTTTGCAGCTGGAATTTCGCTTATCCCTGTTGGTCACATGATCTTTGCAGCAGGGCATCTCTAGCTGACTCTTCGGCCGCACTGGACAGGGGGAAGCCGGGCCGCGCCGTATGCATGTAGCAGGGTGTGGGGGGGGCCGCAGGTGGAACAGGGCCGCACAGCTCTAGGATGGCTGTGTCCCGGCCTGAGCCCGGCTCGAGCAGGGCCCGGCCCGGACCCGGCAGGGCCCAGCAGGGTACGCTGGGCCCTGTAGGGGCCCAGCCCGGTTACCTGTCCCCCGGCCAGAAGAAAGAGAGTGAGCTTCCCAGGGTTTGTCCATTCTTAAATGTGTACCACAGAGGCGGTCAAAATTCTAAGTGGTTTAAAAATTTGTCAATATCCAAACTATCCAGTTGATAGATTCTGTCAGGTCATAGAGGTAGCTGTAAGCACCTCTTTGCAAAAGACTCACTTCTGGGGCTATGCTTGCTAACCCATGACAAAACTGAACTACGTTGCGAATGAGACCGTGCGGGATATGGCAGTGAAGCTCCGAGCATATGCAGATTCCGTGCATGGCCCAACACATGCATGAGTCACAGCTGTGGAAACACGTGTGCAGAAAGTAGAAGATAAGATAGAGAAGATGCACCAGGAACTCAAGAAGGATATCAAAGAGGGCCTTCTCCAAATCTAGGCAGAACAGATCAGAGATTCTGATACCAAACACTGACGTTCCCAAGAGAGAAAGTGCATCCCACGAAGAGAGCTGTGGGATTTCCTGTGTGACAGTGGGGAAAACATGTGGAGGTGGGAAGGACAACCCACTCCTGCTTTGGCAGCACGAGTGTGTGAATTGAAGGAGCGCAAGTCTCAGAAAGGAAGTTCTACCAAAAAGGAAGTAGCTCCAGTTGCCTGTAGCCAAACTGCCGGAAATGATGGAAAAAATGATGACATGTCCGATCCCCATTAAGGAACCTCTAAGATGCAGGCCCAGGGAAAGAAGGATAACCAGGCATAGAGGGGCCCTGCCTCTAGCCAGGGAGAGGGCAGGGAAAACTGTGTTTTTTGGACTGTGTGGATTCGTTGGCCTGGTACATCAGAACCACAAAAATATGATGCCTTGGTTGACACTGGTGCGCAGTGTACAATAATTCCATCGCAGCATGTGGGGGGAGAATCTGTTTCTATTGCTGGTGTAACAGATGGATCACAAGATTTGACCCTGGTGGAAGCTGAGGTGAGCCTGAC
>NW_008239845.1:8749-9339 GCF_000691975.1 Corvus brachyrhynchos | reverse complement strand
GATCCAGTTCCTAGGAGTGAAATGGCAAGATGGACGGCGTCAGATTCCCACTGAGGTCATCAATAAGATCACAGCAATGTCTCCACCAACCAACAAGATGGAAACACAAGCTTTCCTAGGTGCCATAGGCTTTTGGAGGATGCATATTCCTGAGTATAGCCAGATTGTGAGTCCCCTTTACCTGGTTACCCTCAAGAAGAACGATTTCCATTGGGGCCCTGAACAGCATCAAGCTTTTGCCCAAATCAAGCAGGAAATCACTCACGCCGTAGCCCTTGGCACAGTCAGGACAGAACCAGAAGTTAAGAATGTGCTCTACACTGCAGCCAGGAGCCATGGTTTGTCCTGGAGCCTTTGGCAGAAGGTATCTGGTGAGACTCGAGGTCGACCATTAGGATTTTGCCGAAGCTACTACAGAGGGTCTGAAGCCACCTACACCCCAACAGAGAAGGAAATCTTGGCAGCCTATGAAGGAATCCAAGCCGCCTCTGAGGCAATCGGCACTGAAGCACAACTCCTCCTGGCACCTCGACTACTGGTGCTGGGGTGGATATTCAGCGGTTCCCTCTACACACCATGCCACGAATGCC
>NW_008239845.1:7420-8411 GCF_000691975.1 Corvus brachyrhynchos | reverse complement strand
CCACCATACAACCAACTGCCAGCAGAAGACACACGCTACGCTCTTTTCACCGACGGTTCTTGTCACATCGTAGGGATGAAACGAAAGTGGAAAGCAGCCGTATGGAGTCCCACACGACGGGTTGCAGAAGCTACTGAAGGAGAAGGTGGATCAAGCCAACTCGCTGAACTCAAAGCTGTTCAATTAGCCCTGGACATTGCTGAAAGAGAGAAGTGGCCAAAGCTCTACCTCTACACTGATTCATGGATGGTAGCCAATGCTCTATGGGGAGTGCTGGAAAAGTGGGAAAAAGCTAATTGGCAGCATAGGGGAAAACCAATCTGGGCTGCTGAAGAGTGGAAAGACATCGCTGCCCGATTAAGAAAGCTACTTGTGAAAGTCCACCATGTAGATGCCCATGTCACCAAGAGTAGGGCTAATGAGGAACACCGGAACAACAAGCAGGTAGATCAGGTCATCAAAGATAGAAGTGTCACAGATAGACTTAGATTGGAAACATAAAGGAGAGTTGTTCCTAGCTCGATAGGCCCGGGATTGGTCAGGTCATCAAGGTAGAGATGCCACCTATAGGGAGGACTCTAACACTTTCACAGGTTTTTCTCCACAGCAATAGATTTCATTATTTGCCATTATTATCCTTTTCCCGTGTGTTTGTTAAATCAATAGTTTTTATCTCTTTCAGTTTCCCTTGAGGAAATTTTTTTTTCCCGAGCCTGGTGGGGGAGGGGTGGTTTATAACTTGCCTTCTCTCAGAGGATGTATTTCTAAATTTGGCCAATCCGGCACAATCACCCAAAGATTGGGATGGTGATATTTGGGAAAGCTCTGATGAAATCTGTAATGAAAATGTTGAATGGGATTCTTAACGCAGTTCTTGTGCTCAAGGCATGAGCTCTGGTGTGCTCCAGGTCAGAGAGAGTCCAACTGCGTTCTTCTGTGCATCGCAGAAGCGACTTCGGCATCAGGAAAAGGTGCTGCTGGCTGAGTGCGC
>NW_008239845.1:1489-7242 GCF_000691975.1 Corvus brachyrhynchos | reverse complement strand
GGAGGATACAATTTAACAAGAACCACTGGGGGAAATCAAGAGGCGGGAGTTATAACAAAGAACCAGTGAACGACCGAGTAACCGAGAATTTTCCCGAACCGGGGGAGGCGGCTTGTACCCGAGCACCGCCCAGGGGGGTGCGGCTTAAGTTTCTGAGCCGCCCATCGACCCGCCCTCTGAGTCTGCCTCTTTGGGAAACTCGATCCAGGGGATGGGCTGGGATTGATTGGCATCACGCTGCCCCAGCTCTGCCGTGGGCTGGGTCACACCAACAGGACAGCACAATAACTAATGCATCTGCTGTAGCTAAAGCTGCAACAGAATCAGAAACTCTAGAATGACAATCATTGTATGGTTTACCTTTTTATGTTTACAGGTTTGGGAACTGTGGATACAATTAGAGAAAACTGAAGAGTCATTTTAGCATCTTAACAGGAGTTATAACAGTATGGAAATTATAGGCTAAATCACAGTTGCTGCTCCCTGAATGGAATGTGGTTGGCATGACATGGAACCTAGTCCACGATGATTCCCCACACACATACACCTGCTAAGGGGGATGGAATGGAGGGTGGAGCGGAGTGGAGACACCGCGGCCAGGTTCTGTGGAAATCCTTGCAGGGAAGGGAACTCGATGATACTTTGCAGCTGATAAACTGCATATCAGGGAAGATAAGGGAAGATATCCTACTGCTGAGCGAGCAACTCTGGCAAAATCCCTCTCCTTAGATGAACTTTCTTCAACAAAGCCTAATAATAATATTAACGCACACCTCCATGCCAAAGTTACCCGTCTCCAAGTTATGAACACATCTCACTAGGCATGCACTCTACATTCTTTTTGACTGTATCTTTAAAAGCAAAGCGAATTTTACACCAATCAGTAACCAAAATATGTATGACTAGAGTCACTCAAGTTCCACCTAAACAAAACAAAATAGTATAAAATAAGTTGGGAATAGGGGAAAAGTTAGGGAAGACTCCATTGTAACTGCTGGAATCAGTTGACAGGCTAAACCTGTTTTCTCCCCTATGCCTATTGGATAAGAATCATAGTCTATGCATGCTTGTTGGAGTTTAGGAGTTTTCCTTTATTTTTTTCTTTCTCTCTGGGAATTTTGTCCTATTTGTTGCCTAAAAGATGATAAGGACTGGTACTTAAGAGACAAAAGAAGTGGCCAAGAAAGGGGGAAGGATGCAGCTGGGTACTCTCTTAGCTGAGGGGTTTTCTCTGGGGGAGGGCAGAGATACCACGAGATTTTGGCTGGGGGGTGAGGGCTAGGCTTGGCTCCTCTCTCTCTCACTCTATGGATGCTGCAGCTGCTATGGAGAAGCCCGGCTGCCACTGCCCAGCTCTGCTGTTTCTCTGCCGCTGCTTTTGGTCTTTCGCTACACTTTAACCTGGTACCCCATGTCTGCCCAACCCCCTGCAGTTCCTGCTATGGCTGTGGAGGTTCTGCTACATTTTGTTTGCCACCCTGGGGTCTGCTCACCTCTGCCATTCCAGCTTGCTGCTCCAAGGTTCTTCTACAGCCCATTTCGCCACCTGGAGAGGCACAGGGAACTACTGCCCCTGTGGGTTTGTAGCTCAAGCCAAAACGCCCCCTGCAGCCACAGGAAAATCATTGCACCTGCCCTGCCTGGCCGGTAGCCAACAGTGCCCCTTCTGGCTGTGACCAGAACTACACGAAAGGGGAAAGTGCTTGACAGCCGAGAGAAGGCTGTATTTGGGTTTCTGGCTTTTTGTTTGTTGTTGCTGCCATTGTTGTCATTTGTTTGCCTTGTCATATACATATATATATATTCTAGTAAAGAACTGTTGTTCTTTTTCCCATACTTTTGCCTAAAAGCCCCATAATTTCAAAGTTATAATAATTTGGAGGGAAGGGGACCACATTTTCCATTCTAAGAGACATTACCTCCTTCCTTGGCAAACACCTGTCCTTCAAACCAGGACAGATCTTGGCGCCCAATGTGGGGCCTGAGGGCATTGAAAGGAAAGGGTAAAAAGGGAATAACAGTTCCTGGGTAACCTATTTTTGTGTGCTGAATATAGACATCTCGTTAAGTGACACCATGTAGTCTAGCCTATCCTGGTTCAATTGGCACATTATTGTGGCTACATTTTTCCCATTTGCAGCCCCTTATCTAAAAATGGGTCCTATGACTAAAGCTACTGTGGCTATTATCCAATTTGCACAATGGATCAATAAGGTGAGGAATTAATGAATTTTTAACTTCCTCTGAAATGTGGGCACATGGATACATAGCTATCACACACTAAGTGTATGTTTTTGGGGTTTCCTTAATAATGATACCCATTGTGAGGAAGTAACACCAGGGGAAGTTTTCTCCCAACCCTTCACCCATTTCTTTGGGTCTACCCCACCAGCTTTCGAAGGGTTCAAATTTTTTCTAAATGCTAATGATATCGTACAATGGCTAGTGTTGCTGATATGCCTATTCTATTTAACATTCAGAAGTAAGGTAAGATTGCCTTAAGGAACCATGCTGACATCTACCCCAGAAACTAGAGATGCTGCCCTCCTAGGAGTTTGCCACAGGGGCTGAGGACACTCCCCCACAGCCTGACAGTGCCCAATAGCCCACCTTAGAAATGAACCACCCGGATTTGATGGGGGTAATGAAGAAGATATGCCAAGTGCTGAGGGAATACTCTTCCCCAGCTGGTGGAAAATCCTTTCCCTGCCTCAAAGAGGGAGAATCTGATGGTGCAGCAGTGGAACCCACAGACATTACAACCATCCAGGTTCCAGCTGAATCACAAGGGCGCTGAACCACAAGGACAACCACAGCCAGCAGCAGTCGCCCCTGTGCAGAGGAGGAAGTATAAGACCAAATCAGTACGACCAGTTAATGATGATGGGCAGCCAGGGCCCTCACAACCAGCAGGGGAGCCAGAGCTTGAAATCATCACCAAGTCCCTGTCATATAACAGTCTCCATAATCTGTGAAAGGACATTGTGCAATGGGGGCGCGAGGCTTATTTGACCTGGTTACTTTGGATTTGGGACTTTATGGGTCCAGGTGTGCAACTGGATAGTGGCGAAGCAAGGAATTTGGGGTACTTGACCCAGGACTCGGGTATTGATTGGTGTCATGAATGGATGTGGGGGTTTAAATAAGTCCCTGCCTTTTGCCCAGGCCTCCGGCAGCAGGCAGTAGCGTTATTGAGGTGGCCAGCACCCCAAGACCCACTCTCATTCGCAAGTTCTTTAATCATGGCTGATTCAGTCTATTATAGAATGAATTATTTGTTTAATAGACACAGGACTAACAGACATAAGACTTAAAATAGACTATTACTACACAGGAATAAGACAAAAAGGAATACTAGTATTATACACATGGGGTTAATTTTATGGCTCGCAAAGAAATAGTATAACTTAGGATCCAATGTTTCTTAGCATCCAATTCCTGATGGAACACACATCGAAATCCTTTCCCTCAATTCCTAGGAAAGTAACCATGGAATCTGGGCCCAGGCTCCAGGGAGAAGTCTCGCACTCTTTCAGGGCATGTGGGTAGAAGGCTTCTGCCTCTGTGATAATCTGTAGTACTTTTATGGTGTAAAGCAGGCCTTTTGGTCACCCATGTTTTTTCTTTTATCGCTTCCCACATCTGTTCTCCATTTAGTACTCTGGTTTATCCATAGCTGTTTTGATTTGATGAAACTCCAGCCGTGTCATTTCTATTCCTCATCAAAATGTTGTGATAATGGCATTATCACAGGAAATGATGTAATTTCTATCATTGAGGAGGTATCTTTTCAGCTTTTTACCGGCTAGCGCTCGTAGTTCAATGCCTTAGAAAGCCTTGACCAACCTAGAGAGGTAGCACGGGCAATCTAGCATTTCAGTAGCTCTAAAATCGGTAACTGTATCAGCTGCAAAGCTAATACCACCAGCAGAAGCAAAGAGGGAGAAATATAGCTCTCGACTCGCCTAATTTCCCACAGTTAGAAGCTTTCAAAAAGAAACAGACGACAAGAGATGTTCACAGAAAGAGTTGCAAAGCCAGAGAGGTGGGGCCTCCCTTGATCTTCTCTTTTATTCGGAGAAGGGGAAAGGGGAGGACTGGGGGCGGACCCGGGGTGACCGGCCAATCAGACACTGCTAAAGAGTTTGAGTTACATTTGGTTTTGCCCGCGCTTTGGAACAAAGGGGTCCAGAGCACATGGCAGAGGCAAGTCTCTTGGGGAGGGGGAGGGGAAGCTCAGAACAGGCAGCAACAAGCCAGGGCCCCTTCCTCTCTGGGAGCGGCCTTTAATCAGTGTAAGAAAGAGGTTTATTCACAGAGACAGAATGCAGGAGGACCATCATAGAATACCCTGGAAGACCATTAAGGAAAGGATCCAACACATGAGAGAAGTAGCAGTACTAGAGGTACTTTTTGGAAGGGACGGACAGCATGATAATGACCCTGACAAGGTCAGGTGCACAGGGCAGATGTTGTGGAACCTGGCAAATCTAGGGCCATCCCAATACACCACCTTCATTGCAATGATTAATGCAGAGAATAACCAAGAAACAGTGGATTCCGTAACCAAGAAGCTCAGAAATTATGAGAATATGGTGTTGGAGACTTATAATTTATGGCTTAAACATCTTCATGAAGGACCTTTGCCTATTATAGCAAAACTGTATCACAAAAGCTGCAGAGAACACCACCACACCCTGAATAGGCCTTCTGACTGAGGCCCTGAACTACTTGTTGATGAAGATAAGATAGTGACTCAGGTCTGGGCTGGGGGAGAAGAATATATTCACAGAGGGATCAGACTTAGCACCTTCGGGGTGGAGACTGCAGCCCCAGGGATATCAGCTGCCAGGCTCTCACAGACCCTCACACCAAAGGGTGGGGAGGAAGAGAGGTTTTGGGTGTGTAATGAAAAGCCTCTGGTCAGAGGCAGTTAACACCTATCCTCTGCTGTGCAGAGGAGCTCAGCTGTGGGGCCCCTTCATCCTGAGAAAAGCCACATCCACATGAGGGACAGCAGAAAGAAGTGTCATGGCCTGTCAAAGGTGCCCCCCAAAGGGGTCCCCAGACCCTGCACCAGAGCACTGCAGCATGATGCAACAGATCCACAGTGTCGCAAGGGACAGTGTCAAACCTAGCCCCCTTAGGGGAGGCACCTGGGCATTCCCACCTGCCCAAAATGTATATTAATCCACAGGATTCTATACTTTTCAGTGTGGCAGCAGGCGGTGGGGGACTCTCACCACCAAGAAGACCAGATGGAGGGAAGCAACAAGACGTCGTTGGGACCCCCGGAAGGATGATGTGTTTCTACCTAAACACTGTCATTCTCTCCCTGTCCCCCCCACCCCCCACACACAACTCGTTTTTCTATTTCTCTTTTTCTTTCTATCTTTCTTTCTCTCGTTCTTTCCTTCTTTCCCTTAAGAGGCCTCCTAGAAACAGAGACTAGACAGGAGTAAGGGAATAGAAGTAGGTATTTATTTGAAAGGCCTTCAAAGGTACACCCTGGGGAGCCAGAGGCTATTGCCAAGATGGACCCCAAGATGGACGACAGGTCACGAGTTCTTCACACTTTTATAGGTTTGGTTCATTTGCATAGCAGGGCTAATTCTCCAATTAAAGCTTCAGTTTAATGATGTAATTTCCCCTCAGCTTGTCCCCCTCTCAAAGGCTTTTGGTTTATACTTTTTGGGCCTAGGATGGTCTGGGTGTCCTTGAAGAGCAGGCCCGGAGAGGCTTTGTTATGTCTA
>NW_008239845.1:0-1030 GCF_000691975.1 Corvus brachyrhynchos | reverse complement strand
AACCTGAGTCAGGGTTACCAACTGTGTAAATAATAAGCACAGGAAAAATCATTTAAACTACATCATCTTCATTTGTATCAGTCTCTGTTTTCTGAGTTGTTTCAGGAGCAGAAGCCTTCTTAACTCTGGAGTAGTGAATCCAGGGTCCTTTGTCAGCAACTTTGACTGCGGTGAGGGTGGTCAGCAAAATCTGGAATGGTCCCCTCCACTTGGCCTGTAGAGGATCACTGTCCCACAACATAGACCCAGTTTCCAGGCTGGAAGGGATGTGCAGGAGTGTCCAGTCCTATGGGTCTGAATAACACGACGTAATTCTGGAGCTTCTGCAAAGTAGAACCTAAAGCCATTAGATATCTCTGCAAATCAAGTTTTCCCCTCATGTGAATTTCACCTGGAACATGTGGAATTTGATATGGCCTGCCATACAATATTTCATAGGGACTGATGTTATGCCTCCGCCTTGGTTGTATGCGGATCCTCAGTAAAGCTATAGGCAAGGCCTGAACCCCTGTCATGGATGTCTCTTGACAAATTTTGCTAATTTGTGCCTTAAGGGTTCCATTCATGTGTTCAACCTTACCACTTGCTTGGGGTCTGTAAGGTGTGTGCAGATCCCAAGCAATTCCCAAATTCCGGCTAACTTCTTGAATCACATTTGCAACAAAATGTGGTCCCCTCTCCAAGGACATACCTAAAGGAACCCCAAACCTTGGTATTATATGATTAAGCAAAACTCACCACCTCCTTGGCTGTGTTAGTGCGACAGGGGTAAGCTTCAGGCCATCCACTGAAGGTGTCAACCAATACCAGTATGTACCTGTATCCTTCTTTGGGTGGTAACTCAGCAAAGTCTATTTGCCAGTAATCTCCAGGAAGATCCCCTGCCTTGGTTACTCCTAACACAACTATTTTCCTCATATCAGGATTGTTTTTGCAGCAGATTTCACACTTGCTCACTACTGATTATACAATATCTGTCCTTCCCTTTCCTATTATTACCTTTTTCATATGTTTCAGAAGATTTTCAACC
>NW_008239844.1:0-745 GCF_000691975.1 Corvus brachyrhynchos | reverse complement strand
GTCTGCCATGTTGTAGTGGGTTCAGTTGGAAACTGGGTGGAAATACCAATTAAGTGTAGTGGTTTGGGTCAAAATATCTATTACTTACTTATTTTCCTTCTGTGAGATAAGAAATAGGAGAAAGCAAAGCAGGCACAAACCTTAAACAGTTGCAGTACAATGAAAGTTTTATTACTCATAGAATTGAAAATAAAGAGAAATAACAAGAAATGAAAGCAAACTCCCTCCCCCTTCCCAGCACTTTCCTCCTTTTACCCAACTCACACAATGGGCAACAGAACATGGGATTTTAGTCAGTGTTGCAGTTCTTGATAAGTGTCTTTCTTATGCTTAAGGGAAAAAAGGGTTTTCTTCAGCTGCACATGGTTCCCAAACTGCCACCAACAGCAGACCCACCTGGAAAGAAATAATCTGCTGTGGTGTAAAACATCTCTTCCATGAAAATCTCACAGTTCTTTCACACTGCCAAACATAGGCTGTCACATGGGGCTATTAATCTTTTTAGTGATGAGTTATTTTGGCCTGAACACACAGACTTTCTTCTCCACAAGTCTCTAAAAAGCCTCTAAATGCGTCTATATAGCCTGGCATAGGCACTCTTCACAATTTTCACAGGCCACACGTGAATTTTTCATCCCCCTATGTACTTCAAATGGATTAAAGAGACAAACAGTTCGTGATACTACAGTTTCTTACCATGGCATGCAACAAGTTTTTTAAGCTATGCGTGAGAAACACGGCACCG
>NW_008239843.1:0-356 GCF_000691975.1 Corvus brachyrhynchos | reverse complement strand
TCTTCTTTTAGGTCTGTTAATAAACTTCTTTATATTCTTTCAAGTTTGGTGCCTGCTTTGCATTTCTCCTAATTCTTATCTCACAGAAGATAAACAGTAATGAGTATTTTGGACCAAACCACTACACTACATTGGTGTTTCCACCCGGTTACGAACTGATCCCGCTACAGTTTTGCCCTCATTTTTCCTCCTCACATTTCCCTTTTCTCCCCTCATGTTTCCCACCACTTTTCCCCCACACGTTCCCCACCATTTTCTCCCCTCACATTCCCCACCACTTTCTCCCCTCATGTTTCCTGACCTTTTGTCCCCTCACATTTCCCACCTGTTGGGGTTTTAGTTTAGTCTTAGTTTTT
>NW_008239842.1:586-1533 GCF_000691975.1 Corvus brachyrhynchos | reverse complement strand
GTGACTCCCAGTCTCTCCCAGTATATCCCAGTCGACTCCAGCATTCTCCCAGTCCTTCCTACTTCTTCCCAGTTGCTTTCAGCATGATTCCAGTTGCTCACAGCCATTCCCAGTCAATCCCAGGATGATTCCAGTCACGCTAAGTATGATCCCAGTCTCACCCAGCTGCTCCCACCGTAATTCCAGTATGATCCCACTTGCCTCCAGCATAGTTCCAGGTGTTCCCGGTTCCTCCCAGTATGATCCCAGTTGCCCCTAGAATAGTCCCAGTCACGCCCAGTTGCCCCCAGCATAGATCCAGTTGCTCCCAGGTGCCTCCAGCGTAGTCCCAGTTGTCCCCAGCATGGTCCCAGCTGTTCCCAGTGTGTTTCCAGTAAGCCCCAGTATGGTTACAGACACTCCCAGTATATCCCAGTTGGCCTCAGCATGCTTGTAGTCATTCCCAGGCACTCCCAGTTGCTCCAGTAAGGTTCCAGTTACCTCAGAATGATCCCAGTCTTTCCCAGTTACTCCCAGTTGCTTCCAGCATGATCCCAGTTTCTGGCAGTTTCCCAAAGTGTTGTCCCAGTTGCTCCCAGTATGATTCCAGCTGATCCCAGCTGCTCCCAATGTGTCCACATTTTCCTCCCAACATGGGCCCAGTAGCTCTCAGTAACCCCAGTCAGGATCTGTTCACACGTGCTGTAATTCCAGTGGCTCCCAGCATGATCCCACTAGGACACGTAGTCACTGTCAGTCTGGTTCCAGTCTTTCCCAGTATGATCCCAGTTGCCCTAAACATGATCCCAACGGCTCCCTCTCAATGCCAGTATGATCCCAGACACTTCCTGCCACTTCCAGTATGATCCCAGTTGCACCCAGTGACCCCCAGTATGATCCCAGTTGCACTCAGTCCCCCTCCAGTATGGTTACAGTCACCCCCAGTATGACACCAGCCACTCCCAGAT
>NW_008239842.1:0-453 GCF_000691975.1 Corvus brachyrhynchos | reverse complement strand
CAGTCACCTCCAGTATGGTTCCAGTCACGGCCAGCACCTTTCCGGTCACTCCCAGTCTGATTCCAGTATGATTGCAGTCACTCTCAGATACCCCCAGTACTATTCCAGTCACTGCCAGTATGATCCCAGCCAGTTCCAGTAGGATCCCAGTATGACTGCAGCATGGGCACAGCTCCTCCCATGATCTTCCAGTGTGGTTCCAGTTGAACCCAGTTGCCCCTAGTATAGTCCCAGTCACTCCCCATATGATCCCAGTCCCTCCCAGCATTGTCCCAGTCGTGCCCAGTTGCCCCCAGTTCAGACCCAGTCACTCCCACTTGCTCCCAGTAGCCCCCAGCATGGTCCATTTCTCCCCAGCATAGCCCTGGTTGTTCCCATTGTGGTTCCAGACAATCCCCGTATGGTTCCAGATGATCCCATTATATCCCAGTTGGCCTCAGCATGCTTGTAGTC
>NW_008239841.1:0-763 GCF_000691975.1 Corvus brachyrhynchos | reverse complement strand
GATGAGGGATCTTCGGACCGTCTCTTACAGACCTTGATGGTCCATTAACAGAAGATAGCACCTGGAGGGAGTTTTCAGGGATGAGTCATGAAGGAGATAAGGAACACTGCCCCACCTGTTTTTAACAGCTTATGGAGGTGGTAATAGAATACATACTTTTGGTTACATCTTACTGTAACCTAAGACACCAAGGCAGGGGATTGGAACTCAATGACCTTTAAATGTCCCTTCCAACCCAAACCATTGTACCATTCTTAGCCCCATGAAACTGCCTTTTCTCCATGAGGCTTTTTTAGTGAATGAGTAATTGTGGGGTGACACTATCAGCCAATGTAGCAAGTACTCAAGTGAATTTCATCAAGCCCTCCTGATTAAAAGCATGTAATTTCTCTTAATATTCTTTAGTCTTTTCTTTCTGTATTCTGGTCTGTCACTGAAAAAAAAAAAAAGAAACAAAAATAAGAGGAACATTCCAGCACCTTGTTGTTTGTTTAATTTCTCTTTAAGCAATAGACTGCTATTCCTGTTTCTTTATTTCCTTTGTCTCTTAGACATTTTTAGCTTTCTTGGTTTTGTTCCTATCTGCCTATTGTAGCCTTTTTATGCTTCCTCTTAGTCATGTGCTGGTTTTATGGCTGCTTTTATTCTGAGTTTGACTATTAAATAATTATATCTCTGTTTCTTTCTCTAATTATTTTCTTAAATGGTAGCATAATTTATCATCTCTCTACACTACAATCGCTTCTTAGAGTCAGTTAAGATG
>NW_008239840.1:2603-2876 GCF_000691975.1 Corvus brachyrhynchos | reverse complement strand
GCCATCACCTGCGGCACGCCTGGGGGCGGGGCTATGCATGAGGGGCGTGGCCACCCCAAAACAGGGCGTGGCTACCCCAAAACAGGGCGTGGCCACCCCAAAATCGGGCGTTGAACAGGAAAAGGAGGCGTGGCTATGATGAGGAGGGCGTGGTTTAGCCCATGGGCACCGCCTGGGGGCGGGGCCAAGCCTCAGGGGCGTGGCTACCCCAAAATTGGGCGTGGTCGCCCCAAAATTGGGCATCGGAACGGGGAAAGGGGCGTGGCTTCAGGA
>NW_008239840.1:0-1007 GCF_000691975.1 Corvus brachyrhynchos | reverse complement strand
GCGCGGGGCGGGACGGGGCGGGGCTTGAAGGGAGCGGGTTTTGATTGGTCGATGCCCTGAGGGGGCGGGGCTTTGGTGAGGCGGGATTTTAAAGCGATGTTTTGATTGGTCGATGCTCTGAGGGGGCGGGGCTTTGGTGAGGCGGGATTTTAAAGCGATGTTTTGATTGGTCGATGCTTTGAGGGGCGGGGCTTTGGTGAGGCGGGATTTTAAAGCGATGTTTTGATTGGTCGATGCTTTGAGGGGGCGGGGCTTTGGTGAGGGGGTGTTAAAGCGATGTTTTGATTGGTCGATGCTCTGAGGGGGCGGAGCTTCAGCGCCGCGCGTGCGCAGTGAGGGGAAGGCGCTCCCAGTTGGTCCCAGTTCCTCCCAGTTCCTCCCAGTTGGTCCCAGTTGGTCCCAGTTCCTCCCCAAAACCTCCCCGTCCCTCCCAGTCCTTTCCCAGTTAATCCCAGTACACGGCTGATGTCTCCCAGTCCGTGCCAGTTCCCTCCTGACGCCTCTCAGACCTTGCCCAGTTCGTCCCAGTCCACCCCAGTCCCCTGCCGAGCCCTCCCAGTTCATCCCAGTTCGTCCCAGTCTCCTGCCGAGCCCTCCCAGTTCATCCCAGTTCGTCCCAGTTCATCCCAGTCCCCTGCTGAGCCCTCCCAGTTCACCCCAGTTCATCCCAGTCCCCTCCCGACACCACCCAGACCCTTCCCAGTTCCCTCCCAGTTCCATCCGAAGATCTCCCAGTGCATCCCAGTTCATCCCAGTCCCCTGCCGAGCCCTCCCAGTTCATCCCAGTTCCATCCGAAGGTCTCCCAGTCCATCCCAGTCTGTCCCAGCCCATCCCAGCCCCTCCCAGTAGCTCCCAGTCCCTCCCTAGCACCTCCCAGACCCTTCCCAGTTCATCCCAGTCCCCTGCCGAGCCCTCCCAGTTCATCCCAGCAGCTCCCTGTCTCCTCCCAAGCCCTCCCAGTCCCTCCCTAGCGCCTCCCAGACCCTTCCCAGTTCATCCCAGTTCC
>NW_008239839.1:0-1402 GCF_000691975.1 Corvus brachyrhynchos | reverse complement strand
AGCAATGGACTCTCATTCAAATTCCAGATAAATGCCATGGCTAGGCCTACTACCCACTCTGACGATCAGATCCAAACCCAGGTCACATTACTTAAGTCTGAGCCCAAAGTTTATGAGATTGGCCCTTATGTAGTGAGGAACACAGGCCAGCAATTACTGCTGTTTAATCCAGAATGGTCTCTTAAGCGTGTAGAACTACTAATGCAAATTAACATTTCTGAAATCCAACCAGCCTGCTCCCCTTTAATTCAAACATCCTTTGAAGGGTGGACAGCCTGGCTGCAGAAGCAAACACCCCTCAAAGGCAGAATGCGGAGAGACCTGACTGGCATGCTGGGAACAGGACTGGGAGTCATAAATGGGATTGATTCAGAGATACTGATGAACAAACTGGCCACAGCGACCAGTGATCTGACCAAATTAAAACAGCCCCTACAATCCTCCCTCTTAGCATTAGGAAACAGCCAGTGGCAAGTCTCAAAAATACTCCCAGACCTAGCAAAACTCAGCAACCTGGACCACGAACTGATATTAAACACACTTGGCACAGCTCAAGACAACGTCTCATTAGCCCTTAGCTGCATACAAGCTCAATTATGGATGCAGTCCACAGCTTCCTTAATCATAAGAGAAGGTAATGAAGGTGTATTTCCTATTGAAATCCGAGAGGCTGTTTGGAACAATGCTACTAAATTAGAAAGAAAGCTCCAATCCTGGTGGACCTTGGTAAATTTCACCTATGACCCAATGACTAACATAGCTACCGCCTTCGTTCTTACGATACGGAATGCCACAGTTGATGTAATTCATCCTATTGTCGCATTGGGACTAAACCATAAAGGGACAGTTTTTTACCCCTCTGAACACAGAGTATGGGCTCGGATGGTAGGAGAAAAATGCCAAACAGTGAATTTAGAATCTTGCATCACACGGGAACAACAAGGATTTATCTGTGAAAGTAATACACTTGATGCCAGAGACATATGTCTTGATGCAGAACAAGGCATGTGTCACTTTGAGATCCACCCAGACACTTCACCAAAAACTGTACTTGTATATATTGGTCAAGGCTGTGTGTGCTTAAGAACTACCTGCACTTCTATGATGATAGATGACAATGTTATTAATGTAACTGCCAGGAATCACTCTAATTTTTGTATTTGTAATTTTGCCAAGATTGTTGGGTGTGACTTTTCGTATTTAGCACCAGTTGTATCTCATCAATTAATAAGGTCTAACTACACCATTTACCATAAATTGCTACCCACACCTATTGGGATGGACCCAATAGGTCCCCCTGGCTTCAAAGGAAGAGGCAGCTTTAGGATAAACATTATTAGTCATGTTTATTAAAATTATTATTAAAATTATTATTATTAAAATTATTATTAAAATTATTATT
>NW_008239838.1:2048-3191 GCF_000691975.1 Corvus brachyrhynchos | reverse complement strand
TTGCCAGAGTAAAAAGACCCACAGCAGCATACACTTTGAGGACAGCATCTGCCAGTCCTCGGGAGCCCCAATGACTCCTTTCATGAAGTTGCTTTAATAACTGTAAGGCCAGAGCTTTTGGTATCCACTGTGAGGAAAGGGAAGTCAATAACTAACTCATGTAAGCACAAGTTAACTATTGGGAGACAGCAAATGTTAGTTCAGACAGCAGATGTTAATGACAAAACCTAAGAAGCCGAATTCACCCTAATCTTGTCAAGATAGGGGGGACAAGGATCACCTCTGAGACTGCTGAATCATTCCTCAAAGGACTACGCATGCCCAGGAAGAAAGGTGAAAAGTGCACTGTGAGGATGACTACTGGTCTTCATCAGAAAGACCCCTGAGGAAGAAGAGGAGCCTTCCTCAGTGCAACCACCAGGACACACAGTGCATGCATGACCCGTATGCTAATGATATTAATGACTTCCGAGAAATAATTTGTATAACCATGCCTGTCCCAAGGAATGTGATGAATATTCATAATTTAACCCTTAATACTGTGTTGTAGGGGACACTGGTGTGTGTGTTTTGGAGGAGTGGTCCCCACACACCCGGTGTGCTGAATAAAGCAAATACCCACTTCTCTGACTCTGTCTCTGAAGTGTCTCCTGGCCCCGTTGCGGCGTGATTCAACTGTTTACCATCCCTTGTAAACCAATTATCCCCTCTTTTCTCTGCCCCACTCTTTTTAATTATCTCAAGCTCCTCTGGTGGAAAAGAGTTCTTCTGGCAGCGATGGGGCTACTGGGAGTGAGGGGAGGATCTTAAAGATTTCTGGCAACAGTGCAGCTTTCCGAGCCTCTTCATCAGCTGGTCGGTTATCTATTGCTTCTTCTGAGTACTCTGCCTGGTGTCCCCTAACGTGTATTATTGCCACCCCTTTTGGTAAATTCACCACCTCCAATAGGCAAGAAATTAAGCTCTCATGAGCTAACGTTTTTCCCCTGCAGGTTAATAAACCTCGTTCTTCTTATAATTTCCTAAATGCATCACCCCATATGCATATTTAGAATCAGTAAAAATATTCACTATCTTGTCCTGATATAATTCACAGGCTCTTACAGGCGCACACAGCTCCGCTGTCTGAGCTGACCACGCGGG
>NW_008239838.1:457-1336 GCF_000691975.1 Corvus brachyrhynchos | reverse complement strand
TAGTGATGCCATGAAGATTTTTGCCTTTTCTTTTATACCCCTGTTATACCTTTTTACAACTTCTGTATTCCTAGTGCTTTTTGCCTACATTCTTGGACTTGTTTGTCAAGCTAAGAGACTAAACATTTTAGAAGCTTCGTAGTTAGGGATCAGTGTGCCTCAGACCCCAATGTCCTCTCCAGAACATATTCTGTAAACCAAGACAGAACCATCCAGGGGAAGGTTCCTTGGGGAGGGGGGGCTCACTTGAGCCTCTCATTGGGGAATCATTGATAGATATGCTAATTAGTAAAACCTATAATGTTATACCCAATCTTTGGGGAGACTCTCGGCAGGGGGCATCTCGATGCATATGACCTGGCGAAATTGTCTCCATCCCCGGCCTGGGGTTTGGGCTTAGGCGTTTTTATTTGTACAATTAATATATACATTTATATACACAAGCACGAATTACCAATTTCATTTATAACAATTCCCTCCCCTTTTATATGAACACATTAATTCATGCTTCCTTTTTAATTTTAAGTCTAGTTAACTTTATTACACCAGCATTAGGTCTTGGAACATAAACAGCTAACAAATCTTTTTGCCCTTGGTTTTTCAATCTTTTTTATAAATTTACCTAGTTTATTTTTATTTGTTTTTTGAATTCTAATAGGGCCTTGGCCGCACTGCTGTTCTCTGATTTTTCTTCTAGTTTTATAATTTTGGAGATCCTAGAAGTTTTAGGTAAATTTCCTGCAGCTAGTTCTGGATCTATGGGCATTGCCGCTAACTGCATGCCTTGTACCACTGAATGGATTAGTCTAATAAAACATGATTAGGCAAGAGGTATGAACATTATCCCAGCCACTGAACATAAGATGAAACATACTACCT
>NW_008239838.1:0-359 GCF_000691975.1 Corvus brachyrhynchos | reverse complement strand
CCCCCTTATAGTTTTACCAGAGACATCAATTTCCACACAACACTCAGATTCATTAAATTTTCCACAGACTCCCCCTTCGTTGGCCAGTAAATAGTCTAACGCGATTCGGTTCTGATATACAAAGGCTCGCATCTGGGAATGTTGCTTTGCTAGCAGTTCTAGAGCGTCTGAGGTATGATTAGATACTATCTCCACAACAGCTTGGAGCCTTATAAGACGATTGAGCAAATAAACTGGGGTTCTGGATCCCCAACTCCCGTCTTGGGCCCAAGTTGCAGGACCATAATACTCTATTATTCTTTCCACGGGCCATTCTTCTTCACCTCATTTCTGACTCCCACCAGCTATAGGTATTTCTT
>NW_008239837.1:0-467 GCF_000691975.1 Corvus brachyrhynchos | reverse complement strand
TTTTCCAGATATTCTCCTGCAAATGGAATGTTTTGATTATAAAGCACACAATTTGGAGCTCGTTAAACAGTTACATTTCAGACAAAACTCTGCACATAATCTCTTCATGAGGGGTTTTGAATTCCACCTCCCTTCTGCAGCAGCGATCCCGTGATTCCAACATGGATCTCCAGTCCCCTTTGGCATTTTCTGATTTCCAGGCAACATCTCATGGCCTCCAAAGCCTTGGCAGACTTAATCAAAGCTGGGCTGAGTCTAAAGTGGACTTGAGCACAACGTTCAGGTGCAATGGATGCTGCTGGAATGGGGGCTCTAATCCCGGGTGTCACATCCTCCCAAACTTCCAGCTCCCGGAACTAGAAAGGAGCTTTAATGGATGGAAAAGAAATCCCCAAACCGCGACCTGAGAATGAATTAATGACCTGGAAATCACTGGGAAGGGCAAAGCATGGGGGCTGGAAGTCAAA
>NW_008239836.1:1286-2663 GCF_000691975.1 Corvus brachyrhynchos | reverse complement strand
TTCCTTTTCCCTGAATCGTTGTTTTCACTTTCTTAGATACTGGTGGGGTCACTTTAATTTGATCTTTATAATGTTCAGTACGTACTTGGGTGATATTAAAATCAATGTCATATGCTTTTGTTGCACACCCCTCTATTTTGAGCCTAAACTCCGGACACTTGCTCAAGCATTTGTCACAGCATTCAGGGCTAAATCGGGTAAGTTTCATGGGCGGATGGTAAGCCTCATGAAACCCATCTTGCACAAATGCATATTCACATCCCCAAACATCTCTTCCTTCCCACAGGCTTGCATTCGTGACTCTGAGCATTTTGTTCAGAACCTTCAGAGAGTGAGGATCATATGCCTTCCCCT
This sequence comes from Corvus brachyrhynchos, assembly GCF_000691975.1. Lineage (NCBI taxonomy): Eukaryota > Metazoa > Chordata > Aves > Passeriformes > Corvidae > Corvus > Corvus brachyrhynchos. Next base: position 2,309 of record NW_008239836.1, on the reverse strand, counting down.
GGCATCGGTATATTTCAGTCACATTAGACTGGTGTGGTACTGCTTCAACTTCTGTTACAATTGTAAGAATGATTACTAAAGTCCCAACTTTCCACATTATGTCTATCATAACTGAGTTCATCAATCGCTTTTTCAGGTCAGCTTCAGCTTCAGTTCTCCGTCGCCTGGTGTTACCTCCCAAATTCCCTCAGGGGCCTTCTTTATCCAGGACTGATGAATCCAGGCCTTCTGCTCTTTGATTTTGATCACAGTGAAGGTGGCGAGGAGCACCTGGAACGGTCCTTCCCACTGCGGTTCCAGAGTTTTTTCTGTAAAAGACTTAACATACACATAATCTCCAGGTTGTACATCATGTACTGGCCCATCTAATTCCCTGCTTTGGGCCCCAGCCACATATTTTTCACTTTCTCTAAGTTGTTTATTCAAGGTCACCATATATCTGTGCAGGGTTTCTTCTCCCACCTGAATGGGTTAAGTTCCCTCTTGAACTGCATATGGCCTCCCATATAAAATTTCAAATGGACTTAACTTTTCCTTTGTTCTGGGTTTTGTTCAAATTCGTACTAATGCCAATGGGAGAGCCTGGGGCCAAGGCAAATTTGCTTCTTGTCCCAATCATATAATTTGTTGCTTAATTAAATGGTTCATCTTTTCCATCCGGCCACTAGACCGAGGGTTATATGGGGTATGTAACTCCCAACCTATTCCCAGGTGGTGACTGATTTGTTGCACAATTTTTGAAATAAAATGTGGCCCTCTATCTGAAGACATAGTGGCTGGAACTCCAAAACGGGGTATTATTTCTTGCAACAACACTTTGGTCACCTCTCATGCTTTAGCTGTCCTAGTGGGAAAGGCTTCTGGCCATCCTGAAAAGGTGTCTGTTAACACCAATAGGTATCGATATCCCCCTTTCCTGGGTAATTCTGTAAAATCAATTTGCCATTGTTGCCCAGGTCCACAGCCTTTCCCAATTTGTCCAACTTTAGGTTTTGGAATATTCTTAGGATTAGTTCGGAGGCA
>NW_008239836.1:0-623 GCF_000691975.1 Corvus brachyrhynchos | reverse complement strand
TTAGCATTATTTTCCTTTCCCATGTGTTTGTTAAATAAATAGTTTTATCTCCTTCACTTTCCTTCGAGGAAAATTTATTTTTTCCCGAACCTGGTGGGGGAGGGGTGGTTGTGCCTTCTCTCAGAGGATATATTTCTAAATTTGGCCAAACTGGAACAGTACTATAAGCTTATTATCTTTAGTTACTGCTCATCCCTCCTGATTATAACTTGCATTTTCTTTCTTAATAAGTTTCTTATCTTTCTTGCTGTATTCTGGCCTACCTTCAAGGCAAATCTTTCCATCTGGTATTAATGTTGCCTCTACCTTTTCATTGGGTATTTCACCTTTGGCTGCGTCTTTTGCCTCTCTGTCTGCCAGCATATTTCCCTCTTCCAATTCCGAACTCACTTTTCTCACTTTTTGGTGTGCTTTAACGTGCATGATAGCTACCTTCTCAGGTAACTGAACTGCATCCAGCAACTTCAGTATTTCTGGTGCATGTTTGATACTTTTCCCTTGTGAGTTTAACAGTCCTCTCTCCTTCTAAATGGCTCCATGTGCATGAACCACCCCAAATGCATACCTTGAATCAGTATAAAAATCTTTCCTTTTGCCAATTCTAAGGCTCAGGTTAGAGCAAT
>NW_008239835.1:0-257 GCF_000691975.1 Corvus brachyrhynchos | reverse complement strand
CTCCAACTTCCCATATGCCTTCTTCAAAGCTTCAAATTTCACAACAGACACCAGGTCCCTCATTTCTCCAAGGTCGCTTTCAGCTTTCAGATGAATTTATTTGTCATCTTTGCTTCTGAATGAGAGAATGTGCAGATTATCTACTTCAAGAGGCTGCTGCACTGGGTCCCCACCCCTCATCCTTCCCGCATGGTGGCACTACCCTATCCAGATCCACTATACCCTTTCCTTCAGCATCCAGATCCAAGCCACCTGAA
>NW_008239834.1:0-525 GCF_000691975.1 Corvus brachyrhynchos | reverse complement strand
TGTATATTTTTTGTTTGTTTTTCATTCCAAGAAGCTATAAGGAAAAAAATTCTTTCAAGACCCAGTCCCTGGGCCATTGATAGCATCTTAAGTTTGACAAGGGTATAGGGTAATGGTTTCTGAAACCACTGTGCCTTTTGAAAATAGGTATTACAAAATAAATTACCGAAACCTCTTTAAGGGCAGAACCATTTCTATAATAAGGTATAAGCTTGTGATTGTTTCATTGCTTATATGTAAATTTAACTTCATGAAATAGCATTGTAGCATCATAATAATCCTAAATGTTGAGTTAGTGTCTCGTGAAAGAGGAACTTCATATAGTGGTGAGCACAGCACCATCTAGAATGTTATTTCTGAGAACCAACTTTTCTATCATGACTTTTACATATTCAATTCATTCAAGTATGAAGTTTGGAACTGCATAAAGGCATGCTTTTCTAATTAGGAACAGACGAGGAACTGATTGGGAACAAGTTGTATTTTCTCCATGATATAGCTACATAACTACAGGAGCACAAAAAT
>NW_008239833.1:14149-15455 GCF_000691975.1 Corvus brachyrhynchos | reverse complement strand
GTTCCTCTGATAAGACTTAATAAATAACTATCTGGCAGCACTGAGAGTCAAGGAAACGTCTCAGTTCATCTTTGAAACTCCTTGCAAGGACTTTTAGAAAATTCTCTCCCATCAGGAGGGACTTGATTTATGGCATGGTTCAGTGTTGTCTGGTGCTCCGTGTGAGGCTTCATTGGAACGAAGCAACCCAGAACGTTTTAGACAGCAGCGCGCGACCAGAAACGGAAGAAAAGAATATCCTGGGGTCGGACTTGAAACTCCAGGATCTCCTAACCTCGGTGCACAGGGGGGAGGAGGAGCCGTGGACTGCTGGATAGAACTCGGACTGGGATTTCATGAGCCAATAACATCTATCAAAAACACAGTAAGCTATCCAAAACTAGACCAAGAAAGAAATTATGAGTGCAGTTCCGTCCCAAGCAGAGGTAAATATAATACATAGTTTTGAAAACCTAGTTCGTAACCATCCCTTACCAGCATCTAAAAAAGAAATACATTGTTTGCTGTCCTGGGTGAAAAGAGAGTTTCCTGATGCAGTAATTGGAGATTTGTATTTACCATCTTTTTGGGAGAATATAAATTCTATTCTATATCATTATGCGAGTCTAAGAGATGAAACGGCTCAAAAATTAATACCACTGGCTAGAGTAATTTATGAAACGCTTCTAGAGCTGGCACCTCCTGCTTCTGACGGAGATGTTTAAAACTCCCGCAGAGATTTCGCTAACACCCGTAAAAGCAGCAGGAGATTTTAAAACCCCGCTTGAACCCTTCCCACTCAGAGACGGGCGGAAAACGCAATATTCGTACGAAAGTCCCCGAGGTTCTTAGCAAAAGCGATTACGAGTTCCTGCAGGCACCGCAGGCGGCGGTGGGGGGAGTGCGGCCATTCCGGTGGCGGAATGGGAATTTTTGCCAGACCCGAAATTAAAACTTTTGATCGGTCCGACGGAGGAGCATGATACGGCAATTTTACAGTTCCCTTCAAGCGCGCATGCCCGAGGGGGGAGAGGGGGAATCCCCGACCATCTCCCTGAAGACTGAGTCTGCCTCGGAGGGCGTGGTTTCCATCTCGCCCGAACCACCCGTTACAGCGCAAGTCAGGGGCAGGTCCGTACCTCCCGAACCCGGGGTCCTCGCATCAGATGAACCATGAGCGCGGCCAGGGGCGGTCCCGGAGCTTCCATCTAGCCCTCCCGCTCCCCCCATGCGGCCCAGATTCGCGGCCGCTTCCGTGTTTGAACGGCCCACCGCGGCGGCGGCGGCGCCTGTTTCTGGCGTGCTCCCTCCCCGCGCGCCCCTCCCA
>NW_008239833.1:12811-13597 GCF_000691975.1 Corvus brachyrhynchos | reverse complement strand
CAAATATATACTGACACCTCTTCCATCACAACAGGACCAAGCACGTATTATCCCTATTAAAAGTGAAGTCTCGGAGCGAGACATTCCACTTCATGCACATTCTTCTGGAACTTCTCCGGGACGCTCAACTGATTTTATGGGACGTTTTCATCCTCAAGTGCCTGTTCAGGACCTCAGTGGGGAGGATATGATGACCATCACAGCTTCAGAAGGCATTCCTATATCTTCTCAAGCTTCATCTTATTTTTTTACAACGACCAGTACAACTCCAACTTCTCGTATGCCTTCTTCAAAGCTTCGAATTCCACAACAACAGGCATCTGATCCCTTATTTTTCCAACATCGCTTTCAGCTTTCGGATGACTTTGTTTGTCATCTTTATTTCCGACTCAGAGAATGTGCAAGAGATTATCTACCTCAAGAGGTTGGTGCACTGGGTCCCCAGCCCTCACCCATCCCGCGTGGTGGCAGTACCCTGTCCAGATCCACTGTACCCTTTCCAGGAGGGGGAGAAGAAGATGGAATGCATGGATTCTTCGGTGAAGAAGGACCTGCATACCTGCAGTCCAATCAAGCTGCAAGTCCGCAAAATGGTGGTATGGACATGGTTTCACCTGACAAATATGTTTCAAGAGACATCTGCTACAACAGACTGGTCAAGTATTAGGAAAAAAGGGCTTAAAGACAGAGATTTCAATATGGCTGAAACAGATAGTATACCAGACACAATCAAAATCCTCCTGTATGGCAACCTATGGGTCATCAAGTCATCAAAAAATTAATGGG
>NW_008239833.1:11418-12680 GCF_000691975.1 Corvus brachyrhynchos | reverse complement strand
TTACAGATGCACAACTCCTGCTATGGGATGCAAGATGGAGAAGAGCACTTTGTGAGCTGAGAGAAAAATATGCAGGAGGACCACATGCAGCTCTCACATTAGAGCAATTGGCTGGTGACGAACCTCATGATAGACCAGAAGATCAGGCAGTGGTTTTGCCTCGAAATGTGCTTATAAATATCAAAGAAGCAGGGCAAAAAAGCAATCTTACAAATTCCACCAACTGGAACCCCAGAAGGCTTTTACACAGAAATAAAGCAGGCTCTTGCTGAAACTTTTACCTCATTCATCGATCGTCTAAAGCAAGCCTTGGACAGACAAGTTAGTAATGAAGCGACAAAACCATATCTGCTACCAGGTCTTGCTTTTGCAAATGCTAATCCAGAGTACAAATGTATAATCAGTGCTATACCTGGTCAACCGACCATAGCTGAAATGATAGAAGTATGCAGTAAGGTGGGTACACCTCAGCATGTTGCAGCAGTTCAAGCAAATGCTTCTGGACAAGAACTTGGAAAACTTCTTAAAGACCAAGTAGCAGCGCTTTGCTCAGATCTACAACGAAGTAACTCCACAGAAGTAATGGCAGCAGAACTCTCAAGAAGGCCATGCTTCAGGTTTAGAAAATTTGGATACATCTAAAGATTTTGCCCTCATGAAAAAGTATTGTCCAGGACCTGAAAAAAATGTGAAAATATCAGGCCTCTGTCCAAGATGTAGAAGAGGAAAGCATCATGCCTATTAATGTCGCTCCAGAGCAGATGTGGATGGGAATGTTTTACCACTTCCGGGAAACTTGAAAAGGCACGTGGGATGCCAACCCGCTACGGCACAAGTGATGGCAACGGCTCAATCCGTAATCCCACAGGGAACACAGTTATCGGAGAAGATCACTCAAACTCCGTCAGCCGGACCATCTGTAAATTCCCCAGCCACCCAGAATTGCTGACACCAGGGGCGCAATGCCAATTGCCAACTTCCAAATTAGTATGTTTTATGAATGAAAATCATGCAGTGATACCCACAGGGGTCACTGGAACATCTTGGAAGAGACAAGACTTTTTAATAGTAGGCAAGGAAAGATGTAGCATCATAGGGCTCATTGTTTTTCCATCAATTGTTTCAGCAGATCAAAATGAAGAGCTAACAGTTTTGGCTCAACCTTTACGTCCTCCACTGGTTATTCCAGAAAATACGCCAATAGCCAAAGCTATTGCTTTACCATCTCACGCAAGAGAACAGATCATGACCGTGACTGAGCA
>NW_008239833.1:10323-11311 GCF_000691975.1 Corvus brachyrhynchos | reverse complement strand
GGTGCAGATGTTACAGTCATCTCTTATCTCTTTTGGCCCAAAGAATGGCGCTTGAGGGCACCTCTGAACTCGCTTTCAGGTATTGGAGGAAATACCCTATGCCTGCAGAGTGAGCATGCAATCATTGTTTCAGGACCAGGAGGAAAGACAGCAATCATTCTCCCTTTCATTGTGCAGAAACCCATCACAGTATGGGAAAGAGACATCTTATCACAATGGGGAACAAAGATAGAAGTGGATTTTTAATAGGGGTCACTGCAGACCTCACCACCTTGAAATTAACCTGGAAAACAGATGAACCAGTATGGGTGGACTGGTGGCCCCTGGAAGAGAAGAAATTGAGTGCTCTCAAGAGTCTTGTTAAAGAACAATTGGAAAAAGGCCACATAAAACCAACTAATAGTCCCTGGAATTCTCCAGTATTCGTGACTCGCAAGAAAACCTCTGGTTCATGGAGACTGCTCCATGACCTCAGGAAAATTAATGAGGTCATTGAAGAAATGGGACCACTTCAACTTGGACTTCCATCTCTCTCGATGATTCCAAGAGACTGGCCACTTGTGATCATTGATCTCAAAGATTGTTTCTTCAACATCCCACTTCGTCCAGAGGACGCTCCTCGATTTGCATTTTCCGTCCCATGTATTAACGGACGAGAACCTCTGCAAAGATATCACTGGGTTGTTCTTCCACAAGGTCTCAAAAATTCTCCAACCATTTGTCAATAGTTTGTGGCACAAGCCTTATCTCCAGCATGAAAAAACATCCATAATCAATAATTAATTATATGGATGATCTGCTTATTGCAGCGTCCACACAACAAGAGCTACAAGAAGCTCGCAACAGTGTGATTACAGAAGTCCAAAAAACTGGATTGGAAATCTCCAAAAATTCAAGAAAATTCACCGTGGAGATATTTAGGATGGAGACTTACAGAGCAAGTAATAAGACCACAGAAGATACAAGTCAGAACTCAAGTTAAAAATCT
>NW_008239833.1:7722-10075 GCF_000691975.1 Corvus brachyrhynchos | reverse complement strand
TTTAGGAGAAAATATGCAATTGTATGGTCTCATATTTCAATGGGACTCATCACAGCGAGATCCTTTATTAATATTAGAGTGGATTTTTCTGCCCTACAGATCCCCTAAAACAATTTTCACAACTTTAGAAATGGCAGCTCAAATTATAATCAGAGCTAGAGCAAGGTTACTAAGAATGGCAGGCAAGGATTTCATGACAATCTATCTGCCTTTGAAAAAGAAATATTTTGATTGGGCAATGCAAAAATCAGATGATTTGCAGGTTGCATTGTTAGATTACTCAGGCGTTTGCTCAATTCATTTTCCAAGCCACAAACTGCTACAAGCAAAAATAAGCTTTTTAGAAAAACCCAATGATAAGTGAAGTGCCATTAGACGCAATAATGTTATTTACTGATGTTTCAGGGAAAACACAAAGGTCAGTGATAACATGGCAGAATGCAACTACAAAAGAATGGGAATCAGATATTCAGATAGTACAAGGCTCACCCCAGATTGTGGAATTAGCAGCAGTTGTTCGTGCATTTCCTTTGTTTCAATAACCATTCAATCTGATTATAGATTCAGCTTACGTAGCAAATATAATTAAAAGAATAGAAGGATCATTTTTGAAAGAAGTTGATAATGAGAATCTGTATTCTTATCTTTTGTGTATGAAAAAATTATTAGATCAGAGAGAACACAAATATTTCCCACATCAGAGCACACTCTTCTCTTCCGGGATTTTTGGTAGAAGGAAATGCACAAGCAGATAAATTGACCATGGTCATTTCAAACACTTCGCCGAACATTTTTGAACAAGCAAAACTGAGTCATGCATTTTTTCATCAGAACACACAAGCACTGATGTGGACATTTCGAATTTCTAAACATGAAGCGAAGGCCATCATAAGTGCTTGTCCAGACTGTCAGCTTGTGCAACCCCCTGTATCCACAGGAGCAGTCAATCCAAGAGGATTGCAGAGCCTGCAATTATGGCAGACAGATGTTACAAAACACCCATTGCTACAGACCTACAAGTCAGGAGGTAGAAGTTAGTGAGGTCTTCTTCAATAATTGGAAGAAGCCTTATGCCTGCAGGCCCTGGTCCAATATCTGCTGGAAGAACAGCACAGCATGACAAAAATAAGCCAGAAAATTTCTAGAGTTCATTGATGTCAACATCCCGGCACAGGTGACTGCAGAGCTGAGGAGAGAATTGCTCTGCTGGACCAAATAGCTGATACTTACCCACCTGTTGCAATTATTAAAGGATCAGGGGCATGGATCATTGATAGAATTATGGGATCTGTAAAAGAACTGTACAAGCAATAGGCCTGCAAGCAAAGGTTTGTGTGAGAAACTGCCTGCATGAGAAAGGACTGGTGTGAGAAACAAGCCTGAGAAGAAAAAGGGAGGTTGGAGGATGTGCAGCTGTGCAGATAAGATGTACTGACTGTGGAAGCTTGCCAATGTAAGTCCAATTATGTAGAAGTAGAAATGTGCTTTGATAAGCTTTAAGCCACTTAGGAGTTAACAAGCTGGTATACTGTATAAGTGCCTTTGGATTGCTAATAAACGGAGTTTTGCGCTTATCAACCACATTGGTTTTGGACTGCATTCCTCCCCCCGCTGGGATCCCTGGGCTCTCGTCCTTTTACAATTCCAACGCTTCCCTACATGTAGGTGAAACAGCGAAACATGTGTGTCGACATTTTTTGCAAGCATTTGCATCATTGGGTGTTCCTTAGGAAATTAAAACAGACAATGGTCTAGCTTACAGAGGACGAACCCTTGACACATTTTTGAAAAATTGGGGTGTTCTTGGTGTTTGGCATTTCCTAATTCTTCTACAGGCCAAGCCATCATTGAAAGAGCACACTATACCTTAAAATCCCTTTTGGATAAACAGAAAAGGGGGGAAGCAGAGGCTACGCCTCAGATGCAGTTGAACAAAGCTTTGTACATTTTAAACTTCCTGAATAGCTCCTTTTCAGAACCTATTCCACCAATTATCAGGCATTTTTCAAATAGTACTCAGGCAAAATTGAGAGAAAATACTTTAGTCTTGATCAAAGATTTAGAGACGGGAAAGATCGAGGGTCCATTTCAACTAATAGCTTGGGGCAAAGGGTATGCTTGTGTCTCAACAGGTGGAGGACTGAAGTGGATTCCAGCAAAAAGTGTGAAACCTTATCAATTCCAGAAACAAGCAGGAATCGACTCCGGGGAGGCGAGCATGCAGACGTGAATCAGTGTCAACACTACTGTCAGTGCCACAGACATCAGTTGTCTTTTTGTGCAAGAACTGTGGACTGAGTCTTATGCAAAAAGTGGGAAAGTTAATGGTGTAAATTTTGTATGTAAGAGTGTG
>NW_008239833.1:3895-6170 GCF_000691975.1 Corvus brachyrhynchos | reverse complement strand
TGCTGAATAATTGGTAGGAAAGTGAAAATAATATACATTTTTAGTAACTATTGGTTAAATTATCTTTAAAAGGCCGTGTAAATCTTGATAATTAGAGACTTCACTCCTGCTTTCTGTGCTCTATGCTGTACCTGAGTCACGCTGGTGGCTCTGTTCCTCTGATAAGACTTAATAAACAACTATTCAGCAGCATTGAAACTCCAGGAAAAGTCTCGGTTTATCTTTAGAAACTCCTCGCAAGGACTTTTAGAAAATTCTCTCCCATCAGGAGGGACTTGATTTATGGCATGGTTCAGTGTCAATTCTTGGACAACTTATTTATACGTTTTTAGCAAACAAAGAAATTAATGTTCATTGGTTCTAAGTTACATAATTATTGCCATTAATTAGTATTCTATCCTCTATTAGTTATTGATTTCTCCCTCTTCATGCTAATCTGGTCCACATTCTTTAGTCCTTTTGCTACCTTTTTCTCAGGCGGGGAATCTCCAACTTTCTAGGCCTTAATCTCCTCTGTGTCTTCTGGTTACTTGAAGTGCCATATATTTAAGATCCCAGATGCTCAGTCATCAAATCCCTTTGGCTTTGTTTATTGAAGCTTGTCAGGGTTAGTTTTAAAGAACTTAAGGTTACAGTGATTTAATGATCAAAGTAACAATAAGAGTCTGAAGAAACTTAACTAGTGCTGGCAAAAAGTGGGCGCTGCTTACAATTAATTAAAACAACTAATTAAAATTAGTTAGGAAACTTCTATCATTTCCAACAACAGGACAAGAGGAAATTGCCTCAAGCTATGCCAGGGGAGGTTTAGATTGGACATTAGGGAAAATTTCTTAACTGAAAGGGTTGTCAAGCATTGGAACAGGCTGCCCAGGGCAGTGGTAGAGTCACCATTCCTCGAGGGATTTAAAAGACATGTAGATGTGGCACTTAGGGACATGGTTTAGTGGTGGACTTCTCAGTGCTGGATTAAGGGTTGGACTCAGAGGTCTTTTCGAACCTTAATGATTCCATGTTTATAAACAGATTTAAACTACCCAAGGCTTCATCTCCTGCAATGGCATAATAGCTTCGGGCAAGGATGGGCCCTTTGGAGCTGCTTTGATCCTGACAGTTCCCAAGATGTGACACTGAGATAAGGCAGCCCTGAAACCTTTGTGGCCAACCTCTGCCTGCTGCTGCCTGGGCCTGCCTCAGGGCTATCCCCTTCACCCCTGAGCAGAGGAGGGGAAAACAAAACTAGGGCTTCATGAGTTAAGGATTAGGAGAAAAAAAATACCCTAAGGGCAAAACAGGTTCAAAACTTAAACAGTATAAAGAAAATTTATTTTTAACAGAATTAAAAGTGGGCAATGAGAACTAAAATAAACCTTTAGAACACTTTTTTCTTCCCAGCCCCTCCCTCTTTCCCACCGACAATGTGGGGAGACAAAAACATAAGGTTTTGGTCAGTGTTTTGCTTTCTAAAAATCTTTCCTCAGTTCATTCAGAGAAAGAAGGGTCTTTCTTCTGTTGTGCTGTGGGGTCCTTCCCACGGGAGATAATTATCTGTGAATTTTTCTAGTGTGGTCCTAATTTTCACAAATAGCAGTCCCGCCCGACCTGCTGTAATGTGAGTCCCTCCCACAAGCAAAACAGTCTTCCTAAAACTGCATAGCGTGGGTCATTTAGTTCATGGTGTGTAGTTTTTTAAGGATAAGCTGTTCTAGTTTGGAAACAAGGGTTCTCTATCTCTGGAAGCAAGGGTCTTCTCTCTCTGTTTGAGTTTCTCACTAGGTTACAGCTTTTCAGCATCCACTTGCTCTGGCGTGAGCACCTTTTCTCAGAGGCTGAGAGTGGATCTCTGCATTCCCCCCATGGACTTCATGGATTATAGGGAAACAATTTGTTGTATTATAGTCCTCACTACAGCTTGCAGAGAGATCTCGATCCCAATGCTTGGAGCACCTCTTCTCCCTCTTTCTTTACTGACCTCAGTGCCACCATGTTGGTTCTCCTCACATGTCTTCACTTTTCTCTGACTTGGAAGAAAATTGTTGTCCATAGGTATTATTATTCTCAAGTTCTATCAATTGAAAAGTTCTTACAGAGTTTCGCAGTGCATACATGGTTGATCTTGTCTGTGCTTCGCACAGAGGAGTCACTTGCCATGTTTCCACTACTGGCCACACGGCTCCTCCGGCACCTCATGGGCAGTGCCGGCTGCTGTAGCCATCCAGCCCTGCCACCGCTCCTGCTTTTTCTGCCTGCAGGGTGGCTGGCGTGGGGGCGCGTA
>NW_008239833.1:1918-3802 GCF_000691975.1 Corvus brachyrhynchos | reverse complement strand
GCGGGGTTGTGCATGGCGCCAGCCGCACTGAGATGGTCCCTGCTGGCCACGGCGGCGCATGGCCGCTCCCGGCGCCAGGAGGGCCCTGGCCCTGGTGCCTCCCCACTCCTCAGAAGAAAAAGAGAATCTGCGCGTGTTTTTTTCCTTCTTAAATATGTCATCACAGAGGTGTTACCAACTCCTCTAATTGGGCCAGTAACATGTCCATTGTCAGACCCTTCAGGGGATTGGCTCTGCTGGACATAGTAGAAGCTTTGAGCAGCCTTCCTTTTAGAAGCTGCCTCTGTGGCTTTCCCTGCCCACCAAAAAAAACCCAGAATGTTTTAAACTGACTCATAAGTAAATGCCCAGGCTCACCACAAGTAAATTAGAGCCTGTTTCCTGCAACTGCATGGCCAAGGACCTGCTGGCATGTGAAACTCATCACTGCTTTGCCTGCAGAGGTCCTTGCAGTGATGTCCAGCAGGTCCCCCAAAGCATGAGTGGAAAGACACAAGATGGGAGTTTAATGGGGCTCCTTTGGGTGAAAAAGGTCTGTTCCTGCTTTGCTGTAAGTCTGTTGGAGATACTCTGTCTTTCTGCTTCCACTTTTTGATACTTTTCCTTATCCCCCTTCCATATATCTCAACTGCAGCCACTTCTTTTACACCTGAGGCCACACATCACCAACATAACAGTTGACTTTCCAGAGACATGCTCCTCTTTCAGACTCACTTTCTGCACTCAGTGATGTAGGTGTTATGATTCAGTGTCTTGGGCACATATCCCATCTCAACAGGCTTAGTATTCCCAGAAGCCAAGTGAGACACCTCTCTCATCATTCTGACATCATTCTGAAAGAATGATAGATGTGGACTCACAGAAATTTCCTTCTTGCCTCATCTGTGCTTAGATTTTCCCAGCTTGAAGCAGACATGTAGCTTAATAACTTTTTAGTTGTATTTTCCCCTGGTTCTATCAGAATGAGATTCAAGCCAGTCATAAAATAAACACAAAAGTAAAATGGAGAAGACCCCTGCTGCAGACAATGCAGAGCTGCTAACAGATTACCATCATGTTTTTGAAAGATAAGGAGGTGTTCCAGGAATGTTGCACCTGAAAACAGATACAGAGTAATCAGCCAGCACAGCATTTGCTTTGCGGAGGTTTCACAGTATTCAGAAAGAATTTTTTCTATTAACAGCAAATTAATTAAGCTCAGTTTTCCTATGGGTTTGTCTCAGACATTCCCTTCATCTCTCCACTGCAATACATTTATGGGTCCCTCTCATATTTCAGAGGTTGACTTCAACACAAGCAAAAACCTCCCTGTCATGGTTTGATGCTGGCCCAATGTCAGGTACCCATGAAAGCCATTCGCTCACCCTTCCCTGCAACAGCTGGGCAGAGGAAAGAAAAAAAATGAGTTGAGATAAGGACCAGGAGAAAACACTTCAAGGAAGAACAGGCTTAACTTAAAGTTGCAAAGTGAATTTATTACTAACAGAATCAGAGGAGGATAATGAGAAGCAAAAGAAGCCTCTAAAACACCTTTTCCCCCCCAGCCCCTCCCTCCTTCCCACTGACAGCGCAGGGAGACAGGCCATGGGGGTTTTTGGATCAGTTCACCACAGAGATTTTCTTCCGCTGCTCCAGGAGAGGAGTCCTTCCCCTGTGAGACCATGGGGTCCCTCCCACAGGAGACAGTTCTCCACGAACCTCTCCAGCGTGGGTCCACTCACGCAAGCAGCAGTCGTACCGCACTAACGCAGTTCTTGTGCTCGAGGCACGAGCTCTGGCGAGCCCCCAGTCATAGAGAGTCCAGCTGCGTTACTTCTGTGCGTCGCAGAAGCAACTTCGGCATCAAGAAAGGTGCTGCTGGCTGAGCTAGCTTGCTGGCTTCTT
>NW_008239833.1:0-427 GCF_000691975.1 Corvus brachyrhynchos | reverse complement strand
GCAAGGGAATACCAACAAGGCAGGAAGACATTGGGTCATTCGCCCCACCCATGCCCAAGCATATCCCCATCTGGTTGAGGGCTTGGGCCAGCGATACCCACATGTTGTTTTGTGGCTGCGGTATGTTCCATGCCTCGCCTTGTTGGTGGTGGCACAGGAGGAGCTGCAGAAGCAGGTGGGACCGCAGCAGGTAGGAGGGCATCACGCAGTCAAGGGTGGTAACTTTAGGAAAAGTATAACACAAATATGATTAACACAAATACAATAACTTAAATAACAATGGCTCCCTTGGACTCCTCCTCTTTCAAAACACAATGAGGGGTCATTTCGGGAAGGGAGACACATTTTAAGGAAACTGGGAAGGGGAGGGTTTGTTTTGCAGGCCTGGAGGAGGAGTCTTTTTTCCAGGTGGTTTGGTTTTTCTTCT
>NW_008239832.1:12585-12978 GCF_000691975.1 Corvus brachyrhynchos | reverse complement strand
CGCACTCGTGCTGCCAGAGCAGAGGTGGGTTGTGCACCCCACCTCCTCATATCTTCCCCACTATCACACAGGAATTTTCACAGCTCACTTTGTGGGATCTTCCTTCTCTCTTGGGAACGTCCGCAGAGAAGGCACTCTTTAATCTCCTGGTGATTCATCTCCATCTTATCTTCAATTTTCTGCATACGTATTTCCACAGCTGCAGTTCTTGCATGTGTTGGGCCATGCACAGAATCTGCATATGCTCAGAGCTTCACTGCCATATCCTGCACAGTCTCATTCACTCTGTAGTTTGGTTTCATTACTACTAAAGCAGAAGCATATTCTTGTGGCCCAAGTCGTATGAGTTTTTGCAACATGAATGGATTTACTCTGACCTGGTCTGTGCTCCTC
>NW_008239832.1:6530-8786 GCF_000691975.1 Corvus brachyrhynchos | reverse complement strand
GGGGGTGAGGCGGGGAAGAGCAGGAGGAAGCAAAAAGGATTTTGGACATTTGAGGTAAATAAAAATGGAGCACATATTCCTTCTATAAGCACCAACTTCCTTCACAACACAGGAAGACAGCATACAATAGTACATCTATTCCGATAGCTAAATAATCTTTTGCATTCCTAGAACTTCATGCATAAACAAAAAAGACAACGTAAGCTTTTTGATCAGAACACAATTAAATGTATGACCCTGTTAACCTAATTCTGGATAGCAAGACATAACTTCTCCATCAAGGAAGATAGGATGCATCAGTGTGCAACAAATAGCCCAAAATACTATGTTCTATACTTTTTACTCTGTAACTAACCTGTTGTACTACTACAAGAAGTTTCTTTCTTTCCTTTCATTAACTCACCTGAAAGCCAAAGATGAAAACCTCATATTAGAGAGAAAACAATTAAAACAATTTCCATCCAGCTGAGATTTTTAACTTGCCTGCAGCTGCACCAATACATAGGTGAGGTAATTCTTCAAATGGCAGCTGTAGGATCCTTTGGGCACTTGCTGGCTCCTCCTAATATGTCAACAAGATGTTCATTACGCTGAAAAAATAACACTGCAGACACTTAATGTTCTTGAAATCTCAAGGCCCTACTAAAACAAGAAGGACCTTCCCCACTTTTTTATACACTTCCACTGGGAAAGGCAAGATGCTAACCGCAATACAACTTGCTTAGAAGAACGAACACTACCTGAGTCTATGTGCTTTTACCTCAGGGTTGACATGACACAAAACCCCAACTTAAGCTAGCTCTTGCCAGTTGAGAACACCCCATAACCAATGATAAGACAAGAAATCAAAATAATCTTATAAATTCCTGGGCAAAGAGGCATGGCATTGACTGGATAAATCACATTCCCTATCATCCACAGACCTCTAGGAAGATTGAAAGATATAATGGGCTGCTAAAAACTATGTTAAGGGCATTAGGTAATGGGACATGGAAGCACTGGGATGTCAACTTGGCAGAAGCCACTTGGCTAGTCAGTACTAGGGGATCTGCTAACGGCCCTGGTCCTGCCCAAACTAAGCCCCTAGACATTTTGGAAGGAGGCAAGGTTCCTGCATTACACATAGGGAATGCAGCTGGGGAAGTCAGTGTGGATTTCCTCCCCCATGGGAAAAGGCAAACCCATTCGTGGGATTGTCTTTGCCCAAGGACCTGGGTGTACTTGGTGGGTAATGCGGAAGGATGGGGAGAGCCGATGTGTGCCTCAAGGAGATTTAACCTTGGGGTAAGAATAACCTATAATTTAAGTTGTATGTTACAGGAGGTAAAGTAGCAGGAGGGACATGAGCTGATGAAGAATGAATTTTGGCGAGGAGCAAGAAAAAGGCAATGATGAACACAAATGGTGTGGGTGCCCAACCATCAACCATCAGGTGTACTATTTCTCCTGTCCTGACCCACATCCTGCTGGAATGGAGACCACCTGGAGGGATGTGAAAGGACAGGCAATAGTAGTTAATAAAATGTATGTTTGGTACAGAGGTGGTTTAAGGATGTAGTTTAAGCTGTATGTGTGGGTAAGAAAGAATTCCAGTAATGAGAGTGTATCAATTATATGGGATCTGAGCGTGATGCAAATGGTATGGAATAAGGGGTGGAGATTGTATTGGGTCTGACTGAGGTAAAGTTCACAGCCCTTACAGTGCTGTGCTTTGCATTGGTAGCTGGATGGGTGTTGATAACAGACCAGTGTTTTGGCTACTGCCTAGCAGCGCTGTCCCTCTAACATTCCTTCTCCTGTCAAAGGGGATGGGGGTGGGCAAGATCCTGGGAGGGGACACAACCAGACCAGCTGACCCAAATTAGCTAAAGGGATATTCCATACCGTATGATGTCAGCTCAGATATATAAGCTAAGGGAGAGAGGAGGAAGGGAGGGCATTCGTGAGTTTTCAATGTTTGCCTTCTTGAAGCTCTGCTTGCTGGGAAGTGTCTGAACATCACTGTTAATAGGAAGTAGAGGCTGATTTTTTTTTCTCTTTAGCTTTTGCACATGCAGATCTCTGCTTATTTCTTCCTTTTACTGTAATAAAACTGCCTTATCTCAGTGTAGCGGGTTTGCTTTGTAACCGGGTGGAAACACCAATTTAGTGTAGTGGTTTGGTCTAAAATACTCATTACTGTTTACCTTCTGTGAGATAAGAATTAGGAGAAATGCAAAGCAGGCACCAATCTTGAAAGAATGTAAAGAAGTTTAT
>NW_008239832.1:5276-5960 GCF_000691975.1 Corvus brachyrhynchos | reverse complement strand
GACGCGCCCTGCCCGGCCCGCGGGGGCGCCGCCGCCCCCCCTGCCGGCTGCGAGTGGACCTGCACCCGAGGGGAAAAGGCCTGACAGCCGAGAAGGCTGGGACTGGGTTTGTGATTGTTCGCTGTTACTGCCATAGTTATTGTTGTTTGTTTGACTGGTTATTTATATAATAGTAAAGAGCTGTTATTCCTATTTCCCACATCTTTGTCTAAAAGCCCCCTTGATTTCAAAATTATAATAACTCGGAGGGAAGGGGGTTGCATCTGCCATTCTAAGGGAGGCTTCTGCCTTCCTTAGCAGACACCTCTCTTTCAAACCAAGACACCATCACTCGCTGTTCAAACTTCTCATCAAATTACAGCTGCCTCAGCATCTGCCTATCTCAGCGCAGATGCTTTTGCTCACAAGTTGAATGCTCCAGCCCCCATACCTTCATGAAATTACAACGGGTACTCTGATATATCATAACTTTACAACAGAATTTCAGCTTTAAGCATCTCCTCTTTCTCTTCCCTCAGGTTTTCAGCTCTTCATAGCACTAAAAGGGTTAATCTCACCTAGGCCTTGCAGCTGGAATGTTGCTTATCACTGTTGGTCACATGACCTCTCCCTGACAGCTTTAGCTGAATCTTGGCCTTGGCAGCAGCGGATGGCGGGGGGGCCGAGCCACTCCCGACCGCCCCA
>NW_008239832.1:4090-5248 GCF_000691975.1 Corvus brachyrhynchos | reverse complement strand
TGGGAAAGGGAGTGATAAAGCGACTTAGTGGGCATCTGGCACCCAGCCAGGGTCAACCTGCTACAGTCATATTTCCTTCAATGAAACCAGGCATATAACAATGGTCACAACAGCAATCAACCTGAAAAGAAGATAAATCATATTTTGCCAGAAATCCAGTGATCCCATGAATTTTATAAAGAGCTGTGTTATAATTAGATATGAAATTTATGTTTTTGTGATTTTGTTATTTTATCTGCTTTTAGTTTAAACTGGTTTGCAATTTTATCTTAATAGAGCAAAGTAGAAACCCGGAAAAAATTAGTGAGTAATTTCAAAGGTTTATACACTCCAGAAAACTTGTGAGTAAGGTATTGTCTTGGGGTGACTTTGTGATGTGTATCCCCTATCACTGCCCCATGCCCAGAAATTAATTTTGTGCCTTTCTATGCCTTTAAACCGAGCCTGAGAGGGAAGAGGAAAAACTGACAAAACTTCTTCAAAGCAGTTTTGCAGTTTTGTTTTCATGTTTTGAGGACACAGACATACAGACTCGTCTGGCTTCTAACATTTTTTTTTGTCTGCCTGTAAACGGCAGCGGGGGGAGGGGTAGGAAGCAGTGTGTCTTTCCAGCCAGTTTTCGGCCAGATTTTTCACCTTCTTTTTTCTCCGTAGAGAGACAGAGAGTTGAACTTTTTCCCTTTTTCTGCTGGACTGCTTCAATATCAGAACACACTGGGAGGACTTTCCACTGAGCACAGAGGGCCTGGCCCTGGGCCAAGTCCCAGCTAGGAGGAGGAGAGAGACCAATGGGAGGACTCTAACATTTTCCCAGGTTTTTCTCCACAGCGAGAGATTTTCTTATTTAGCATTATTATCCTTTTCCTGCGTGTTTGTTAAATAAATAGTTTTTATCTCTTTTACTTTCCTTCGAGGGAAAAGTTTCTTTTTTTCCCGAACCTGGTGGTTTGTAACCTGCCTTCTCTAAGAGGATATATTTCTAAATTTGGCCAAACCGGTACAAATTTAGTGGCATCCAACTGCGTGGCTCAAAGGAAAGTGAAAAACCTGTACTAATTACATTTTGATTTGAATTCACTTATTCTGGGCTAGGGTAAAGTAGTCACCATGTTGGTTGAGTTCATAATGTCTCTCTGGCTTGATATATTCATGTATTTC
>NW_008239832.1:608-1116 GCF_000691975.1 Corvus brachyrhynchos | reverse complement strand
AATAGCAGAAAATCAATGGCTGCGCGATTTTGTAATACTGCATGTCTAACACTAGTAACATCTGCGCTCAGCTCGTCAAGCATCTGCGAAGTTACGTTTAGCTCATCCCACGCCCAGCAAGCGAGTTTATGCAAAATAGCCTGAGCCCTGGCTGCTGAAGCACCAGGTAAAAACATAGATGCTAGCCAAATTAACTGCCTTCACTCGATCTAAATGGTCGGACAGCTGATTGAAAATGTCCGCTAATGCTCCTGTCTCAAGACAGTGAAAAAACAATTTCTCACTCTACCTCTGGGTCTGGTGTAATACTCAAGAATTTACGCAACTCTCCTTCTTAGTTTTGCCTTTGGAGAGGGTTCCCCGACACCCACCACAAGTCACTAGCAACCACCCAGGGCAGCTGTTACATTCGCCACAGGGTCTCGCTATTTCTCCTGATACGGAGAGTGGTGGATCTGGCAAGTTCTCAGCCCCTTCACTCAGCTGCGTCTGCAGCCCCTCCCCAGGC
>NW_008239832.1:0-568 GCF_000691975.1 Corvus brachyrhynchos | reverse complement strand
AGTTCCAGCTGTTGAAGTAGTGGCGTCACTTTCCTCAGGAGCTGATGCTGACTGCACCTTCTCGCTTCGGGGTCCTGTATGCGTAGCACGGCACCACTTGCTGGGCACCCCTCTGGGCAGTGCTGCAGCAATGACTTGTCCTTGTTGTTGCAGGACATTCTGCAGCATTGAGGGAAAAGCAGCTGTTTGAGATGACTGTTTCGCACAGGTAGCACGCACGAGCATCTCGTCTACTCTGGCTCCCTGGGGCAGTGTGGCAAGAATTGTCTTAGTTTGCCTATTAGCATTTTCAAAGGCAAGTGTTCGGAACATTTGCTCTTAGAGCTCTTCAGAGAGCTCACTTGCGTCCTTCAAGGCTGCTGACAGACAGTCGATGAACTGACCATATGGCTCTGACAGCCCCTGTTAGACTGCTGCATACGGGAGTGACTCCTTCTTTTCAGGTACTGACAACAAGGCTTTGTGAGCAAGAGTCTGTGACAACTGATGAATGACTACGGGCATGGTCAGCTGCGTCACCGTCGCCTCGTAAGCCCCGCTCCCAGTTAGTATGTCAGCTTGGAGTGCA
>NW_008239831.1:0-501 GCF_000691975.1 Corvus brachyrhynchos | reverse complement strand
AGCTACTTAAGTTTTCCTCAGTATGGGAAGGTCGTGACTCATGTGCTTACTCTCTAAGGAATAACATCTCGGAATTGTAATAGTGGATTGCTTTTGAATATAAATGAAGGAGCCTAACATCGCTGCGTGTTGACATTTTTAAAATTTTTTTTTGTTATGTTGCTATGCCAATTTTGATTCCCCAGTTTCTGTGATTTCTGCATGTTGGCTGTTTTGGCCAGCTTAGGGAGACTGAGTCTTCTTACTTGAAGTTACAAAGTATCATGTGAAATCCTAAAAAATGTTCTAATAACAACACAAAAGGAAGAGAAGACTTATTCTTTCCATTGTTGACCAAGTCTACTTGACTTGGAAGAGGATGTGTGTGCAGACAGAGGAAGCCTGGATATCTTTCCTTTGTGTCAGCCCCATTTCTCATGCCTTGAAGCCTTCTGGCCAGCACTGGGAGTTGATTTACTCACCCAGTGCGAGAAGAAAATTGTCCTCCAATGCTTCACATGG
>NW_008239830.1:15037-15920 GCF_000691975.1 Corvus brachyrhynchos | reverse complement strand
GGTCTGGTCACCCCCGGCCTTTGGGGTCTGATCCCTCCCAGCCCTTGCGATTCAATCACCCCTGACCTTTGCGGTCCGGTCACCCCCCATCCTCTGCGATGTGGTCACCCTCTGTCCACTCCCTGACCGCCTGCTCCGGGGTCCCCCCCCAGGCAAGGACTACGAGAACGCGGTGAAGTTCTACAGCAGCGCCATCGAGCTGAACCCCACCAACGCCATCTACTATGGCAACCGCAGCCTGGCCTACCTGCGCACCGAGTGCTACGGCTACGCCCTGGCCGACGCCACGCGCGCCGTCCAGCTGGACGCCAAGTACGTCAAGGGGAATGCTTGGGGTCACGTCTGGGGTCAGTGTGTCCACCCCGAGCTTAGGGAATGCTTGGGGACATCACTGGGGTCGGTGTGTCCACCCTGAGCTCAGAGGAGGGTTGGGGTCACCCCTGGGGTCAGTGTGTCCACCCTGAGCTCAGGGGAAGGTTGGGGACATCCTTGGGGTCACTGTGCCTGTCACGAAGTTCAGGGATGCTCCTGGGGTCAGCGTGTCCACCCCGAGCTCAGGGAATCCTTGGGGACACCCCTGGGGTCAGTGTGTCCACCCCAAGCTCAGGTGAGGGTCAGGGACACCCCTGGGGTCAGTGTGTCCACCCCGAGCTCAGGGAATCCTCGGGGACATCCCTGGGGTCAGCGTGTCCACCCTGAGCTCAGGAGAGGGTTGGGGTCACCCCTGTGGTCAGCGTGGGTCATCGGGGTTCGGGGAATGCTTGGGGTCACCCCTGGGGTCAGTGTGTCCACCCTGAGCTCAGGGAATGCTTGGGGACATCCCTGGGGTCAGCGTGGGTCATTAGAGTTCAGGGGAGGGTCGGGGGCACCCCTGTGGTCAGGC
>NW_008239830.1:9176-10882 GCF_000691975.1 Corvus brachyrhynchos | reverse complement strand
ACCCTGGGGGGGGTCCCCAGGCTGCCCCCATCCCCTGAGGGGCTGTCCCTGGGTGTCCCCATCCCCTGAGGGGCTGTCCCGGGATGTCCCCAGGCTGTCCCCATCCCCTGAGGGGCTGTCCCTGGGTGTCCCCATGCCCTGAGGGGCTGTCCCCGGGCTGTCCCCGCAGGTGGTGAAGGTCAGGCCCAACGACAAGGACGCCAAGCTCAAGTACCAGGAGTGTCACCGCATCGTCAAGCAGAAGGCCTTCGAGAGGGCCATCGCCAGCGACGAGCACAAGCGCTCCGTGGTCGACTCGCTGGACATCGAGAGCATGAGTGAGACCCCCAAACCCACCCAGGGGGGGCTCAGGGGTCACTTGGGGCTCCTTGGAGAGCCCCCAGAGGAGGCTCAAGGTCCCTGAGAGGGGCTGGGGTCCCCAAAAGGGTTCCTGTGAGGGTCTGGGGTCTCCAGGAAGGTCACTGGGGAGTTTGTGGGGGTCCCTGGGGGGATCTGGGGAGTCCCTGCGGGCTCCTATGAGGGTCTGGGGTCTCCAGGAAGGTCCCTGGGTGGATCTGGGGAGTCCCTGGGGGTTCCTGTGAGGGTCTGGGGTCTCCAGGAGGGTGTCTGGGGAGTCCCTGGGGGTTCCTGTGAGGGTCTGGGGTCTCCAGGAAGGTCCCTGGGTGGATCTGGGGAGTCCCTGGGGGTTCCTGTGAGGGTCTGGGGTCTCCAGGAGGGTGTCTGGGGAGTCCCTGGGGGTTCCTGTGAGGGTCTGGGGTCTCCAGGAAGGTCCCTGGGTGGATCTGGGGAATTCTTGGGGGTCCCTGGTTGGGTCTGGAGGCTCTGTGGGTGTCCCTGGGAGGATCTTGGGGTCTCTGTGGGGGTCTGAGGGTCCCCATGAGGGTCCTGGAGAGGTTCTGGGGGTCCCCACGTGGGTCTTGGGGTGTCCATGAACATCTGGGGGTCCCCACGAGGATCTCTGGGAGGGTTTTGGGGTCCCCCTGGGGGTCCTGGAGAGGTTCTGGGGGTCCCCACGTGGGTCTTGGGGTGTCCATGAACATCTGGGGGTCCCCACGAGGATCTCTGGGAGGGTTTTGGGGTCCCCCTGGGGGTCCTGGAGAGGTTCTGGGGGTCCCCACGTGGGTCTTGGGGTGTCCATGAACATCTGGGGGTCCCCACGAGGATCTCTGGGAGGGTTTTGGGGTCCCCCTGGGGGTCCTGGAGAGGTTCTGGGGGTCCCCACGTGGGTCTTGGGGTGTCCATGAACATCTGGGGGTCCCCACGAGGATCTCTGGGAGGGTTTTGGGGTCCCCCTGGGGGTCCTGGAGAGGTTCTGGGGGTCCCCACGTGGGTCTTGGGGTGTCCATGAACATCTGGGGGTCCCCACGAGGATCTCTGGGAGGGTTTTGGGGTCCCCCTGGGGGTCCTGGAGAGGTTCTGGGGGTCCCCACGTGGGTCTTGGGGTGTCCATGAACATCTGGGGGTCCCCACGAGGATCTCTGGGAGGGTTTTGGGGTCCCCCTGGGGGTCCTGGAGAGGTTCTGGGGGTCCCCACGTGGGTCTTGGGGTGTCCATGAACATCTGGGGGTCCCCACGAGGATCTCTGGGAGGGTTTTGGGATCCTCTGGGGGTCCTGGAGAGGTTCTGGGGGTCCCCACGTGGGTCTTGGGGTGTCCAGACAAGCTTTGAGACCCTCATGAGGGTTTTGGGGTCCCCATGAACATCTG
>NW_008239830.1:7440-8058 GCF_000691975.1 Corvus brachyrhynchos | reverse complement strand
CCGCCTCTGGGGGACCCCTGGGTGGACTCACCTTGTCCCCACTGTCCCCTCCTCCCCCCCACCTTGTCCCCCGCAGCCATCGAGGACGAGTACAGCGGCCCCAAGCTGGAGGACGGCAAGGTGACCTTGGCCTTCATGAAGGAGCTCATGCAGTGGTACAAGGACCAGAAGAAACTCCACAGGAAATGCGCCTACCAGGTACCCCCAAAAACCCCCTCAAAAACCCCCCCAAAACCCTCCCCCCCCTCTCTCCTCCTCCTCCTCCTGTCCCCATCCCGTCCCCAGATGTCCCCACACGTCCCCACCCCGCAGATCCTGGTGCAGGTGAAGGAGGTGCTGGCCAAGCTGCCCACCCTGGTGGAGACCACGTTGAAGGAGGTGGGTGCCCCTTCGTTGGGGTGGTGGGTGAGGGTCCCACGTCCCGGCGTGGTGACATCGGTGCCACCCGCGTGTCCCCCTGAGCAGACGGAGAAGGTGACGGTGTGCGGGGACACCCACGGGCAGTTCTACGACCTGCTCAACATCTTCGAGCTCAACGGGCTGCCCTCCGAGGCCAATCCTTACGTATCCTTACGGGCTCCCTGGGGCTGGGGTTGGGATGGTGGGGTGGGGGGGGAC
>NW_008239830.1:4725-7323 GCF_000691975.1 Corvus brachyrhynchos | reverse complement strand
GGGGGTGCGGCTTGGCCCCCCCCCCCCCCCCTCCCCCGGCCAGGTTTGGTGGTGGGGGAGGGGTCATGTCCCCAAACTGTCCCTTGTTGTCACCGGTGGATCACTATCTGGCAGCCCCCGCCGTTGTCCGTGATGGATCCCAATCTGGCAGCCCCTGTGGAGGGGACACTTTTTGCCTGTGACTACCCCCGTGCCAGCCTCGTCCCCTTCGGGGTTGGGGACATCCGTGTCCCTTGGAGATTTGGGGGATCCCCGTCCCCTCGGCGTTGGTGGCACCGCTGTCCCTTGGCGATGTCCCTGTCCCCAGCCCCAGGACCAGCTCGCGGTGCCGCGTCACGGGGTCGTGTCCCCTCTGTGCCGTGGCGTGGCACATCCCGTGTCCCCCGCGGGGTGCAGGGCCTTGTCCTGTGTCACAGGGCCACGTCCCCTGTCCCCAACCCTTGCTCCTTGTCCCCATCTCCGTCCTGGGGTCCTTCTCTGTCCCACACCCCCCGTCCCCAGAACCCATCCCGTACCCTCGGGACCGTCCCACCCCGGCCTCTGGGGGCCGAGCCGCAGCGCTGTGTCCCCTGCCCGTGTCCCCAGGCCTGGGCAGTGTCCCCCAGGCGTGGCAGTTGTCCCCGCGTCCCCGCAGGGAACCACGAGACGGACAACATGAACCAGATCTACGGCTTCGAGGGCGAGGTGAAGGCCAAGTACACGGCGCAGATGTTCGCCCTTTTCAGCGAGGTTTTCGAGTGGCTGCCCCTGGCCCAGTGCATCAACGGCAAAGTGCTGGTGAGGGGACACCGGAGGGGACACCGGAGGGGACACCATCACCGGGTGTCACTATCTGGCAGCGCCCATTGAGAGCAATGGCTCCCTTTTTGGTAGCCCGTGGGTTCACTTTTTGGCAGCCCCTATTGACTGGAATTGGTCAGTATTTGGCGGCCCCCATAGAGATCACAATTTGGCAGCCCATATTGACTTTAATGGATCACTATTTGGCGGCCCTTGACGCTGATTGATCACTTTTTGGCAACCCCTATTGACTCTAATAGGTCACTATTTGGCGGTCCTCGGGGATCACTCTTTGGCAACCCTTATTCACTCTAATTGCTCACTATTTGGCGACCCCTTGGGATAACTATTTGGCAGTCCCTATTGTCTCCTATGGTCCACTATTTGGCGACCCCTTTGGATAGCTATTTGGCAGTCCCCATTGACTCTAGTAGCTCACTATTTGGCGATCCCAATTGACTCTAGTGTCTAGTAGTCACTATTTGGGCGATCCCAATTGTGGAGATCACAATTTGGCAGCCCATATTGACTTTAATGGATCACTGTTTGGCGGCCCTTGACGCTGATAGATCACTTTTTGGCAACCCCTATTGACTCTAATAGGTCACTATTTGGCGGTCCTCGGGGATCACTCTTTGGCAACCCTTATTCACTCTAATTGCTCACTATTTGGCGACCCCTTGGGATAACTATTTGGCAGTCCCTATTGCCTCCTATGGTTCGCTATTTGGCGACCCCTTTGGATAGCTATTTGGCAGTCCCCATTGACTCTAGTAGCTCACTATTTCGCGACCCCTTGGGATCACTATTTGGCAGTCCCTATTGTCTCCTATGGTTCACTATTTGGCGGTCCCCATTGACGCTAGTAGCTCACTATTTGGCGATCCCAATTGACTCAAGTGGATCACTATTTGGCGGCCCCGTGGGAATCATTATTTGGCAGTCCCCATTGACTTTAATAGGTCACTATTTGGCGGCCCCCATGGTATCACTCTTTGGCACCCCCTATTGACTTTTTTGGATCACTATGTGGCGGCCCCTATAGATCACAATTTGGCAGCCGCTATTGACTTTAATGGATCACTCTTTGGCGGCCCTTGACTCTGATAGATCATTATTTGGCGGCCCCTATTGACTTTAAAGGATCACTATTTGGCGACCCCTTTGGGTAACTATTTGGCAGTTCCCATTGTCGCTGATGGTTCACTATTTGGCAGTCCCCATTGGCTCTAGTAGCTCACTATTTGGCGACCCCTTTGGGTAACTATTTGGCAGTTCCCATTGTCGCTGATGGTTCACTATTTGGCAGCCACTATTGACTTTAATAGATCACTGTTTGGCAGCCCCCATTGACTACTATGGATCACTATTTAGCAGCTCCCATCACTATTTGGCAGCCCCCCATGGTTCCAGATAGATCACTATCTTGCAGGCCCACTGTCCCCAGTTGTCCCCTGTGACTTCTGATCCCTGTCCTTGAGGGGATTTGGGGGGGCATTCCCTGTCCCCATGGGGTGACCCCCATCCCTGGGAGGGGATTTGGGGTGTCCCTGCTGTCCCCATGAGGTGACCCCCATCCCTGAGAGGGGGTTTGGGGTGTCCCTGTCACAAGTTGGGGAGGGGGTTGGGGGGTCTTGGGGGTCCCTTGTCACCCCCTCAGTGTCAGGATGGGCGATTGTGGCCCGCCCCCCCCCATCCCTGCTGTCCCTGCTGATGTCCCCACCTCGTGTCCCCACCCAGATCATGCACGGGGGGCTCTTCAGCGAGGACGGCGTCACCCTCGATGACATCCGCAAGATCGAGCGGAACCGGCAGACC
>NW_008239830.1:0-4040 GCF_000691975.1 Corvus brachyrhynchos | reverse complement strand
GGGGTCAGCTGCCAGTTCGGCCCCGATGTCACCAAGCGCTTCCTGGAGCGGAACCGCCTGGAGCTCATCATCCGCAGCCACGAGGTCAAGCCCGAGGGCTACGAGGTAGCCCACGATGGCCGCTGCGTCACCGTCTTCTCCGCCCCCAACTACTGGTGAGGGGACAGCGGGGGACAGCAGGGGACAGCGGGGGACACGGGTGGGGGGGGGGCCCGCGGTGACGGCGGCGTGGCCTTGGTGCTGTCCCCGGTGGCCCCTTGACCACTTCGTCCCCGTGGTCCGGTGCCACCTGAGCCAGGTTGTCCCCTTGATCCAGTCCCCAAGTGTCCCCTGTGCAGAGTTGTCCCCAAATGTCCCCATCCCTGGTGGTCCCCCAGCCATGGTGGCCAACAGGGACCCTGCTCTGGTGGCCCCAAGTGTCCCCTGTGCACCAAATGTCCACAAATGTCCCCTGTGCCGAGTTGTCCCCAAATGTCCCCATCCCTGGTGGTCCCCCAGCCTTGGTGGCCAACGGGGGCCGTGCTCTGGTGGCCCCAAGTGTCCCCAAATGTCCCCAAGTGTCCCCAAATGTCCCATCCCTGGTGGTCCCCCAGCCTCGGTGGCCAGTGGGGGCTGTGCTCTGGTGGCCCCAAATGTCCCCAAGTGTCCCCAAATGTCCACAAATGTCCCCTGTGCCGAGTTGTCCCCAAATGTCCCCATCCCTGGTGGTCCCCCAACCTCGGTGGCCAACGGGGGCTGTGCTCTGGTGGCCCCAAGTGTCCCCAAGTGTCCCCTGTGCCGAGTTGTCCCCAAATGTCCCCATCCCTGGTGGTCCCCCAGCCTTGGTGGCCAACGGGGGCCGTGCTCTGGTGGCCCCAAGTGTCCCCAAATGTCCCCTGCAGTGACCAGATGGGCAACAAGGGCTCCTACATCCACCTGCGGGGCAGCGACCTCCGCCCCGACTTCCACCAGTTCACAGCAGTGGTGAGTCTGGGGGCACTGGGACCCCCCAAAATCCACCCCAGGGACCCCAAAAACCCAACCCAGGGACCCCAAAAATCCTGGGTCCAAAACCTCCTTCCTGGGGACCCCCAAAATCCAACCCAGGGACCCCCAAAATCCACCCCAGGGACCTCCAGAATCCACCCCAGGGACCCCAAAAACCCAACCCAGGGACCCCAAAAATCCTGGGAGCTCCAAAACCTTCCTGGGGACCCCCAAAATCCAACCCAGGGACCCCCAAAATCCACCCCAGGGACCTCCAGAATCCACCCCAGGGACCCCAAAAACCCAACCCAGGGACCCCAAAAATCCTGGGAGCTCCAAAACCTTCCTGGGGACCCCCAAAATCCAACCCAGGGACCCCCAAAATCCACCCCAGGGACCTCCAGAATCCACCCCAGGGACCCCAAAAACCCAACCCAGGGACCCCAAAAATCCTGGGAGCTCCAAAACCTTCCTGGGGACCCCCAAAATCCAACCCAGGGACCCCCAAAATCCACCCCAGGGACCTCCAGAATCCACCCCAGGGACCCCAAAAACCCAACCCAGGGACCCCAAAAATCCTGGGAGCTCCAAAACCTTCCTGGGGACCCCCAAAATCCAACCCAGGGACCCCCAAAATCCACCCCAGGGACCTCCAGAATCCACCCCAGGGACCCCAAAAACCCAACCCAGGGACCCCAAAAATCCTGGGAGCTCCAAAACCTTCCTGGGGACCCCCAAAATCCAACCCAGGGACCCCCAAAATCCACCCCAGGGACCTCCAGAATCCACCCCAGGGACCCCAAAAACCCAACCCAGGGACCCCAAAAATCCTGGGAGCTCCAAAACCTTCCTGGGGACCCCCAAAATCCAACCCAGGGACCCCCAAAATCCACCCCAGGGACCTCCAGAATCCACCCCAGGGACCCCAAAAACCCAACCCAGGGACCCCAAAAATCCTGGGAGCTCCAAAACCTTCCTGGGGACCCCCAAAATCCAACCCAGGGACCCCCAAAATCCACCCCAGGGACCTCCAGAATCCACCCCAGGGACCCCAAAAACCCAACCCAGGGACCCCAAAAATCCTGGGAGCTCCAAAACCTTCCTGGGGACCCCCAAAATCCAACCCAGGGACCCCCAAAATCCACCCCAGGGACCTCCAGAATCCACCCCAGGGACCCCAAAAACCCAACCCAGGGACCCCAAAAATCCTGGGAGCTCCAAAACCTTCCTGGGGACCCCCAAAATCCAACCCAGGGACCCCCAAAATCCACCCCAGGGACCTCCAGAATCCACCCCAGGGACCCCAAAAACCCAACCCAGGGACCCCAAAAATCCTGGGAGCTCCAAAACCTTCCTGGGGACCCCCAAAATCCAACCCAGGGACCCCCAAAATCCACCCCAGGGACCTCCAGAATCCACCCCAGGGACCCCAAAAACCCAACCCAGGGACCCCAAAAATCCTGGGAGCTCCAAAACCTTCCTGGGGACCCCCAAAATCCAACCCAGGGACCCCCAAAATCCACCCCAGGGACCTCCAGAATCCACCCCAGGGACCCCAAAAACCCAACCCAGGGACCCCAAAAATCCTGGGAGCTCCAAAACCTTCCTGGGGACCCCCAAAATCCAACCCAGGGACCCCCAAAATCCACCCCAGGGACCTCCAGAATCCACCCCAGGGACCCCAAAAACCCAACCCAGGGACCCCAAAAATCCTGGGAGCTCCAAAACCTTCCTGGGGACCCCCAAAATCCAACCCAGGGACCCCCAAAATCCACCCCAGGGACCTCCAGAATCCACCCCAGGGACCCCAAAAACCCAACCCAGGGACCCCAAAAATCCTGGGAGCTCCAAAACCTTCCTGGGGACCCCCAAAATCCAACCCAGGGACCCCCAAAATCCACCCCAGGGACCTCCAGAATCCACCCCAGGGACCCCAAAAACCCAACCCAGGGACCCCAAAAATCCTGGGAGCTCCAAAACCTTCCTGGGGACCCCCAAAATCCAACCCAGGGACCCCCAAAATCCACCCCAGGGACCTCCAGAATCCACCCCAGGGACCCCAAAAACCCAACCCAGGGACCCCAAAAATCCTGGGAGCTCCAAAACCTTCCTGGGGACCCCCAAAATCCAACCCAGGGACCCCCAAAATCCACCCCAGGGACCTCCAGAATCCACCCCAGGGACCCCAAAAACCCAACCCAGGGACCCCAAAAATCCTGGGAGCTCCAAAACCTTCCTGGGGACCCCCAAAATCCAACCCAGGGACCCCCAAAATCCACCCCAGGGACCTCCAGAATCCACCCCAGGGACCCCAAAAACCCAACCCAGGGACCCCAAAAATCCTGGGAGCTCCAAAACCTTCCTGGGGACCCCCAAAATCCAACCCAGGGACCCCCAAAATCCACCCCAGGGACCTCCAGAATCCACCCCAGGGACCCCAAAAACCCAACCCAGGGACCCCAAAAATCCTGGGAGCTCCAAAACCTTCCTGGGGACCCCCAAAATCCAACCCAGGGACCCCCAAAATCCACCCCAGGGACCTCCAGAATCCACCCCAGGGACCCCAAAAACCCAACCCAGGGACCCCAAAAATCCTGGGAGCTCCAAAACCTTCCTGGGGACCCCCAAAATCCAACCCAGGGACCCCCAAAATCCACCCCAGGGACCTCCAGAATCCACCCCAGGGACCCCAAAAACCCAACCCAGGGACCCCAAAAATCCTGGGAGCTCCAAAACCTTCCTGGGGACCCCCAAAATCCAACCGGCCCCCCCCCCCCGCCCGCGGGCGTCGGACGGGGCCAAAAGCTCTGGGAGTGACCCCAAACCCCATCGGAATGACCCCAAAAATCCCATTGGAATGACCCCAAAATCCCATTGGAATGACCCCAAAATCCCATTGGAATGACCCAAAATCCCCTCTAAATGACCCCAAAATCTCATCAGAATGACCCCAAATCTCATCGGAATGGCCCCAAATCCCATCGGAATGACCCCAAATCTCATCGGAATGGGCCCAAATCCCATCGGAATGATCAAAAATCCCATCGGAATGACCCCAAATCCCATCGGAATGA
>NW_008239829.1:0-1226 GCF_000691975.1 Corvus brachyrhynchos | reverse complement strand
GAGGCTTGTCTCCCGCGACTCCACCCGACAAGGAATGAAGGGTCTGAACATGAAAATGGTAGAGCAATCCCTGTGTGACCTTTGGTTATTCACAAAGCAAAAGGAAACCCCTCAGGGTACCACACCATAAGGTATCAGTGTGACACTATGCTGAGACCCAGGTGCAGAATGTGGCAGGCTTATGCTGGCAAAAGCCCGTGGAGAGATTAGAACAGTGGTTACTGCGTATGTGAGACCAAGGAGGGGACAATGTAGAACTGAGCATGCAAGAAGTGACATGCCTGGGAGCAGCTTCCCAAAAATCCACTGATGGTGTAACACTTAAGAGGTCCCCATCAAATGAAAATGCTACATTCTCTTTGGGAATGGTTGCAAGAGGCAGTAAAGCTACAGCATCCCTCCCCATTTGGTTGGAACTATAGAATGGCGACACTAAGCTTTGTAGATGATGGGGAGCAGTATCTCAGAGAATTGGCTATTCAATTAAACAGGGTATTTACAGCCCTGACTTCAATAGCCCTGACTCAGAGGCATTCACTTCGGCAATGTGATTCAAGCTGTAAATCTTGTGTTGGGGCAGTTAAGAGAATATCAAACTGAAAAGGAAGAGAGAAGATTGGCCTTTGTGGATAAACTACAAAAGAAAAATGTTACCTTAAAGGAGATGTTCATAGGTTTACTCCAGTCCTAAGTCCCAAAAGACAAAATTGATAGGAAACCTACCTCCTATTTTTGCCAGATGAAGAACTGTTTACACACCTGGTGGGTTAATACAATGCTTATTCTTCAAAAACCACTGGCCTTTGAGACTGCACACTGCTTATTCTGTAGGATCATGTTAAACATCAACCAAGAAGAACAGGAGAGCAAATAGACTAAGTATGTGTGCCGGTTTGAGACAAATTTGGAGGAAAATATCCTCGGATAGAAGGCAGGTTACAGCCGTCCCTCCCCCACCAGGTTCGGAAAAAAAAAATTTCCTCAGAGGAAAGTGAAGGAAAAACTATTTATTTAACAGACACAATGCAAATGGGAAAAGAATGCTAAATAATAAAACCTCTCGCTATGGAGAGAAACCTGGGAAGATTTCAGTCCTTTCTGTGGGTGTGGTTTCTCTCTCTCCCCAGAGCTGGAGTTCAGCATGGGGGACCCCCTCTCCAGGACGGTGTAAGGTCTCCCGGTGAGGTTCTGAGGTTCTGGTGTTCTAAACAGTTCCAGAAGAGAAG
>NW_008239828.1:32275-32540 GCF_000691975.1 Corvus brachyrhynchos | reverse complement strand
GTGCCAGCACCATGCCGTTCAGCAACACGCACAACAAGTACAAGCAGAAGTTCTCCGCCGAGGAGGAGTTCCCGGACCTGTCCAAGCACAACAACCACATGGCCAAGGTGCTGACCCCCGCCCTGTACCAGCGGCTGCGCGACAAAGAGACCCCGAGCGGCTTCACCCTGGACGACGTCATCCAGACCGGAGTGGACAACCCCGGTGGGTGACCGGGGGGCAGCGGGGCGGCTGGGGGGGCATTGGTCCATCTGGGGGGTCGGCG
>NW_008239828.1:30282-30520 GCF_000691975.1 Corvus brachyrhynchos | reverse complement strand
GGGGGGTGGCTGGGGGGTCACGGGGTGGATGTGGGGTCACTGATCCATGTGTGGGGTCAGGGGGTGTTTGTGGGGTCGGGGCGGTGTCTGTGGGGTCACTGATCCATGTGTGGCGTCAGGAGTCTGCCCATGGGGTCAGGGGTGGGTCCTGTACTGGTCCCAGTGCCCCATCCCAGTGCCATACTGGTCCCAGTGCCATACCCAGTGCCATACTGGTCCCAGTGCCCCATACCCCGCC
>NW_008239828.1:16133-30193 GCF_000691975.1 Corvus brachyrhynchos | reverse complement strand
TACCCAGTCCCATCCCAGTGCCATACTGGTCCCAGTGCCCCATACCCAGCCCCATACTGGTCCCAGTGGCCCGTCCCAGTGCCATACTGGTCCGTGCCCCCAGGCCACCCGTTCATCATGACCGTGGGTCACTCCCCAGTGCCCAGTGCCATACCCAGTCCCATACCGCTCCCATACTGGTCCCAGTGCCCCCTACCCAGCCCCATACTGGTCCCAGTGGCCCGTCCCAGTGCCATACTGGTCCGTACCCCCAGGCCACCCGTTCATCATGACCATGGGTCACTCCCCAGTCCCATACCCAGCCCCATACTGGTCCCAGTGCCCCATACCCAGTGCCATACCCAGTGCCATACTGGTCCCAGTGGCCCATACCCAGCCCCATACTGGTCCCAGTGGCCCGTCCCAGTGCCATACTGGTCCGTGCCCCCAGGCCACCCGTTCATCATGACCGTGGGCTGCGTGGCCGGTGACGAGGAGTCCTACGAGGTGTTCAAGGAGCTCTTTGACCCCGTGATCCAGGACCGCCACGGTGGCTACAAGCCCACGGACAAGCACCGCACCGACCTCAACCACGAGAACCTCAAGGTGCCTGGGGAGGGGTCCCAAAATTTGAATTTGGGGGGAATTTGGGGGGAATTTGGTGTGAGTGAATTTGGGGCGAGTTTGGGATGAGTTTGGGGTGAATTTGGGGTGAATTTGAGGTGAATTTGGGGTGAATTTGGGGTGAGTTTCGGGGTGAGTTTGGGGGGGAATTTGGGGGGAATTTGGGGGGAATTTGGTGTGAGTGAATTTGGGGCGAGTTTGGGATGAGTTTGGGGTGAATTTGGGGTGAATTTGAGGTGAATTTGGGGTGAATTTGGGGTGAGTTTCGGGGTGAGTTTGGGGGGGAATTTGGGGGGAATTTGGGGGGAATTTGGTGTGAGTGAATTTGGGGCGAGTTTGGGATGAGTTTGGGGTGAATTTGGGGTGAATTTGAGGTGAATTTGGGGTGAATTTGGGGTGAGTTTCGGGGTGAGTTTGGGGGGGAATTTGGGGGGAATTTGGGGGGAATTTGGTGTGAGTGAATTTGGGGCGAGTTTGGGATGAGTTTGGGGTGAATTTGGGGTGAATTTGAGGTGAATTTGGGGTGAATTTGGGGTGAGTTTCGGGGTGAGTTTGGGGGGGAATTTGGGGGGAATTTGGGGGGAATTTGGTGTGAGTGAATTTGGGGCGAGTTTGGGATGAGTTTGGGGTGAATTTGGGGTGAATTTGAGGTGAATTTGGGGTGAATTTGGGGTGAGTTTCGGGGTGAGTTTGGGGGGGAATTTGGGGGGAATTTGGGGGGAATTTGGTGTGAGTGAATTTGGGGCGAGTTTGGGATGAGTTTGGGGTGAATTTGGGGTGAATTTGAGGTGAATTTGGGGTGAATTTGGGGTGAGTTTCGGGGTGAGTTTGGGGGGGAATTTGGGGGGAATTTGGGGGGAATTTGGTGTGAGTGAATTTGGGGCGAGTTTGGGATGAGTTTGGGGTGAATTTGGGGTGAATTTGAGGTGAATTTGGGGTGAATTTGGGGTGAGTTTCGGGGTGAGTTTGGGGGGGAATTTGGGGGGAATTTGGGGGGAATTTGGTGTGAGTGAATTTGGGGCGAGTTTGGGATGAGTTTGGGGTGAATTTGGGGTGAATTTGAGGTGAATTTGGGGTGAATTTGGGGTGAGTTTCGGGGTGAGTTTGGGGGGGAATTTGGGGGGAATTTGGGGGGAATTTGGTGTGAGTGAATTTGGGGCGAGTTTGGGATGAGTTTGGGGTGAATTTGGGGTGAATTTGAGGTGAATTTGGGGTGAATTTGGGGTGAGTTTCGGGGTGAGTTTGGGGGGGAATTTGGGGGGAATTTGGGGGGAATTTGGTGTGAGTGAATTTGGGGCGAGTTTGGGATGAGTTTGGGGTGAATTTGGGGTGAATTTGAGGTGAATTTGGGGTGAATTTGGGGTGAGTTTCGGGGTGAGTTTGGGGGGGAATTTGGGGGGAATTTGGGGGGAATTTGGTGTGAGTGAATTTGGGGCGAGTTTGGGATGAGTTTGGGGTGAATTTGGGGTGAATTTGAGGTGAATTTGGGGTGAATTTGGGGTGAGTTTCGGGGTGAGTTTGGGGGGGAATTTGGGGGGAATTTGGGGGGAATTTGGTGTGAGTGAATTTGGGGCGAGTTTGGGATGAGTTTGGGGTGAATTTGGGGTGAATTTGAGGTGAATTTGGGGTGAATTTGGGGTGAGTTTCGGGGTGAGTTTGGGGGGGAATTTGGGGGGAATTTGGGGGGAATTTGGTGTGAGTGAATTTGGGGCGAGTTTGGGATGAGTTTGGGGTGAATTTGGGGTGAATTTGAGGCGAATTTGGGGTGAATTTGCGGTGAGTTTCGGGGGGGAATTTGGGGGGAATTTGGGGGGAATTTGGGGGGAATTTGGTGTGAGTGAATTTGGGGCGAGTTTGGGATGAGTTTGGGGTGAATTTGGGGTGAATTTGAGGTGAATTTGGGGTGAATTTGGGGTGAGTTTCGGGGTGAGTTTGGGGGGGAATTTGGGGGGAATTTGGTGTGAGTGAATTTGGGGCGAGTTTGGGATGAGTTTGGGGTGAATTTGGGGTGAATTTGAGGTGAATTTGGGGTGAATTTGGGGTGAGTTTCGGGGTGAGTTTGGGCTGAATTTGGGGTCAGTTTGGGCTGAATTTCGGGGTGACTTTGGGGTGAATTTCGGGGTGAATTTGGTGCTGACCACACCCTGGGGCAGCCCTGAACAGCCTGGACGGGGAGTTCAAGGGCAAGTACTACCCGCTGAAGGCCATGACGGAGCAGGAGCAGCAGCAGCTCATCGATGACCATTTCCTGTTCGACAAACCCGTGTCCCCCCTGCTGCTGGCCTCGGGCATGGCCCGCGACTGGCCCGACGCCCGCGGCATCTGGTGGGCACCGGGGCTACCTGGGGGGCACCTGGGGGGCACCCACGTGTCAGCCTGCAAATCCCATTTTCCCTCCAAATCCCATTTTTTCCTGCAAATCCCATTTTCCCTCCAAATCCCATTTTTTCCCCCAATCCCATTTTTTCCCCAAATCCCATCTTTTTTCTCCCTCCAAATGCCATTTTCCCTCCAAATCCCATTTTTTCCTGCAAATCCCATTTTCCCTCCAAATCCCATTTTTTCCTGCAAATCCCATTTTCCCTCCAAATCCCATTTTTTCCCCCAATCCCATTTTTTCCCCAAATCCCATCTTTTTTCTCCCTCCAAATGCCATTTTCCCTCCAAATCCCATTTTTTCCTGCAAATCCCATTTTCCCTCCAAATCCCATTTTTTCCTGCAAATCCCATTTTCCCTCCAAATCCCATTTTTTCCCCCAATCCCATTTTTTCCCCAAATCCCATCTTTTTTCTCCCTCCAAATGCCATTTTCCCTCCAAATCCCATTTTTTCCTGCAAATCCCATTTTCCCTCCAAATCCCATTTTTTCCTGCAAATCCCATTTTCCCTCCAAATCCCATTTTTTCCCCCAATCCCATTTTTTCCCCAAATCCCATCTTTTTTCTCCCTCCAAATGCCATTTTCCCTCCAAATCCCATTTTTTCCTGCAAATCCCATTTTCCCTCCAAATCCCATTTTTTCCTGCAAATCCCATTTTCCCTCCAAATCCCATTTTTTCCCCCAATCCCATTTTTTCCCCAAATCCCATCTTTTTTCTCCCTCCAAATGCCATTTTCCCTCCAAATCCCATTTTTTCCTGCAAATCCCATTTTCCCTCCAAATCCCATTTTTTCCTGCAAATCCCATTTTCCCTCCAAATCCCATTTTTTCCCCCAATCCCATTTTTTCCCCAAATCCCATCTTTTTTCTCCCTCCAAATGCCATTTTCCCTCCAAATCCCATTTTTTCCTGCAAATCCCATTTTCCCTCCAAATCCCATTTTTTCCTGCAAATCCCATTTTCCCTCCAAATCCCATTTTTTCCCCCAATCCCATTTTTTCCCCAAATCCCATCTTTTTTCTCCCTCCAAATGCCATTTTCCCTCCAAATCCCATTTTTTCCTGCAAATCCCATTTTCCCTCCAAATCCCATTTTTTCCTGCAAATCCCATTTTCCCTCCAAATCCCATTTTTTCCCCCAATCCCATTTTTTCCCCAAATCCCATCTTTTTTCTCCCTCCAAATGCCATTTTCCCTCCAAATCCCATTTTTTCCTGCAAATCCCATTTTCCCTCCAAATCCCATTTTTTCCTGCAAATCCCATTTTCCCTCCAAATCCCATTTTTTCCCCCAATCCCATTTTTTCCCCAAATCCCATCTTTTTTCTCCCTCCAAATGCCATTTTCCCTCCAAATCCCATTTTTTCCTGCAAATCCCATTTTCCCTCCAAATCCCATTTTTTCCTGCAAATCCCATTTTCCCTCCAAATCCCATTTTTTCCCCCAATCCCATTTTTTCCCCAAATCCCATCTTTTTTCTCCCTCCAAATGCCATTTTCCCTCCAAATCCCATTTTTTCCTGCAAATCCCATTTTCCCTCCAAATCCCATTTTTTCCTGCAAATCCCATTTTCCCTCCAAATCCCATTTTTTCCCCCAATCCCATTTTTTCCCCAAATCCCATCTTTTTTCTCCCTCCAAATGCCATTTTCCCTCCAAATCCCATTTTTTCCTGCAAATCCCATTTTCCCTCCAAATCCCATTTTTTCCTGCAAATCCCATTTTCCCTCCAAATCCCATTTTTTCCCCCAATCCCATTTTTTCCCCAAATCCCATCTTTTTTCTCCCTCCAAATGCCATTTTCCCTCCAAATCCCATTTTTTCCTGCAAATCCCATTTTCCCTCCAAATCCCATTTTTTCCTGCAAATCCCATTTTCCCTCCAAATCCCATTTTTTCCCCCAATCCCATTTTTTCCCCAAATCCCATCTTTTTTCTCCCTCCAAATGCCATTTTCCCTCCAAATCCCATTTTTTCCTGCAAATCCCATTTTCCCTCCAAATCCCATTTTTTCCTGCAAATCCCATTTTCCCTCCAAATCCCATTTTTTCCCCCAATCCCATTTTTTCCCCAAATCCCATCTTTTTTCTCCCTCCAAATGCCATTTTCCCTCCAAATCCCATTTTTTCCTGCAAATCCCATTTTCCCTCCAAATCCCATTTTTTCCTGCAAATCCCATTTTCCCTCCAAATCCCATTTTTTCCCCCAATCCCATTTTTTCCCCAAATCCCATCTTTTTTCTCCCTCCAAATGCCATTTTCCCTCCAAATCCCATTTTTTCCTGCAAATCCCATTTTCCCTCCAAATCCCATTTTTTCCTGCAAATCCCATTTTCCCTCCAAATCCCATTTTTTCCCCCAATCCCATTTTTTCCCCAAATCCCATCTTTTTTCTCCCTCCAAATGCCATTTTCCCTCCAAATCCCATTTTTTCCTGCAAATCCCATTTTCCCTCCAAATCCCATTTTTTCCTGCAAATCCCATTTTCCCTCCAAATCCCATTTTTTCCCCCAATCCCATTTTTTCCCCAAATCCCATCTTTTTTCTCCCTCCAAATGCCATTTTCCCTCCAAATCCCATTTTTTCCTGCAAATCCCATTTTCCCTCCAAATCCCATTTTTTCCTGCAAATCCCATTTTCCCTCCAAATCCCATTTTTTCCCCCAATCCCATTTTTTCCCCAAATCCCATCTTTTTTCTCCCTCCAAATGCCATTTTCCCTCCAAATCCCATTTTTTCCTGCAAATCCCATTTTCCCTCCAAATCCCATTTTTTCCTGCAAATCCCATTTTCCCTCCAAATCCCATTTTTTCCCCCAATCCCATTTTTTCCCCAAATCCCATCTTTTTTCTCCCTCCAAATGCCATTTTCCCTCCAAATCCCATTTTTTCCTGCAAATCCCATTTTCCCTCCAAATCCCATTTTTTCCTGCAAATCCCATTTTCCCTCCAAATCCCATTTTTTCCCCCAATCCCATTTTTTCCCCAAATCCCATCTTTTTTCTCCCTCCAAATGCCATTTTCCCTCCAAATCCCATTTTTTCCTGCAAATCCCATTTTCCCTCCAAATCCCATTTTTTCCTGCAAATCCCATTTTCCCTCCAAATCCCATTTTTTCCCCCAATCCCATTTTTTCCCCAAATCCCATCTTTTTTCTCCCTCCAAATGCCATTTTCCCTCCAAATCCCATTTTTTCCTGCAAATCCCATTTTCCCTCCAAATCCCATTTTTTCCTGCAAATCCCATTTTCCCTCCAAATCCCATTTTTTCCCCCAATCCCATTTTTTCCCCAAATCCCATCTTTTTTCTCCCTCCAAATGCCATTTTCCCTCCAAATCCCATTTTTTCCTGCAAATCCCATTTTCCCTCCAAATCCCATTTTTTCCTGCAAATCCCATTTTCCCTCCAAATCCCATTTTTTCCCCCAATCCCATTTTTTCCCCAAATCCCATCTTTTTTCTCCCTCCAAATGCCATTTTCCCTCCAAATCCCATTTTTTCCTGCAAATCCCATTTTCCCTCCAAATCCCATTTTTTCCTGCAAATCCCATTTTCCCTCCAAATCCCATTTTTTCCCCCAATCCCATTTTTTCCCCAAATCCCATCTTTTTTCTCCCTCCAAATGCCATTTTCCCTCCAAATCCCATTTTTTCCTGCAAATCCCATTTTCCCTCCAAATCCCATTTTTTCCTGCAAATCCCATTTTCCCTCCAAATCCCATTTTTTCCCCCAATCCCATTTTTTCCCCAAATCCCATCTTTTTTCTCCCTCCAAATGCCATTTTCCCTCCAAATCCCATTTTTTCCTGCAAATCCCATTTTCCCTCCAAATCCCATTTTTTCCTGCAAATCCCATTTTCCCTCCAAATCCCATTTTTTCCCCCAATCCCATTTTTTCCCCAAATCCCATCTTTTTTCTCCCTCCAAATGCCATTTTCCCTCCAAATCCCATTTTTTCCTGCAAATCCCATTTTCCCTCCAAATCCCATTTTTTCCTGCAAATCCCATTTTCCCTCCAAATCCCATTTTTTCCCCCAATCCCATTTTTTCCCCAAATCCCATCTTTTTTCTCCCTCCAAATGCCATTTTCCCTCCAAATCCCATTTTTTCCTGCAAATCCCATTTTCCCTCCAAATCCCATTTTTTCCTGCAAATCCCATTTTCCCTCCAAATCCCATTTTTTCCCCCAATCCCATTTTTTCCCCAAATCCCATCTTTTTTCTCCCTCCAAATGCCATTTTCCCTCCAAATCCCATTTTTTCCTGCAAATCCCATTTTCCCTCCAAATCCCATTTTTTCCTGCAAATCCCATTTTCCCTCCAAATCCCATTTTTTCCCCCAATCCCATTTTTTCCCCAAATCCCATCTTTTTTCTCCCTCCAAATGCCATTTTCCCTCCAAATCCCATTTTTTCCTGCAAATCCCATTTTCCCTCCAAATCCCATTTTTTCCTGCAAATCCCATTTTCCCTCCAAATCCCATTTTTTCCCCCAATCCCATTTTTTCCCCAAATCCCATCTTTTTTCTCCCTCCAAATGCCATTTTCCCTCCAAATCCCATTTTTTCCTGCAAATCCCATTTTCCCTCCAAATCCCATTTTTTCCTGCAAATCCCATTTTCCCTCCAAATCCCATTTTTTCCCCCAATCCCATTTTTTCCCCAAATCCCATCTTTTTTCTCCCTCCAAATGCCATTTTCCCTCCAAATCCCATTTTTTCCTGCAAATCCCATTTTCCCTCCAAATCCCATTTTTTCCTGCAAATCCCATTTTCCCTCCAAATCCCATTTTTTCCCCCAATCCCATTTTTTCCCCAAATCCCATCTTTTTTCTCCCTCCAAATGCCATTTTCCCTCCAAATCCCATTTTTTCCTGCAAATCCCATTTTCCCTCCAAATCCCATTTTTTCCTGCAAATCCCATTTTCCCTCCAAATCCCATTTTTTCCCCCAATCCCATTTTTTCCCCAAATCCCATCTTTTTTCTCCCTCCAAATGCCATTTTCCCTCCAAATCCCATTTTTTCCTGCAAATCCCATTTTCCCTCCAAATCCCATTTTTTCCTGCAAATCCCATTTTCCCTCCAAATCCCATTTTTTCCCCCAATCCCATTTTTTCCCCAAATCCCATCTTTTTTCTCCCTCCAAATGCCATTTTCCCTCCAAATCCCATTTTTTCCTGCAAATCCCATTTTCCCTCCAAATCCCATTTTTTCCTGCAAATCCCATTTTCCCTCCAAATCCCATTTTTTCCCCCAATCCCATTTTTTCCCCAAATCCCATCTTTTTTCTCCCTCCAAATGCCATTTTCCCTCCAAATCCCATTTTTTCCTGCAAATCCCATTTTCCCTCCAAATCCCATTTTTTCCCCCAATCCCATTTTTTCCCCAAATCCCATCTTTTTTCTCCCTCCAAATGCCATTTTCCCTCCAAATCCCATTTTTTCCTGCAAATCCCATTTTCCCTCCAAATCCCATTTTTTCCCCCAATCCCATTTTTTCCCCAAATCCCATCTTTTTTCTCCCTCCAAATGCCATTTTCCCTCCAAATCCCATTTTTTCCTGCAAATCCCATTTTCCCTCCAAATCCCATTTTTTCCCCCAATCCCATTTTTTCCCCAAATCCCATCTTTTTTCTCCCTCCAAATGCCATTTTCCCTCCAAATCCCATTTTTTCCTGCAAATCCCATTTTCCCTCCAAATCCCATTTTTTCCCCCAATCCCATTTTTTCCCCAAATCCCATCTTTTTTCTCCCTCCAAATGCCATTTTCCCTCCAAATCCCATTTTTTCCTGCAAATCCCATTTTCCCTCCAAATCCCATTTTTTCCCCCAATCCCATTTTTTCCCCAAATCCCATCTTTTTTCTCCCTCCAAATGCCATTTTCCCTCCAAATCCCATTTTTTCCTGCAAATCCCATTTTCCCTCCAAATCCCATTTTTTCCCCCAATCCCATTTTTTCCCCAAATCCCATCTTTTTTCTCCCTCCAAATGCCATTTTCCCTCCAAATCCCATTTTTTCCTGCAAATCCCATTTTCCCTCCAAATCCCATTTTTTCCCCCAATCCCATTTTTTCCCCAAATCCCATCTTTTTTCTCCCTCCAAATGCCATTTTCCCTCCAAATCCCATTTTTTCCTGCAAATCCCATTTTCCCTCCAAATCCCATTTTTTCCCCCAATCCCATTTTTTCCCCAAATCCCATCTTTTTTCTCCCTCCAAATGCCATTTTCCCTCCAAATCCCATTTTTTCCTGCAAATCCCATTTTCCCTCCAAATCCCATTTTTTCCCCCAATCCCATTTTTTCCCCAAATCCCATCTTTTTTCTCCCTCCAAATGCCATTTTCCCTCCAAATCCCATTTTTTCCTGCAAATCCCATTTTCCCTCCAAATCCCATTTTTTCCCCCAATCCCATTTTTTCCCCAAATCCCATCTTTTTTCTCCCTCCAAATGCCATTTTCCCTCCAAATCCCATTTTTTCCTGCAAATCCCATTTTCCCTCCAAATCCCATTTTTTCCCCCAATCCCATTTTTTCCCCAAATCCCATCTTTTTTCTCCCTCCAAATGCCATTTTCCCTCCAAATCCCATTTTTTCCTGCAAATCCCATTTTCCCTCCAAATCCCATTTTTTCCCCCAATCCCATTTTTTCCCCAAATCCCATCTTTTTTCTCCCTCCAAATGCCATTTTCCCTCCAAATCCCATTTTTTCCTGCAAATCCCATTTTCCCTCCAAATCCCATTTTTTCCCCCAATCCCATTTTTTCCCCAAATCCCATCTTTTTTCTCCCTCCAAATGCCATTTTCCCTCCAAATCCCATTTTTTCCTGCAAATCCCATTTTCCCTCCAAATCCCATTTTTTCCCCCAATCCCATTTTTTCCCCAAATCCCATCTTTTTTCTCCCTCCAAATGCCATTTTCCCTCCAAATCCCATTTTTTCCTGCAAATCCCATTTTCCCTCCAAATCCCATTTTTTCCCCCAATCCCATTTTTTCCCCAAATCCCATCTTTTTTCTCCCTCCAAATGCCATTTTCCCTCCAAATCCCATTTTTTCCTGCAAATCCCATTTTCCCTCCAAATCCCATTTTTTCCCCCAATCCCATTTTTTCCCCAAATCCCATCTTTTTTCTCCCTCCAAATGCCATTTTCCCTCCAAATCCCATTTTTTCCTGCAAATCCCATTTTCCCTCCAAATCCCATTTTTTCCCCCAATCCCATTTTTTCCCCAAATCCCATCTTTTTTCTCCCTCCAAATGCCATTTTCCCTCCAAATCCCATTTTTTCCTGCAAATCCCATTTTCCCTCCAAATCCCATTTTTTCCCCCAATCCCATTTTTTCCCCAAATCCCATCTTTTTTCTCCCTCCAAATGCCATTTTCCCTCCAAATCCCATTTTTTCCTGCAAATCCCATTTTCCCTCCAAATCCCATTTTTTCCCCCAATCCCATTTTTTCCCCAAATCCCATCTTTTTTCTCCCTCCAAATGCCATTTTCCCTCCAAATCCCATTTTTTCCTGCAAATCCCATTTTCCCTCCAAATCCCATTTTTTCCCCCAATCCCATTTTTTCCCCAAATCCCATCTTTTTTCTCCCTCCAAATGCCATTTTCCCTCCAAATCCCATTTTTTCCTGCAAATCCCATTTTCCCTCCAAATCCCATTTTTTCCCCCAATCCCATTTTTTCCCCAAATCCCATCTTTTTTCTCCCTCCAAATGCCATTTTCCCTCCAAATCCCATTTTTTCCTGCAAATCCCATTTTCCCTCCAAATCCCATTTTTTCCCCCAATCCCATTTTTTCCCCAAATCCCATCTTTTTTCTCCCTCCAAATGCCATTTTCCCTCCAAATCCCATTTTTTCCTGCAAATCCCATTTTCCCTCCAAATCCCATTTTTTCCCCCAATCCCATTTTTTCCCCAAATCCCATCTTTTTTCTCCCTCCAAATGCCATTTTCCCTCCAAATCCCATTTTTTCCTGCAAATCCCATTTTCCCTCCAAATCCCATTTTTTCCCCCAATCCCATTTTTTCCCCAAATCCCATCTTTTTTCTCCCTCCAAATGCCATTTTCCCTCCAAATCCCATTTTTTCCTGCAAATCCCATTTTCCCTCCAAATCCCATTTTTTCCCCCAATCCCATTTTTTCCCCAAATCCCATCTTTTTTCTCCCTCCAAATGCCATTTTCCCTCCAAATCCCATTTTTTCCTGCAAATCCCATTTTCCCTCCAAATCCCATTTTTTCCCCCAATCCCATTTTTTCCCCAAATCCCATCTTTTTTCTCCCTCCAAATGCCATTTTCCCTCCAA
The DNA here is from genome assembly GCF_000691975.1 of Corvus brachyrhynchos. NCBI lineage: Eukaryota > Metazoa > Chordata > Aves > Passeriformes > Corvidae > Corvus > Corvus brachyrhynchos. The sequence goes on along the minus strand of NW_008239828.1, from coordinate 18,917 downwards.
ATCCCATTTTTTCCTGCAAATCCCATTTTCCCTCCAAATCCCATTTTTTCCCCCAATCCCATTTTTTCCCCAAATCCCATCTTTTTTCTCCCTCCAAATGCCATTTTCCCTCCAAATCCCATTTTTTCCTGCAAATCCCATTTTCCCTCCAAATCCCATTTTTTCCCCCAATCCCATTTTTTCCCCAAATCCCATCTTTTTTCTCCCTCCAAATGCCATTTTCCCTCCAAATCCCATTTTTTCCTGCAAATCCCATTTTCCCTCCAAATCCCATTTTTTCCCCCAATCCCATTTTTTCCCCAAATCCCATCTTTTTTCTCCCTCCAAATGCCATTTTCCCTCCAAATCCCATTTTTTCCTGCAAATCCCATTTTCCCTCCAAATCCCATTTTTTCCCCCAATCCCATTTTTTCCCCAAATCCCATCTTTTTTCTCCCTCCAAATGCCATTTTCCCTCCAAATCCCATTTTTTCCTGCAAATCCCATTTTCCCTCCAAATCCCATTTTTTCCCCCAATCCCATTTTTTCCCCAAATCCCATCTTTTTTCTCCCTCCAAATGCCATTTTCCCTCCAAATCCCATTTTTTCCTGCAAATCCCATTTTCCCTCCAAATCCCATTTTTTCCCCCAATCCCATTTTTTCCCCAAATCCCATCTTTTTTCTCCCTCCAAATGCCATTTTCCCTCCAAATCCCATTTTTTCCTGCAAATCCCATTTTCCCTCCAAATCCCATTTTTTCCCCCAATCCCATTTTTTCCCCAAATCCCATCTTTTTTCTCCCTCCAAATGCCATTTTCCCTCCAAATCCCATTTTTTCCTGCAAATCCCATTTTCCCTCCAAATCCCATTTTTTCCCCCAATCCCATTTTTTCCCCAAATCCCATCTTTTTTCTCCCTCCAAATGCCATTTTCCCTCCAAATCCCATTTTTTCCTGCAAATCCCATTTTCCCTCCAAATCCCATTTTTTCCCCCAATCCCATTTTTTCCCCAAATCCCATCTTTTTTCTCCCTCCAAATGCCATTTTCCCTCCAAATCCCATTTTTTCCTGCAAATCCCATTTTCCCTCCTCTGCGGAGGGGGCAGGAGGGGGTCGGGGGAGGTCCCGTGCCCTCCAAACCCCTCCAAAATCCGGAATTTCCCGCTCAATCGGCGCCCGAAAATGTTAAAATTTGCAATTTCCCGCTAAATCCGCGCCCCGAAATGTTGACATTCGGAATTTCCCGCTAAATCGGCGCCCAAAAATGTTGAAATCTGGAATTTCCTGCTAAATCTGCGCCCCGAAATGTTGACATTTGGAATTTCCTGCTAAATCTGTGCTCAAAGATGTTAAAATCTGAAATTTCCTGCTAAATCTGCACCCAAAAATGATGAAATCTGAAATTTCCTGCTAAATCGGCACCAAAAAATGTTGAAATTTCCCGCTAAATCTGCGCCCGAAAATGTCAAAATCTGAAATTTCCCGCTAAATCTGTGCCCCGAAATGTTGAAATTCAAAATTTCCCACTAAATCTGCACCCAAACCTCTCCAAAATCCAAAATTTGCCGCTAAATCTGCACCCAAAAATGTTAAAATTTTAAATTTCCTGCTAAATCTGCACCCAAACCCATCCAAAATCTGAAATTTCCCGCTAAATCTGCACCCAAAAATGTCGGAATTTGAAATTTCCCACTAAATCTGTGCCCAAAAATGTTAAAATCCGAAATTTCCCACTAAAGCTGCGCTAAAAATGTCAAAATCCGAAATTTCCTGCTAAATCTGCACCCAAAATGTTGAAATTTGGAATTTCCCGCTAAATCTGTGCCCAAAAATGTTAAAATCCGAAATTTCCCACTAAAGCTGCGCTAAAAATGTCAAAATCCGAAATTTCCTGCTAAATCTGCGCCCTGAAAATGTTAAAAATTGAAATTTCCTGCTAAATCTGTGCCCAAAAATGACAAAATTTGGAATTTCCCACTAAATCTGTGCCCCGAAATGTTGAAATTCGGAATTTCCCGCTAAATCCGCGCCCCGAAAATGTTAAAAATTGAAATTTCCTGCTAAATCTGTGCCCCAAAAATGTTAAGATTTGAAATTTCCCGCTAAATCCGTGCCCCGAAAATGTTAAAAATTGCAATTTCCTGCTAAATCTGTGCCCGAAAATGTTAAAATTTGGAATTTCCCGCTAAATCTGTGCCCCGAAATGTTGAAATTCGGAATTTCCCACTAAATCTGTGCCCAAAAATGTTAAAATTTGAAATTTCCCGCTAAAGCTGCACCCAAAAATGTTAAAATTCGGAATTTCCTGCTAAATCTGTCCCCAAACCCCTCCAAAATCCAAAATTTCCCACTAAATCTGCGCTCAAAAATGTCAAAATTTGAAATTTCCCGCTAAATCTGTGCCCAAAAATGTTGAAATCTGGAATTTCCCACTAAATCTGTGCCCAAAAAGTCAGAATTTGAAACTTCCTGCTTAATCTGCGCCCCAAAAATGTCAAAATTTGAAATTTCCGCTTAAATCTGCCCCCAAACGGCTCCAAAATTCAGAAATTCCCACTAAATCGGCCCCAGAGCCCCCAAATTCCCGAGGGAAATCCGGAGTTACCTGCAAAGGTGGCGTTGGTGGCGGCGGGGCTGGAGGGAGCTGGGGAAAAACGGGAAAAATGGGAAAAATGAGGAAAAAATGGGGGGAAAATGGAATAAACCAGGGAAAAATGGGAAAAACAGGAAAAAGGGGGAATAAACCAGGGAAAAATGGGAAAAACAGGAAAAAGGGGGAATAAACCAGGGAAAAATGGGAAAAA
>NW_008239828.1:12164-12711 GCF_000691975.1 Corvus brachyrhynchos | reverse complement strand
GGAGGCGCGGGAGCTGTGCCGGGGCGGGGACCGGGAATGGGGAGCGGGATCGGGACCGGGAATGGGGAGCGGGATCGGGACCGGGATCGGGACCGGGATGGGGATGGAGGCTCGGGAGCTGTGCCGGGGCGGGGACCGGGAACCGGGATGCGGATGGGGATGGGTCCGGGAATGGGACTGGGAAATGGACCGGGAATTAGACCCGGAACGGGACTGGAGAGCGGGAAAGGGACTGGGAAACGGAGCAGGCACTGGGACCGGGATCGGGATGGGGCAGGGAAACCGGGAACGGGACCGGGAATGGAGCAGGGGAACCGGGACCAGGGCAGGAGAAGCGGGAATGGGGATGGAGAACCGGGACCGGGACCGGGGCAGGGAAACCGGGAGCGGGACCGGGAATGGACCGGGAACAGGAATGGAGGCTCGGCGAGCTCTGCTGGGAACGGGTATCGGGAACCGGGACCGGGAATGGGGAGAGGGATGGGAAAGCGGGGGAAGGAACCGGGACCGGGATGGGGATGGAGGCTCGGGAGGCGGGGCGCGGCGG
>NW_008239828.1:11154-12153 GCF_000691975.1 Corvus brachyrhynchos | reverse complement strand
CCGGGAATAGGAGCCGGGAGAGGGAGCAGGAACCGGGACAGGGAGCAGGGAAACGGACCGGGAACGGGGCCGGGAACGGGGCCGGGAACAGGGCCGGGATCGGGACCGGGGACCAGGACAGGGAGCAGGGAAATGGACCGGGAACGGGGCCGGGAACGGGGCTGAGGACCGGGACAGGGAGCAGGGAAACGGACCGGGAACGGGGCCGGGAACAGGGCCGGGATCGGGACAGGGAAACGGACCGGGAACGGGGCCGGGATCGGGACCGGGGACCAGGACAGGGACCAGGGAAACGGACCGGGAACGGGGCCGGGACCGGGGCTGGGGACCGGGAACAGGCACCGGGAACGGGAGCAGGGAAACGGAGCAGGAACAGGACCGGGACCGGGATCGGGATCGGGACCGGGGCTGGGGACCGGGACAGGGAGCAGGGAGCAGAGAAACGAACCGGGAACGGGGCCGGGATCGGGTCAGGGATCGGGACCAGGCACTGGGGTCGGGACCAGGGAAACGGACCGGGAACGGGGCTGGGAACAGGGCCGGGATCGGGGCCGGGAACGGGACAGGGAGCAGGGAAACGGAGCAGGAACGGGGCCGGGAACGGGACTGAGGACCGGGACAGGGAGCAGGGAAACGGAGCAAGAACGGGGCTGGGAACAAGACCGGGAACGGGGCCGGGATCGGGACAGGGAGCAGGGAAACGAACCGGGAACGGGGCCGGGATCGGGACAGGGAGCAGGGAAACGGGCCGGGAACGGGGCCGGGAACGGGACAGGGATCGGGACGGGGACCAGGGAAATGGACCGGGAACGGGGCCGGGAGTGGGACCGGGAATGGGAATGTGGATCCAAACTACGGACCGGGAACGGGATGGGGACCGGGAATGGGATGGGGACCAGGAAAAGGAGCAGGGCCTGGGAATGGGACCGGGAAAAGGAACGGGAATGGGACCGGGAATGGGAAAAGGAACAGGGAATGGGACCGGGATCGGGAATGGGA
>NW_008239828.1:2386-7136 GCF_000691975.1 Corvus brachyrhynchos | reverse complement strand
ACCAAAAAAAACAAAAAAAAAACCCCCCCCCAAATCCCAATCCCGAGAAATCCTTTTACAAAAATTCCCGGATTTCCCCCCAAAAAAATGCCCGGGGAAAAAAAAAAAGGTGGAATAATAAAGCATAAAAAAAGCGGCGGGGTTTGGGGGGGGAAAACCCCCCCCAAATCCCAATCCCGAGAAATCCTTTTACAAAAATTCCCGGATTTCCCCCCAAAAAAATGCCCGGGGAAAAAAAAAAAGGTGGAATAATAAAGCATAAAAAAAGCGGCGGGGTTTGGGGGGGGGAAACACGGTGTTTTTTTTTTGGCGGGTTTTGGGTGGGAAAATCCCGGATTTGGGTGGGAAATGCCAATTTTTGGGTGGGAAAATCCTGATTTTTGGGTGGAAAATCCCGATTTTTTCTTGGGTGGGAAAACCTCGATTTTTTTGTGGAAAAATCCGGATTTTTTTGGGTGGGAAAATCCCAAATCTTGGGTGGAAAAATCCCAATTTTGGGTGGGAAAATCTCAAATTTTGGGTGGGAAAATCCCAATTTTTTTTGGGTGGGAAAATCCTGATTTTTGGGTGGAAAATCCCAATTTTTGGGTGGGGAAAACCCTGATTTTTGTGTGGGAAAATTCCAAATTTTGGGTGGAGAAATCCCGAGTTTTGGGTGGGAAAATCCCGAATTTGGGTGGGAAAATCCCGATTTTTTTGGGTGGGAAAATTCCGATTTTTGGGTGGGAAAATCCTGATTTTGGGTGGGAAAAACTCGATTTTTTTGGGGGTGGGAAAATAAATCCAGATTTTGGGGTGGTAAATCCCAATTTTTGGGTGGGAAAAACCCAATTTTTTTTGGGTGGAAAAATCCGGATTTTTTTGGGTGGGAAAATCTCAAATTTTGGGTGGGAAAATTCCAAACTTTGGGGTGGAAAATCCTGATTTTTGGGTGGGAAAATTCCGAGTTTTAGGTGGGAAAATCCTGATTTTTTTGGGTGGAAAAATCCCAATTTTTTGGGGTGGAAAATCCCGATTTTTGGGTGGAAAAATCCAGATTTTGGGGTGGTAAATCCCAATTTTTGGGTGGGAAAAACCCAATTTTTTTTGGGTGGAAAAATCCGGATTTTTTTGGGTGGGAAAATCTCAAATTTTGGGTGGGAAAATTCCAAACTTTGGGGTGGAAAATCCTGATTTTTGGGTGGCAATTCCGGCAGTTCAAGGGTTCCAGAACAAGGATTTGCCTTTGTGACCAAGGTGTGCAAAGCATCCCAGGGCTTTGTGGAAGATCCTGGCATTCCCAGCACTCACACATTGGGATTCTGCCTGCAGACAGAGCCCTGACTCGAGCAGGTACTCACAAAACCCATCACATCTCACTGAACAACCTCATTCTACCACCTCATCAGCTCATTACCGATTTTGGGGTAGAAAATCCCAATTTTTGGGGTGGAAAATCCCGATTTTGGGGCTTCTTTTCGGGCCCCTCTCAGTGGCGGCGGCTGCTCCCAAACTGGAATTTTTTTTTTCCCAAAAAATTCCTTTCCCGGGGGTTTTTGTCCCAAAATTCCGCTCCCAAATTGCCCGGAATTGGCGTTTTTGGGGTGGGAAAATTCCCCCTTTTCCAGCTCCAAATTCCCCCGAGGGAAAAAGGGGAAAATTCAGGATTTTGGCTCCGTTTTTCCTTTTTTTTCCCGTTTTTTTTTAATATTTTGGAGATTTTTTAACCATTTTTTTGGGATTTCTTTTCATTTTTTGGAGGTTTTTCTTTAATTTCTTTTTTTTTGGGCTTTTCTTGGAGCTTTTCCAAATTTTGGGGGGATTTTTGGGCCATTTCTGCTGCTTTCCTCCCGTTTTTTTGGGTGGATTTTAATCGATTTTGGGGTTTCTTTATTCCCAGCTCATTTTTAGAGATTCCAAGTTGATTTTTTTCCCCATTTTTCGGCTTTTTCGGTGATTTTGGGGTTTTTTTCCACACGGAATTATGGAGCTCTCAATTCTTTGATCGTTTTTGGGTGGATTTGAATCTTTTTTTCCCCGATTTCTTTGATTTTTGGTGCATTTTCGTTCCCATTTTTATTTTCTTCTCTTTTTTTTTCTGGCTTCGATTTTTCCCATTTTTATTTTCATTTTTTTTCACGTTTTTAACCTTTTCCTCTATTTTCCCGGCTTTTTTCGGTCCGATTCTTGCCGTTTTCTCCAGGATTTTTGCCCATTTTTAGCCACTTTCGGACTTTTTTCCCCACGATTTTGGGGATTTTTGTGCGGTTCTGATTTTTTCCCTCATTTTCATTCATTTCTACTCGGATTTTTCAGTGTTTTCCATGTATTTTTATTGCATTTCGGGTCACTTTTGATCATTTTGGTGCATTTTTGGTGCCATTTCGGACATTTTTCCCCGTTTTGCCTCGATTTTGACGCGTTTGATGTCATTTGGGATTTTTTCCCCATTATTTTTCTGGGTTTTTTTGTGCGATTTTGGGTGTATTTCACGTTTTCCCTGCATTTCTGCCCCGTTTTCCCCGGTTTTATCCACTTTTTGCCATTTTTCCCTGCATTTTTCCTGCTTTTCTCCATCTTTTTCTCCATTTTTTATTCTTTTCCCCACTTTTTTTTGCAGTTTCCCCCCATTTTTGACCATTTTCGCCTCATTTTGGATCATTTTCCTCCCATTTCCCAAAGAAAAATCGGAGTGAGAGCCTCAAATCCCCCCAAAATTCTCATTTAATCCATCGGGAAAACGGAACCTCGGGAGCCACCGCTGAATTTTGGGGCAAAAAAATCCAAATTTGGGGTCTCCCCACTGCTCAAACCCTCGAAATTTGGTGCTTATTTAGCCAAAATTGGGATTTTTTGGGGGAAAATCCTCGGAATTTGGGGGAGAATCCGGGATTTATTTACAATTTTTATGGCTGAGGCCGGGGGTGGGGGGGAAAGGCCCAAAAAGGGACAAAATTGCCCCAAATCGCCCCAAAATCCATCCCGGGGATCCGCGCTGCTCCCGGGGCCAATCCCAGGAGGTTTTGGGAATTTTGGGGAGTTTTCTTTTTTGGGGGTGGATTTAATTGTCTGAGGGGAATTTTGGGATAAATTCGGTGGATTTGGGGTCACATTTGGGGGTTTTGGGGTCGGATTTGGGGGTTTTGGGTCAGATTTGGGATTTTTGGGGTCGGATTTGGGGGTTTTGGGGTCAGATTTGGGGTTTTTGGGGTCAGATTTGTTTTTTTTGGGGTCGGATTTGGGGGTTTTGGGTCAGATTTGGGTTTTTTTGGGGTCGGATTTGGGGGGTTGGGGTTGGATTTGAGAGTTTTGGGGTCAGATTTGTTTTTTTGGGGGTCGGATTTGGGATTTTTGGGGTCGGTTTTGGGGGTTTTGGAGTCGGATTTGGGGGTTTTGGGTCGGATTTGAGAGTTTTGGGGTCAGATTTGGGTTTTTTGGGGTCGGATTTGGTTTTTTTGGGGTCGGATTTGGGTTTTTTGGGGTCAGATTTGGGGGTTTTGGGATCAGATTTGGGGTTTTTTTTGGGATCAGATTTGGGGTTTTTTTGGGATCAGATTTGGTCTTGGTGCTGGATTTGGGTCAGATTTGGGTTTTTTTGGGGTGAGTTTGGACTTTGGGGGAGGATTTGGGCTGGTTTGGATCAAGTTTGGTGCTTTTGGGCTCAGATTTGAGATTTTTTGTGTTGCATTTGGGGTTTTTGGGGTCAGATTTGGACTTTTTAGGGGCGGCTTTGGATTTTTTGGGGCCCTTCTTCAACTTTTTGGGGCCAATTTGCCTCTAATTCCACATTTTAGGCCGAATCCACCCTTTCAGGGCTCAAATTTCACCTTTTTATGGCCAATTCCCAATTTCCTGGGGCCGATTTTCCCTCCAGCCTCGGATTTTGGGTCCATCTGGGAGGATTTTGAGTGGATTTTGGGTGGATCTGGTTGGATTTTGGGTGGATTTGGGTGAATCTGGCTGGGTTTTGGGCAGATTTAGGCAAACCCCACTGGATTTTGGGTGGACCTGGTTGGATTTCGGGTAGATTTGGGCAAACCCTGCTGGATTTTGGGCGAACCTGGTTGGATTTTGGGTGGATTTGGGTGAATCTGGCTGGGTTTTGGGTACATTTGGGCAGACCCCACTGGATTTTGGGTGGACCTGGTTGGATTTTGGGTAGATTTGGGCAAACCCCACTGGATTTTGGGTGGATTTGGGTGAACCCAGCTGGATTTTGGGCGAACCCAGCTGGACTTTGGGTAGACCTGGTTGGATTTTGGATAGATTTGGGCAAACCCCACTGGATTTTGGGTGGATTTGGGTGAATCTGGCTGGATTTTGGGCAAACCCAGCTGGATTTTTGGTGGACCTGGTTGGATTTTGGGTAGATTTGGGCGAATCCCGCTGGATTTTGGGTGGACCTGGTTGGATTTTGGATAGATTTGGGCAAACCCCACTCGATTTTGGGTAAATTTGGCAAACTCCACTGGATTTTGGGTAGATTTAGGCAAACCCCACTGGATTTTGGGTGGATCTGGTTGGATTTTGGGTAATTTGGGCGAATCCCACTGGATTTTGGGTGGATTTGGGTGAACCCCGCTGGATTTTGGGTGAACCCAGCTGGATTTTGGGCAAACCCAGCTGGATTTTTGGTGGACCTGGTTGGATTTTGGGTAGATTTGGGCAAACCCCACTGGATTTTGGGTGGATTTGGGTGAATCTGGCTGGATTTTGGGCAAACCCAGCTGGATTTTTGGTGGACCTGGTTGGATTTTGGGTAGATTTGGGC
>NW_008239828.1:0-952 GCF_000691975.1 Corvus brachyrhynchos | reverse complement strand
GGAAAGGGGGGAAAAAAAAAAGGGAAAAAAACCAGCAAAGGGATCCTCAAAAGGATCCTGGGTGAGGGTAAAAAACAAAACAGGGAAGTTCCGGCCCGGCTGCCCCCGTTTTCAGCCCAAAAATTCCCAGAGAAGAGGAAATATCCGGCTCTTCTTCCTCCTCCTCCTCCCCAGAGCTTCCCACTTCCAGGGTTTTTGTTCCCTAAAAAATCCCAGCCCCAGCAGGGCCCTGAGGGCTCTGAGATCCCCGAGAGGCAGAGCTGGGATCGGGGTCGGGATCAGGCTCAGGCTCAGGGATCGGGATCAGGATTCGGGGTGCCACAGGATGATCAGGGCTCAGGACCAGGCTCAGGATCAGGGATCGGGATCAGGATTCGGGGTGCCACAGGATGATCAGGGCTCAGGGATTGGGATCAGGGACGAGGATCAGGCTCAGGGATTGGGATCAGGATCAGTGACCGGGCTCAGGCTCAGGCTCAGGGCTCAGCGACCGGGATTAGGGATCAGGATCGGGCTCAGTGCCCAGGCTCAGGGCTCAGCGACCGGGTTTAGGGATCAGGCTCAGGCTCAGTGCCCAGGCTCAGGCTCAGTGCCCATGCTCCCAGCCTTGCTGGCCGCTGGGCTCGGGCTCAGGGATCGGGATCAGGATCAGTGACCGCGCTCAGGCTCAGGCTCAGGGCTCAGCGACCGGGATTAGGGATCAGGATCGGGCTCAGTGCCCAGGCTCAGGGCTCAGCGACCGGGTTTAGGGATCAGGCTCAGTGGCTGGGATTAGGGCTCAGTGCCCAGGCTCAGTGCCCGGGATTAGGGCTCAGTGGCTGGGATTAGGGCTCAGTGCCCAGGCTCAGTGGCCAGGATTAGGGCTCAATGGCCGGGATTAGGGCTCGGTGCCCAGGCTCAGTGGCCAGGCTCAGTGGCCAGGATTAGGGCTCAATGGCCGGGATTAGGGCTC
>NW_008239827.1:17536-18154 GCF_000691975.1 Corvus brachyrhynchos | reverse complement strand
GCCTCTTGAATCAAGATGACAGTAGCCGCCATGACTTTCAAACACCCAGGCCACCCTTGTCTATCATTGTCTAGTTGTTTGGAAAAGTAGGCCACAGCCCTCCATTGGGTCCCGAGGCTCTGTTGTTAATACGCCCAGTGCCACATTGAGTCTCTCATGTGTAAAAAGTTCAAAAGATTTATTTAAGTCTGTGTCTTGGGGTGACTTTGTGATGTGTATCCCATATCGCTGCCCTATGCCCAGAAATTAATTCTTGTGCCTTTCTATGCCTTTAAACTGAGCCTGAGAGGGGGAAGGAAAACTGAGCAAAACTTTCTCAAAGCAGTTTGCAGCTTGTTCAAGGTCACATAGAGATAGGGACTTTTTTTTCCAGCTGCGGCACGGAAGCGAGGAAGCACCCGGCTTGCTGTTTTCCCAGTCAGCTTTTGGTCAGTCGTTCAGCTTCTTTTTCTCCGGAGAGAGACTGAGAGTTGAATTTTTTTTCCTTCCCTGGAATTTCGGATTTTCTCCCTTTTCCACTGGACTGCTTCAGTCTTAGAACACATCGGGAGGACTTTCCACTGAGCGCAGAGGGCCTGGCCCTGGGCCAAGCCCCAGCTCCGAGGAGACCAAAGGGAG
>NW_008239827.1:14039-15921 GCF_000691975.1 Corvus brachyrhynchos | reverse complement strand
CAATCACGGGACCCGAGGGTCCTTGCCCACGCAGGGGAACACAAAACAACCAATGGGGAATGAGGCTGACCAGGGGCTAGGGAAACCCCATGTCTCCCCCCCAGGGCCCCTTTCCCAGGACCACATGGCAGGGGGAAAAACCCCAACAAGTATCTTGACTCAGTTTCCCTTCTAAAGTATTTAACACAGAATATGCCGCTCCGGTATCTACCACAATTTCGATCTCATCTTTCCCCAGCTTAGCTACAACCCAAGGCTCTGCTGGAGGAGAATCCTTTGGTCCCCATCACTCTGAGTCTTGTCCCACTGTGAGTTGGGGAACTGGGGGTTTCTTCTTCAACATCGGACAGTTGGCTTTCCAATGTCCCTTTTTTTGCAATACGCACACTCATCTTTGTCCAGAGAGGAAGATGTTCTGTTGGGTGGCTTCTCCTGACTAACCCTCTTGCTAGGACAGTGTCTGACTCTGTCACTTGGGTCTCTGTTCCGATACACCTTCCAGGCTACTTCTAACAATTTGCTTATGTCCTGAACCCCATCCAACTTTTGCAGTTTTCTTCTTTTATCGTTTGTAGCTTGACCCATAAACAAGAGAACTAGGTGTGTTTTCCCCTCAGCTGAGTTAGGATCTAGATTTGTATATTTGATAGCAGCTTCTCTTAACCTATTTTAAAAAATCAGTGGGAGATCCATCATAATTTTGCTTTACTTTGTAGAGCTTTGACCAATTAAGAGCTTTAGCGATACCATGTTTTAACCCATATACTATGAGAGTCTGATATCGTTTTGATGCCATGATAATTTTTTGCGTTTTCTTTTATACCCCTGTTATACCTTTTTATAGCTTTTGTATTCTTAGTGTTTTTTCAGAGCTTTGACCAATTAAGAGCTTTAGCGATACCATGTTTTAACCCATATACTATGAGAGTCTGATATCGTTTTGATGCCATGATAATTTTTTGCGTTTTCTTTTATACCCCTGTTATACCTTTTTATAGCTTTTGTATTCTTAGTGTTTTTTCACCTACATTCTTAGACTTATTTGTCAAGCTAGGAGACTAAACATTTTAGAAGCTTCGTAGTTAGGGATCAGAATGCCCCAGACACCAAGGTCCTCTCCAGAACACATTTTGTAAACTAAGATAGAACCATCCAGGGGAAGGTTCCTTGGGGAGGGGGGTCACTCGAGCCTCTCATTGGGGAATCTTTGATAGATATGCTAATTATTAAGACCTATAATGTTATACCAGATCTTTTGTGGGTGTGCATTGCGGTGTGCATTTTGGTGCATTCAACCTGGACGTAATGCACCTAAGGATCCTTAAAATAAATACAGAGGTAAAATCCCTTTTCCCCTTCTAACCGTGTTTGATTCTTAATTTTAAGACCAGGAAAAAGCATCAGTTTTAATCTTGCCATGTGTGCTGGCACATGGGGGTCCCACCCTGGATTATCTGTTGGAAAAATTTCCGCAACCATACCTTGTATCCTCCTGCTTGCTATATTTGATTCCACAGAGTCTATAATAGCTTTATTAACCATCTGTCTCTCAGTGGGATCAAGCAACGTCTCTATCATAGATTTCAAATCACTCCAGTCAGGGTTTTGTGTGTTAATTGCCCTTTCTACCAAATTAGCTACTTTATCTGGATTTTCTTTATATTTTCCAACAGTGGCCTTCCATTCTTCTAACTCTACGAGAGTATGAAAAACGAGGCTTACTTCTGTAAAACTTTTTAAAAAAGTTTTATAAAAGGGTGTCATGGGTTAGCAAGCATAGTCCCGGAAGGGACGTCCTTGCAAAGGGGTGCTTACAGCTTCCTCTGTTACCTGACGGAACCTATCAGCTGGCCAGTGTGAATATGGACAATTATATAACTCA
>NW_008239827.1:7356-11758 GCF_000691975.1 Corvus brachyrhynchos | reverse complement strand
CCCCCGGCGCGCCCCCGGCAGCCGGGGGGGACCCATCGCACCTGCCCTGCTCACCGGGAGCCACCAGCGCCCCTGCCGGCTGCGAGTGGAACTGCACCCGACGGGAAAGGGCCTGACAGCCGAGAAGGCTGGGACTGGGTTTGTGTTTGCTGTTACTGCCATAGTTATTGTTGTTTGTTTGACTGGTTATATATATAATAGTAAAGAACTGTTATTCCTATTTCCCACATCTTTGCCTAAAAGCCCCTTGATTTCAAAATTATAATAACTCGGAGGGAAGGGGGTTACATCTGCCATTCCAAGGGAGGCTTCTGCCTTCCTTAGCAGACACCTGTCTTTCAAAACCAAGACAACATCCATTGTCAAAATATTTTTCTACTGTACCATAAACATAGTTCTACAAGGTCACAGGTGTTCATAGTTTATAGAACTCCGCTACTATCTTCGTGACAGAGAAAAGTATCTCACGGGAATTAAAAGAAGCAGGAAAATTTCTTGCTAAAAGCATTTTTGTATCCACAGCTAACAAAGGGTGAATCAAATGAACTAGAACCCCCCTTGGACCTTCTCAAGTCCCCAGACAAGCTCTCACAAGCTGACAGGCTAACAGGCTAATGAAGGGGGGGTTAACAAACGAACTAGGACCCCCTTGGACACTCTCAAGTCCCCAAACAAACTATAAGAGATCGCTTAACACCCAACCCAGGTGCTAATAACAAAATACCAGCTTTATTAACTTGCTCACATGCCTCTGGAGAATTTTTGAGCTCTTGGGCTCCGCCGCATTTTGCACTGTGGCAACTGCCCCCGCCCCCGGAGGTGCCAGCAGTGAGTTTTCTCTGTTTCTGAATTTTGAGTTCTTTGAGTTTGGATTATCACACAGGAGATGCCAGGCTTTTCTTCTAATTTATGTTTATTATTTTCTTATCTATAGCACAGCTGCACAGTATGTGCCTCCTAGTTGGCAGGGTGGAAAATGGCCGTGAGTCTTAACTTACAAGGCTTTTTAAAGTCTAGATTAACCAATTATGAAATACCAAGTAATATGGTTTTACTTATAATCCAATAACTATCTATTCATGATCTGCACTGCGGGTTTTTTGATCCAATAACAGAACCCCTAGATTTGTGAAGAAGAAGGAGAAAGGAGAAAGGAAGAAGAAGAAGATCCACACCCAAAATCTTCCATATTGTCACAAATATATACATTATTATCCCAGAAACCTAATTTTTCTAAACCCAGGGTTCCAACATCTCCCCCTCCTGTTTGAACTATGAACATTGCTTTACCTGCTTTGTTAAACCATTGTCGGATACACTGAAGTAGACAAGGTATAAGTACCATGATGACTATAATGACAATCAAAACATATATGCCCAATTTCAGAAGCTCTCTCCACAATAGAGTGAGGCTCAACCAATCAAACAGATCATCCAGCCATGATCCTCTTTCAACTTTGAGTTTGGTGAAACCTTCTTCTAATTGTTTTTCAACCAGAAATGCAGCGTTTGTGGTCCTCTGCAAGGCCCTTTGCAGAAAAGAGAACAAACACAGCACGAGGAGGAAAATGAGAAAGATAACAATTATAATTAGACCTCCCATTTTTATGAGATCCTTGATCCATTCAGTAATTTGCTAGTTACCAAGCAGATCATTAAACTTAACTGGACTCATTTTCTTCTCTTAATTTTGAAAGACCTATTTGCAGTTCTTTGATATTAGCAAAAACTGACTCAAAGTGGTCAGAAAGATTCATGCAATACATTTTAAAAAAAAAGGATAATGTGTGAGGATCGAACTCATGACCTTCAGATTATGAGACTGAGGTGAAATTGTACCAAGATGTCGCATTTTCGTACAATGCGTGATTTAGAGTGACATCTGTGATTTTGTTTTTATTCTGTTTTGACTCAGGAGAATTAAATATTATGCAAAAATCCATTCCTACTGAGCCAAGGATTTCCAATTCTTGAGGTTCATAGGGTGTCTCAGGGAGAAATTTAGTCCAAACACCCCATTCCTTTGTGGGATTCATGAGGAATCATGAAAGATCTGAAGAGACATTTTTTGGTATTGGCCAATTGTCTACTGGTAAATCGACTAAGCAGATTGAAAATGGCTTTTCTGGACTTGAATAAGTCAAACAAACGGTATCCAAGCCGGAGGCATTGGCTAAGGTCACCCAAACATTGGTTTTAGGTTGACTAGCTGGCAAAGCTACACCAGTAAAAGCAGACAAAACAAAAGAAGCAAAAAACAAACTTAACATCTGATTAAATGTCATGTTTCTTTAAAGCTATCATTTGGCAAAAGATTCTTTTCTTAAATTTAAATTTTTAAATGAATTTTTAAGAATATTCTTTTGTATTTTTAAATCTTGTTCAAACATCACCTAATGATGACGCACAAAGGTACTTCATGACTTCTTTAAAATAAGAAAGTGAGGATTATTTGCCAAAAGAGCTTTACAATATTCTTTTTTTTTTATACTCTTTAAAGTGACATAAAACCCAAAGTTCACAGTTTTAATAAAAACAAGACATTGCAGTTATGAGTTGTAGTCTCTGCGTAGTTCACTTGTAGTCTCTGCATAGTTCACGTCTGTGTACTTTCTTCTTTACTTGTGGGGTTGTCAATGGTTTTCTGTACATGGTATGGCTTCACATTCTTCGCAGGAAGCCACCTGGGTCTTGTACCTGTAGAAACACAAGCGTACCCTTTGCCCCAGGTTATTAGAGGAAATGGACCTTCAATTTGTCCTTTCTCTGGATTTCTAATTAGAACTAAAGGATTTTCCTTTAATTTTGCATGTATGCTGCTAGAAAAATGTCTGATTATTAGCGAATTTGGTTCTGCAAAAGAGCTGTTTAAAAATTTAAAACATATTGCGCTTTATTCAAGCTCTGCCTCCTCCCTTTGTTGTTTATCCAAAAGGGATTTTAAAGTGTGGTGTGTTCTTTCAATGATTGCTTGCCCTGTAGGAGAATGAGGAATACTGAAGGAGTGACGCACACCCCAATTCATTAAGAATTTATGTAGCTCTTTTGCTATATAAGCTGGACCATTGTCTGTTTTATTTCTTGAGGCACACCTAACAATGCAAATGCCTGCAGAAAATGCTGATGTGCATGTTTTGCTGTTTTTCCTGTGTGCAAGGAGGCAAAAACTGCATTGGAAAATGTATCCACTGGCAGATGGTTATTTTTATATTTTCCAAAAAATTAGTATTTGGTGATATCTTTTTGCCACTCTGTCAAGAGCCTTTTGAGCCTCAGGAGTAAGAGTCCTGGGAGACGTGATGTCACAGTCTCCTCTTAGCAAGTCAAAAAGTGGAGCAAGTTCATCATTGGTGATCCCCAAAATTGGCCCGATTCAATTAGTTTCTCCTAACATGTTGACGCAGGTTCTAAGTTGTATCCTCTTGGGCTTGTCCGCCCAGTTGGTAAAGTTAGGCATATCTTCTGAAGAATTACTTGGATTATTGTTTGAAAACATTGCTAACTCAGGAGGAAATATGACTAATTCCCTATTTGCATTCTGTATATTGCTTGCATTGTGTATATTTGTGCCTTGTAAAGATGCTTTTCCCTCTGGCTTCGAAACTGCATTCATGCTTTCTTCCCCTGTGCAGAGATTTGATTGTTCTGATATTTGTCTGTTATATATATTTGAGGGTGTAATAATAGAAGTGGCCGCAGGTGGCGCTGTAGCTGGAGGATGAGCAACTTGTTGGTCACAAGATGGCGGAGGCGAAAGTACATAGGCATTGTTTACGGAAGTGACTCGGGTGCCATTTTGTTGTACTGCGGTATTATGCAGTGTGCCGCCATCTTCTTGTACGGCAGGCAGGAGCTGCGCACCGCCATTTTGCGAGAACACAAAATCCCGCGTGTAGTCACGGATGTGCAGTAGGAAGTCTCGGAACAAATCCACAGGAAATACATTAGCCTGCGCCATGCCGGAGTTTACCCAGGCTGCTGCGGGGCTTGCTGCCGTAGCAGGAGACCCCGCAGGACCCTGCACGAAAACTGGAGGCCGAAAGGGACCCCGTGCCGCAGCGATAGGTAGTAGAGAGCTACAGTTTATTTTTACTGGGTCCGTGTCTGAATCTGCCATTCCGAAATCGCGCCCTGTTTTTTTTTTGCTTGTCTGGGGTGGCTCCCGCTGTTCTGTTACCTCCCACTGCCCCAGATCGGTCTGCTCCGCTGTTTGCGGGCCGGGTAGGGACAAGACCGCACTTCCCCTGCCTGAGCTCCCGGGATCCGCCGAATTTATCTCTTCCCTGAGAGAAGCGGCGAGACTGCCTCCCTCTGCTCCCTGAGAGGTTGGTTGTTTCTCTTTTACTGTGTTTGCTGCGCCGGCACACGCCTCGGCTGGCTCCGGAGTTTTTTTAAATTCCTT
>NW_008239827.1:3667-7333 GCF_000691975.1 Corvus brachyrhynchos | reverse complement strand
ACAAAGCCAGCCGTGCTGCTGTGAGAGGCTGCTGGCATTTCGCTGCTATGGTCTGTCTGAGTTTTATCTGCCATAACTTCATAAACAATTCTGCAGATAGGAAGAAGTCTTGCAGCTGGACCATTTCCCTTAGAGGCCTTATTATATAATCTCAGATGTATAGAGTCCCAGAGGTACGGTGTAAAAAGCAAGTTTGGATCAGAATTTGGAAATTCCTGGTTAATCCAGCATACAAGGTCTTTTAATTGTTCTTTCTGGACAGCTATAGGATGTTCCTTTAGCATCGATACTAGCTTATTAAATGCCTCTCTCTGCGATTTTGACATAACACCTCCCATTTTTAAATTTAGGATTCTAGGATTAACCCTGAAGCATAAAAATCATACCTGACTCGCCGTGAGAAGTTTTCCTCAGTTCCCTCTGATCCTCAGCTGGCCAGCAGCGTCGGTTCTGGTTTCTTTTCACCAGTCTTTAGGGATTTGGAGCACCTTTTTCTTCTTTTTTCCCTGGGGAATATATTTCTTCCTTTTCCTTTTCCAGCTCAAAGCTGATTTTTCTTCTTTTCTCTCGTTTTCTTCAGGGAGGTTCAAACTCTGAGTCCTCACACAGGGGGCACCAGATATTAATTTTCTCTGTTTCTTAATTTTGAGTTCTTTTACTCTGAGTTTGGATTATCACACAGGAGATGCCAGGCTTTTCTTCTAATTGATGTTTATTATTTTCTTATCTATAGCACAGCTGCACAGTATGTGCCTCCTAGTTGGCAGGGTGGAAAATGGCCGTGAGTCTTAACTTACAAGGCTTTTTAAAGTCTAGATTAACCAATTATGAAATACCAAGTAATATGGTTTTACTTATAATCCAATAACTATCTATTCATGATCTGCACTGCAGGTTTTTTGATCCAATAACAGAACCCCTAGATTTGTGAAGAAGAAGGAGAAAGGAAGAAGAAGAAGATCCACACCCAAAATCCTCCATATTGTCACAAATATATACATTATTATCCCAGAAACCTAAATTCTCTAAACCCAGGGTTCCAACATCCAGAAGCCTACTTGTCCCTTCTGGGGGTGCCAAAAAACTGATGCCTGAGATGGCCACTTAAAAACAGAGACTAGACAAGAATAAGGGAATAAAGGTAGGTATTTATTTGAAGGGCCTTCAAGGTACACCCTGGGGAGTTAAAAGGCTACACCCAAGATGGACCCTGAGACACAAGTTCTTCACACTTTTATAAGTTTGGTCCTTTTGCATATCAGGATCAAATCTCCAATTACAACCCCAGTTAATGATGTAGCTACCCCAAGTTTACCCCCCCTTCTTAAGATGTTAGTTTGCACATTTTGGGCCTAGGACTGTCTGGGTGTCCTCGGAGAGCAAGCTTGGAGAGGCTAGTTATGTCTAACTAGCTGTGCTGGTTTGAGACAAATTTGGAGGAACATATCCTCTGATAGAAGGCAGGTTACAACCATCCCTCCCCCACCAGGTTCAGGAAAAAAAATTTTCCTCGGAGGAAAGTGAAAGAGATAAAAAACCTATTTATTTAACAAGCACACAGGAAAAGAATAATAATGCTGAATAAGAAAACCTCTCGCTGTGGAGAGAAACCTGGGAAGATTTCAGAGTCCTTCTGTTGGTGTGGTCTCTCTCCTCCTCCTCCGATCTGGGTCGGTGTGGGCTCACCTCTAGGGCCTTGGTGGAAAATTCTCCCGATGTGTTCTGATGTTGAAACAGTCCAGAAGAGAAGAATGGAAAAAAATCCAAAGTCCCAGGAAAACAATGTTCAACTCTCTGTCTCCCTCCAGAGAAAAGGAGCTGAAAGCTGGCTGAAAAGCAAGAAGGGTGCTTCTTCTGCTCTTCTCCCTGCAGCAGGAGAACGCAGAGGAGTGTGTATCTGTGTCCTTGAACAACTGTTTTGAAAACACTCAGTTTTTTTTCTCTCCCCCCTCTCGGGCTCAGTTTAAAGGCACAGAAAGGCACAGGATTGGTTTCTGGGCACAGAGCAGTGATAGGGGATACACATCATAAAGTCACCCCAAAACACTAGCATGAGAGAACAGTCGTTAACAGGCTACTAGAAACTTCAGTTACACACTAGGCAGTACAGGATTTGAAAAATATAAAAGTTAAAACCTAAGGCATCATCATTTGTCATTAAAACTAGCTTCCACTGTTTACAACAGTTAGCATGCTTCTTCCTTCTTATCACTTAGCCCACAGGGGCTAAGCCCTTGTTTTGCAGAAAAGCGGTTAGTCAGACACATTAGTTCGCATTCCTTTCTCTTATCGTCTTAGTCCACTCGGGTTTGCTTTTTCAAGAGCAGTTAGAGTTAGGCATAGCATCTAGTATCCCTTTCTCTTGATGCCTTTTCCTAGTCTTAAAATCAAGAGTCATACACAATTAGAAGGGGAAAAGGGATTTTACCTTGGTATTTATTTTTAAGGATCCTGAGGTGTACACGTCCAGGTCATATGCATCGAGATGCACCCCGCCGAGTGTGTGTGTGTGTGTGTGTGTGTGAGTCTGTCCCCCAACATTGGGTATAACATTATGGGTTTTACTAATTAGCATATCTATCAAAGATTCCCCAATGAGAGGCTCAAGTGAGCCCCCCTCCCCAAGGAACCTTCCCCTGGATGGTTCTATCTTGGTTTACAGAATATGTTCTGGAGAGGACCTTGGGGTCTGGGGCACACTGATCTCTAGCTACGAAGCTTCTAAAATGTTTAGTCTCTTAGCTTGACAAACAAGTCCAAGAATGTAGGCAAAAAGCATTAGGAATACAGAAGTTGTAAAAAGGTATAACAGGGGTATAAAAGAAAAGGCAAAAAAAATCTTCATGGCATCATTTCCCCCCTTTTAGAGACTAACAAAACTCTATCTTGTCTAGTTTCTACTCTATTCTTTACACGCAGAACCAGTTTACACAACTGGCTGCCCCACAGGAAATTACACAGATAATAACTATAATTACAGCTATTATGAATATTTCTTTTACCCAGGCCCAGTTTGGTAACCATGAGGTGAGGGTATCAAAAATATGATCAAATTTTAAGGTGTTATTTCTAGAAGCTACTTCATGTAGAATTTGAGTTCCCTTCCAAATTTCATCTAAATTTTTCTTAATTCTTCTATTAAAAGGCCAATCAATGGCCAGTGACCCTTCCCATCTAGGGGCGGTAACTGAGTACAGATCTACCAATTGCTCTTATTAAGAATTTTGGACACATTTTGGACTACAATCTTATGCAAATCATGGGGTGAACCCTGAATCATGGTTACCAGTTGGGCAAACAGCAAACATGTAAAAAACAATTTAGACTGCATCTTTCTGATTTGTATCAGTCTCTGTCTTCTTGGTGATTTTGGGAGCAGAAGCTTTCTTCACCCTGGAGTAGTGAATCCACGGTCCCTTGCCAGCAACCTTGACGGCAGTAAAAGTGGTCAGCAAAACTTGGAATGGTCCATTCCACTTGGCTTGCAAGGGGTCGCTGTCCCACCACTTGATGTAGACCCGGTCTCCAGGCTGGAATGGATGAGCAGGTGTGTCCAATCCTATTGGTTTGGAGAACACGACGAATCTCTGGAGCTTCTGCAAAGTGGAACTCAGAGCCATTAAATACTTTTGCAAATCATTTTTACCTCTCATATGAATTTCCCCT
>NW_008239827.1:0-326 GCF_000691975.1 Corvus brachyrhynchos | reverse complement strand
AAAACAAACCAGTGGGAGGCACCAAGTCAGAATAACAATTTAATGGAAATTAAAGAAAAGGAAAAAAAGTAAAAGAAAACACTGGTTCAAACTGACAGAGTCAAGATACAACCTGAGTCCCTGTTAGGCAGGGTGGTGGTAGCAGTCTGGTAGAATGGTGGCTGCAGTTCTCTGAAGCGGTGATCCTGTAGTAAAAGGGTCTGCTCTTCCTCAGAAAGTCCAGTGATGGCTGTGTAGCTCCTGTCCTCTGGAAATCCAGTGGAAAGGATTGTCTCTGGTGTTCAGAGTCCCACATTATATCCACGATGGGATGCTTGGTTCCTCCC
>NW_008239826.1:24848-25739 GCF_000691975.1 Corvus brachyrhynchos | reverse complement strand
AAAACCAGGAGAGCTCCTAAAACCCCAACACTGAAAGATGCAGTTTTTTGTTACAGAGATAAGATTGAACTGACTGAAACAATTATGATGAAGAATTGGTAAGAAACTGTTTAAGAACATGAAATAATAAGTTATAAAAATATGTGAAGATTCGGTTTTCTAAATCCTTGAATTCATTGAAAGTTCTGTGGGTGTAGGTGTTCTGCATTGGTCAATTGGGATGGTTATTCATAACAATCTTTGCTGTTCCATCTTTCACAGGTAACACAGAAGAATGACTAACAGTTCTAAGTTATGGATATTATCAATTGTAAGCTGTTCAGTCCTTTCTTTCTTGCTTTTATTTTGCTTTATTTTCTTATATGCATAGATGTATGAAGAAGTATACTCTCGATTTTTAAAAATAAGTTACTGTAGATGTATTATTGATCCTGAATATATTCTTAATATCATAGCGTGAATTCACTGACTTTTTATAAAAGGTTTTATCCATAAGATGTTGTTTGATGTTATGCATATGCATTTCTTTGATTGTTTGCAGTTTGTTTATGGTACCACTGACTATTTACCTAAAGATGAATGATAAAGCCGGCTGTTTTACAGACTTTCACATACTGTTATTGTCATAGGTTAGCAAGCATAGTCCCAGAAGGGATGTCCTTGCTAAGGGGTGCTTACTGTTTCCTCTGGGACCTGATAGAACCTATCAGCTGGCCAGTTTGAATATAATATAATTCTTTAAGCCACTTAAAGTTGTGACCGCCTCGGTGATCCACACTTAAGAATAGACAAACTCCCCCCCCAGCTCTCTCTCATTTCCAGTGCTGGGACAGGTGGCTGCAGGCCCCATGGGGGGGCCAGCGGGCGTCGCCCCAGACCCGGGCCAGGCGT
>NW_008239826.1:22870-24224 GCF_000691975.1 Corvus brachyrhynchos | reverse complement strand
TCCTAAATGGACTGAACAATATTTGGAAGTGGGCAGCTGTCTCGTTGTGATAATGTTTTCATAGCACGAGCAAGAAGAGACTTCTCTTTCTAAATGGACTAAACAAGGTTATTATGGAAGTGGTAAACAGACTGAACATCTTGAGGGTTGTCTCTTTACATTGTCAGTGGGAGAAGGGAGGAAGGTGGGGGGAGGAGGAGAGTTCTGAAGGTGGTATTTTTTTTTCTTCTTTTAGGTCTGTTAATAAACTTCTTTATATTCTTTCAAGTTTGGTGACTGCTTTGCATTTCTCCTAATTCTTATCTCACAGCAGATAGACAGTAATGAGTATTTTGGACCAAACCACTAGAGTTATGTAGCTATCTGCAAGACATGTCATTTTAAGAAACTTTTCCAAGTGTTATTAATATAGGCTTTTTTCTAGGATATGTTAGGGGAACCCTTCCAGTTAAGGCCTTGGCTCTGGCCAAGCCCTGGCCCTACCGGGTCAGGAAGCATGCCAACAGAACCAGATGTTTCTGCACTAAAAATGCAATTGAGTCACTGTGACTTGCTGATTCGGATGTATAGAAACTGGACCCCTTTCAAGGTACACTTGGAGGCCTTGTCCGGGAAGGTCCTCCAGGTCCTCATTGTGAAACAGGGTTCACCAGCTACGGCAGACTCTGGGTGATGGTCCAGTGTTTAGGCAATTGAAAGTGTATTGTTCTAAAGCACTACTACTGCCCGTAACACCATCCTGGGCCTTGAAAAGCAAGTCCTTTGGGGGCATGGCACCCCTGAGAGAATTGAATCTGTCAATGGGGCTCATTTTAAGAATAGCCTTATTAATACCTGGGCTAGACAACATGGCATTGAGTGGGTGTACCATATCCCTTACCATGCACCAGCTGCAGGCAAAGTGGAACAGTGCAATGGATTGTTAAAAACCACTTTGAAGGCACTAGGTGGAGGAACTTTCAAAAATTGGGAACAGCATCTAGCAAAGGCCGGAACAAATAAACCATTCAATGTTTTTCATTTTAGAGTTTCTGTTTTTGTTGCAGCTTTGTCTGCAGTGGCTTTACTGTTTACTATACTGTCCAATACGGTTCCTCTGTGTCCAGAGTCTCCTAAATTACAGAAATACAGTCAGCAACACCTGTCTGAAGGGCAGAGCCAGAAACGGTAAGGGTTGGCCCGCTGTTTGTCAGTGCTTGAGAGTCCATTTTTCTTCCTCCCCCCCATCAGAATGGGGACCCGAGACAGCAGCACTGACACCAGTGGCTTGGAGGATGCAGTGCTGACACCGGTTGAATCCAGGTGCCGGAGTGTGCCAGCCGTCTTTGCCAACAGAGATGCTGCTGCTGGAGAG
>NW_008239826.1:19031-22466 GCF_000691975.1 Corvus brachyrhynchos | reverse complement strand
GAAGAGAGGCGCTGAGGGGTGCCAGCGCTGTGGGGGCCGGCACTGCGTGCGGGGTGGCACTGGGGACCATGTGGCCAGCGGCAAAAACATGGCGAGCAATTCCCCGACATAGAATCCAGATGAGATCAACTTCTCAGCACTGCAAACTCCTATAGAAATCTTTGAACTGATAGAATTTGTTGGCAATGGTACTTATGAGCAGCAGTTTTTTCTTCTTAGTTGGAGAAAGAGGAGAAAGTGAGGACGTGGAGAAAACCAACATAGCGACACCAAGGTCAGTGAAATGAAAGAGGGGGAGGAGGTGCTCCAAACGTCGGAGTCGAGATCTCTCTGCAAGCCGTGGTGAGGACTATAATACAACAAATTGTTTTCCTATAATCCATGAAGTGCATGGGGGGATGCAGAGATCCACTCGCAGCCTGTGAGAAAAAGTGCTCACACCTGAGCCAGGTGGATGCTAAAAAGCTGTCATCTAGTGGGAAATTAGAACAGAGAGAAAAGACCCTTGCTTCCATAGACAGAGAAAGAGAGCCTTTGCTTCCAAACTAGATGTTCCGGTTTGGCCAAATTTAGAAATATATCCTCTGAGAGAAGCAGGCTACAACCACCCCTCCCCCACCAGGTTTGGGAAAAAATAAATTTTCCTCAAAGGAAAGTGAAGGAGATAAAAACTATTTATTTAACAAACACACAGGAAAAGGATAATAATGCTAAATAATAAAAATCTCTCGCTGTGGAGAAAAAACCTGGGAAAGTGTTAAGAGTCCTCCCTTTGGTCTCCTCGGAGCTGGAACTTTGCCCAGGGCCAGGCCCTCTGTGCTCGGTGCAAAGTCCTCCTGATGTGTTCTTATATTGAAGCAGTCCAGTGGAAAAGGGAGAAAATCCGAAATTCCAGGGAAGGAAAAAAGTTCAACTCTCAGTCTCTCTGGAGAAAAGAAGCTGAAAAACTGGCCGAAAGCTGACTGGAAAAGCAGCAAGCCGGGTGCTTCCTCCCTCCCCTGCCGCAGCTGAAAAAAAAGTCGCTATCTCTGTGTGACCTTGAACAAGCTGCAAACTGCTTTGAAGAAGTTTTGCTCAGTTTTTCCTTCCCCCTCTCAGGCTCAGTTTAAAGGCATAGAAAGGCACAGGAATTAATTTCTGGGCATAGGGCAGCGATATGGGATACACATCATAAAGTCACCCCAAGACACTGGAGGAGCTTATCCTTAAAAGACTACACCCCATGAACTAAAATGACCCACTCAGTTTTGGGAAGACTTTTGCCTGTGGGAGGGACTCACGTTACAGCATGTGGGGCGAGACTGCTATTCATGAAAATTAGAACCACGCTAGAGAAGTTCACAGACAACCATCTCCCATGGGAAGGACCCCGCGGCACAGCAGAAAAAAGAAACTCCTTTCCTTAAGTGAACTGAAGAAAGATTTTTTGAGTGAGAAACTGACCAAAACCTTCGTGCCCTGTCTCCCTGCACTGTTGGTGAGAAGGAGGGAGGGGCTGGGGGGGAAAAAGGTGTTTTAAATACTTATTTTATTCCTCATTATCCTCCTCTGACTCTGTTAATAATAAATTTTCTGAATACCATTTCAGTTTTGAACTTGTTTTGCCCTTAAAGTGTTTTTCTCCTAATCCTTATCTCAACTCATGAGCCCTTCATTTTTTCCCCCTTATCTGCCCAACTATAGCAGAGGAGAATGAGTGAATGGTTTTTGTGAGTGCCTGGCTTTGGCCAATGTCAAACCATGACACTGTCCATACATGGTCATCTGTGGAGGGCACCGTTTTGGGTGAGGGGTATTCTTTGTCATTTTGAGTTTCTCTTTGTTCCCGGGGAGTCCACAAGATTTCAGCAAGTTTGTATCTAGTGATCATTACTGTTATTTTTCTTGCCTGTTGCTATTTAATTTTTTTTAGTAAAGTGTTATTTTTTCACTTATATCTATTTGTAATCATCTCTCCTTATTGGTGGAAAGGGATTGGTTAAAACTAAAGGGAAGGTAACTAATTTTGGGGTCTCTGCCTCTTAAATTGTCTTAAACCATGACACATGCTGAAGAGGCCCCACTATATAATAAATTACCAGAAAGTGAGAAGCAATATGCCTTGTTATAGAAGCAGCGGCCTGCTGTAACGATCATGGCCTTGACGAGAGTCCTGTGTAGAAGAGCAGCTAGTCACATTTATCTCAGCTTTGATAAAGGCTTTCTGTTCTCTTGGGAAAGATACATACCAGAGGAATGACTACAGCCATAAACACCATGTGTGAATGTTTTTCTTTTCCCTCTTGGAACCCTGGGAGGTGGCATGTTTGAGTGAATGGCTGATAAGGGCAGAAAAGTCTGCCCTGCCAGGTCTTTGGTGGTGTGGCTATTTTGTCTTTCCTTCTGTGCGTTCCCAAAACTTTCTTTAAGCTTTCCCACAGTATAAACATATAAATAATGGAGTGTGTGTAATAAAGATGGATCCTGCTAGAAGAAGCAGTGGTGTCTGGTTTTTTTTCCAAGCTGTTGCACTTGTTTACTGATGGGTCTTGCCATCTTGTGGGAAAGCATCAGAGATGGAAAGCAGCTGTATGGAGTACCCAACGAGAAGTTGCAGAAACTGCTGAAGAAGGTGAATTGAGTCAGTTTGCAGAGGTGAAAGCCATCCAGTTGGCCTTAGACATTGCTGAACAAGAGAAATGGCTGATACTTTATACTGACTCATGGATGGTGGTAAATGCCCTGTAGGGGTGGTTGCAGCGATGGAAGCAGAATAACTGGCATTGCAGAGATAAATCCATCTGGGTTGCTGCATTGTGGCAAGATATTGATGCTTAGGCAGAGAACCTGGTTGTGAAGGTACTTCATGTAGATGCTCATGTACTCAAGAGTCAGGCCACTGAAGAACATCAGAACAACCAGCAGGTGGATCAGGCTGCTGGGATTGAAGTTGCTCATGTGGATTTGGATTGGCAACACAAGGGTGAATTACTTCTGGCTCAGTGGGCCCATGACACCTTGGAACATCAAGGAAGAGATGCAACATATAGATGGGTGTCTCGGTTTTGAGGCAAATTTCAGGAGAAAACGCCCTGGAATGAGCATTTCCTCTAAAGAGAAAGGGCTTCAATAACTCCCTTTTCTTCTTCCAATGAGAGAAATGGTTACTGACACTTTACCGTGCCGTAAATCAAGTCTCTCCTGATGGGAGAGAATTTACTGAAAGTCCTTGCAAGGAGTTTGAGAGATAAACCGAGAGGTCTCCTTTAGTTTCAATGCTTCCAGATTGTAAGGTTCTTTGGTGTGCTTTGATGGTCGGGGACGAGCGGAGACGAGAGATCTCTATAGGCAGATCTTGGAACACATGCGGTTTATTGCAAAGGGCGTAGGTATAGGGGCACTGCTCAGAGCTGCAGCTGGCAGCTCTGAGCAGGCCCAAGAGAGCAAGAGAGTAAG
>NW_008239826.1:18212-18560 GCF_000691975.1 Corvus brachyrhynchos | reverse complement strand
TACTACAAAGAGAAGCCCAAAACCTCTAAATTTTTCACCCTGTGACAATCTTACATAGTAGTCTATCACCTAATTCACACCACTGTATTTTCTAGTTCTTGTCTGACTGTTGGTAATTTTTTCCAAGGTTTGAAGCTAAAACAGTGTTGTTCAGGGGGGTAAGAACCCTTAAAAACAGGCAGAGAAATATTCTCGGCACTCTGGGTTCCTACAGTTACCAGTGGATGAAAGTGAAAAAAAAATCCCAAACTGTTTATTAACAAAGTGTCTTGGTTTTGAAAGACAGGTGTCTGCTAAGGAAGGCAGAAGCCTCCCTTGGAATGGCAGATGCAACCCCCCTTCCCTCTG
>NW_008239826.1:17181-17402 GCF_000691975.1 Corvus brachyrhynchos | reverse complement strand
CTTTCTTAAGTACAGCTATTTGTCCCCTAGCAACATGCATATGGGAGAAAATTCCTTTAACAGGAAAAAAACTAAGACTAAACTAAAACCCCAACACAAAGAAAAAAAGGGGGGTGCCTGCAAGGCACAGAAAGGGATTGAATAAATGCTAAATATTGAGATGTCAAAACCTTAACCCCCCACCCCCACCCCCCCCACCCGCATGCATGGCTAAGAGGCGA
>NW_008239826.1:13661-17026 GCF_000691975.1 Corvus brachyrhynchos | reverse complement strand
CCAGGCTGCGGACTGGCTGGGGCCACCCCCCTCCACAGGCTCCCCGGACCGGGAAAAACAAAAAACAAGCAGAAAACAGTTCAAGGGAAAAAAAAAATCCAAAAAAAGAAACAACTGAAGGATCTCTGCTGGAGTCCAGGGAAAAACAGTGGGGAAAGAAAAAAAGAAGCTTCTTGCCTAAGCAAGCAAAAAACCTAATTCAATAAAGGCAACGAAGTAACAATCCGCGTCGCTGCCTGAAACGCATCGGAGAGAGAGAACGTTGAAACCAAACCGTGCAGGAGCCCAAGGCTCCCCACCCCACTCCCCGGGTCCATCTTAAAGCTACAGCAGCCGTTTTCTGGGCATAAAGCAGATGGTTAGGGAATAAAGTATCATCACAAAATCACCCCAAGACAATGGGTTTGTGATTGAGGGGTGGACTTAATTATGGACACTATCGCACAGGTTATACATGAATGTGAAACATGCTGCAATCAAGCACAGCCAAGCAGGTAAAGCCTCTGAGGTATGGAGGGTGATGGCTGAAATATAAGTATGGGGAGACCTGGCAGATTGACTATATCACACTCCCCCAAACCTGTGATGGCAAGTGCTATGTGCTTACAATGGTGGAAGCAACCACGGGATGGCTAAGAACATACCCTGTGTCCCATGGCACCACCCAGAACACTCTCCTGGGCCTTGAAAAGCAAGTGTTATGGCAATGTCAAAAATAGGTTAGAAACTGTTATACTGTTAATAGTAATGTTGTTAAATAGTTAATAATTGTTATGTTAATAATGCATGTACTGTTAAAAGGTTTGGTTATTATATTATAAAAGGGGTACTGTGTTACACCTAAGTAAAGTGCACCCCCCCCCAAGCAACGAGCCAGCCTGGACGAAACCCTTAAGAACCAATCAGCACCTTAACCTAATGCAAATGAAGGATCCAAACAGAGACCAATCCAAAGGGACAAAAAACAGTATTAAAAGGGGGCATCCAGGTCAGTGAGGTGCACTGCTCGACCTTGAACATCGGGAACATCCCTGCTTTGAAGAAGATCCAGCGCCAGCTCTGCAGCATCCACGCTCGTTGCTGACCAGGAGCCCTCCTGCTCTACTTTCCCCGGACCATCGGCGTGTGCTCTACCTGCGGACCCCTATGCTTTAGGCCACATAATAAAAGCTGAAATCACTTTAGAACCGGGAGTGCATTCCCATTTTTCACAGCAACACGGTACTCCAAAAAGAATTGAATCAGACAATGGAACTAATTTCTGAAACAACTTGTCTTGGGGTGACTATGATGTGTATCCCCTATCGCCGCTCTATGCCCAGACATGATTCCTGTGTCTTTCTGTGTCTTTAAAACTGGGTGCAAAAGAAAGAAAAAAAAGCCAGACAAACTTTTCAAAGCAGTTTGTGCTTCAAGGACACAAAGATTGCTGCTGCTGCTGCTGCTGCTGCTGCAGAGCAGAGGCAAACACCTTCCTGCTTTTCCTGGCTCTTGGCTCTGAAGAGAGGGATGGAGAGTTAAACTCCTTTGTTTTCCTGGGACTTTGGTTTCTTCTTCTTCTCTTCTGGACTGTTCATAACACCAAAACATCGGCCGGTGTGGATGCTAAAAAGCAGGAGCAGAGGAATTTTCCAGCTGCTGAAGCATTTGTGAAGTTTTTCCTTTCTCATGGTTTAGCTGAGAAACAGAGAAAGACTGTTTGGTAAACTATCCACAGGTGCAGGTTGTTGTGAGAACAGTGGAATTGTTTTCAGTCTTGTGAGAATAATATTTTGAAATGGGTGGTTATACCGCTCAGCCACTCACTGTGGTGGGTGGCTAGCCGAGGAGCCAATCATGTAATTTCTCTTTTGCGATCCATGCAATAAAAGATGGGGTTTTGGCATTAAAGGGGTCGGCTTCAACCATATTTCTCTGACCTGAATCTATGTTGTTTTTTGCCGTCCCTGCACGCAACAGCGACATCTGGTGACCCCACAACCTGTACTGCAACCGCAACCGGACCAGGTTAGTTGGACCACAGCTGGCCCCCCCCGCCCGGGTCCATGCGGCACTTTGAACTGGGCAAAATGGAACAGAAATCTGTTGCTGCTCACCTGGCCCCGGGACTGCCCAGGCATGCCCGGACTTGTCCCTGCCATGTGCTCTGAATCCCCTTTGTTCTGAGCGCGGGTAAAACTTGAAAGTAGCACGGACTCCCCCGAAACAGAGTCCGATTGGTTGGTTACCCCGGGTCCACCCCTAGCTCTCCCCTTTCCCTTCCCCCGAATAAAGACGGCATTGCAGCGGGCTCCGCCCCATCTAGCTCCTGCCTCCCTTCTGTGAACAGTCTCTCCCGTCTCTCTCAGGACAGGAGGAATAAAGAAAACAGGAATACAGGCACAGAGTTTGGGCTATGTGAAAAACGAGGTTCACTCTCCTGTGGGAATTTAAAAGTTTAATATAAAGACAATAAGAGACACATAAAATAAAGAATAGAGATAATTCCCTGCTGCTCAGAGCATTTCCAAAGCACAGAATAGTGAGCCAGCCGACTGAGCGAGCTGTGAGCATTTCGTCAGAAATCTTCAAAGGAAAGTACGATATTTTCCGGATTCCAGTCTGTGATACAGACCGCAGGAGTTAAAATAAGCGATGGGGAGCTCACTGCATTATCTACCTGGTCAATCGGACATGAAAATGTTATAAACGTATATCGTAATATTGGCTTCTCGCAAGGATTAAGGTGAATATTATATAATGTTAGAAATGCTTTTGCTGTGTGGATGTAGTTTCCTTTCTTTTTAGCAAGAATTTAGCAAGTGTGAGCAAGATAACCTCCAAGCGAGCAGAGGATGAGGCCCAAAGTGGCTAAACAACACTCTGCTCGGAGAACAAAGGGGCCCAAAAGCTACTATCAACACTCTGCCCCGGGGGACAAAGAGGCCCAAAGCTGCTATCAACCCTTACTGTCTGTGGAAATTAAGAGGTCCACTCTACTATAAACTCTCTCATAGCAAGCCCAAGCCCAAGAATCAAAAGAAATAAAACCACAAGGCCGAAGACTACGCATGCTCTAAAAAGGTGGAACCAAGGAGTGGCCATGCAGAACAGTTCCTGGAAAAGTTTTAATATGCATAAAGAACAGACAGTAAAAATGGTATAAAAAGGACTATCCCCGGGCATCAGGTGTGCTCTTGGCAGAGCGCCAAGGCACCCAGCTGTTACCTCTTTGCTTTATTTTATGTGTCTCTTATTGTCTTTGTATTAAACTTTTTAAATTCTCACAAGAGGGTGAACCTCGTTTTTCACAGTAGACAAGATATATCAAACTCCACAGGTGCAGTGGGAACCCCGGGACCTCTCGGCGGGCAGGAAATGAGGAG